>NC_042619.1:231535740-231845199 GCF_901001135.1 Rhinatrema bivittatum
TTTTTCAATATAATTTTTATTCAGAATGCACAGAACAAAAGCCATAATACAACCACATGTATATAGTTGAAGAACTGCTCAAATAATACAAAGGAACATAGAATGCACATAATCAAGGTGTAAGCGACGGACAGACACCGCATATCATAAACATTAGAAAAGGAATGGTGAATAAAACGGAAAATGTCATAATGCCTCTGTATCGCTCCATGGTGAGACCGCACCTTGAATACTGTGTACAATTCTGGTCGCCGCATCTCAAAAAAGATATAATTGCGATGGAGAAGGTAGAGAGAAGGGCTACCAAAATGATAAGGGGAATGGAACAACTCCCCTATGAGGAAAGACTAAAGAGGTTAGGACTTTTCAGCTTGGAGAAGAGACGACTGAGGGGGGGGATATGATGGAGCTGTGTTTAAAAAAGGATTGGATAAGTTCTTGGAGAAGAAGTCCATTACCTGCTATTAAGTTCACTTAGAGAATAGCCACTGCCATTAGTAATGGTTACATGGAATAGACTTAGTTTTTGGGTACTTGCCAGGTTCTTATGGCCTGGATTGGCCACTGTTGGAAACAGGATGCTGGGCTTGATGGACCCTTGGTCTGACCCAGTATGGCATTTTCTTATGTTCTTATAAAGTGGACAAGCTCTGCACAGACAGACACTAGCCAGCCAAGGACACCTTTGCTCACCCTTGGAACTCAGGCCTTCTATACGCGTATCCTCAGATACCGCTCATAACCAAAACTCTAGTGAAGCTACAACAGGACAAGGGGTCCATGATACTAATAGCCCCGTATTGGCCTCGACAAGTATGGTTTCCCATACTTCTAGACCTCTCGATCAGAGAACCAATTCACCTTGGTGTAGCTCCCACTCTCATAACTCAGGGTCTGTTGTGCAATCCCAACCTTCAATCCCTATCCCTGACAGAGTGGATGTTGAAAGCTTGATCTTACAACTACGCAATCTTTCAACCAATGTCTCTCAAGTGCTTATAGCTTCACGAAAACCTTCAACACGAAAAAACTATTCTTCGAAATGGAGAAGGTTTGCCTTGTGATGCACACAAAAGGACATTGACCCTTTCTCCTGCCCCACACCTTCTCTACTAGACTATTTATGCCATCTTTCAGACTCTGGTGTCCAGACCTCATCTGTAAGAGTACACTTAAGTGCAATCTCAGCTTACCATAACAAGATGGGAGATGCACCAATATCCATACAACCTCTTGTTAGTAGATTTATGAGAGGTTTAACTCACCTTAAACCACCAATTCGGCCACCAGTCACAGAATGGGACCTTAATCTGGTCTTAACAAGGCTCATGTGTTCTCCTTTTGAACCCATGAGGTCCTGTGATCCTAAATTTCTCACATGGAAGACTATCTTCCTTATAGCCATTACATCAGCTAGAAGGGATAGTGAGTTACAAGCACTTGTAACGTACTCACCCTATACAAAATTCCTACATGGCAGAGTGGTTCTCCGGACACATCCAAAAAAGTCAGCCTGGTCCTTGGCCCTTCCATCTTATTAGGGGCAATCGGGATACCAAAATCTCCCGTGATTCAGGCAGGATTCATGGCAAAAAGGGCCGAACACTCCAGTGGGTCCCCCTTTTATTGTACATACTTCCATAGCATACAGATGTGCCCTCACATCATTGGCTCTCCTAGCCATAGCATACAGACGTATCATTAGACCATTGGCTCAGGGGGTGCGTACAGATCATTTCATTGGCTGCTGAAGCCTATACCATATATGTGTCTGTCTTTTGCCTGCAGCTGAATACGTGGCAGCTAGGTATCCTCTCCTTAGGCAGTGAGGGTTAATTATAAGCTAGAGATTTAAGATGTGCTAGTCTTGCTGCATTCAGTGCAAAGGTCAGAGAGAAGGGAAGTTAGAGTTAACCCCTGACATGCCCTGCTGGCCATCAGGAGCAAAGCTCATAATTCCCCACATCTCACCTTTTCTGTTTTTATTTAAGCAGCATAACGAATATCTCTGTATCCATGCTTTAGACCCCTATTGAAACCTGCTATGCTTTGCGTATGGGCTGGAGATAGGGGAGGGGGGATATGGAGAGAAAAGCTGAGTCGGCGTGGTGGGCCAGCTGCCGCAGAGCTCTTGATTCTCCACATCACCCAGAGCTGGTGCAGCGTGGTGTGCCAACTACTGCAGGGCTCATGATTCCCTATTAAGCAGCATACAAGACATCTTTGTATCCAGGCTGAAAGCAAGGTTTCAGTATGGGTATGAGGTTGGGCATGCACTGAATACAGCAGCACAGGCAAATACTTAAGACAATTACAATCATTATAATAGGAATCACCTTTTTGAGACCAGAAATATCAGGAAGCCAGGACCATAGCCAGTCCCAGGGAGAAGTTGGTGTTTTGTCTGAAAGTGGTGCATCAGCAACCATGGTTTCCATCTACTCTCTATGGTATGTGTGAGGTTTGCTTTATAATCTGATATGTATACACAGCAATGAGATCCAATTAATGCACAAACACCACCCTTTGAAGCTAAAACGGTGTCTAAGGCATAGCGGTTCTGTAATGCTACCTCTCTAATCTGAGAAACTTCTGTTGTGAGTAGTTTTAATGCATGGACTGTCTGATTAAATAGGGCAGTCGTCCAGTTAGCTAGGATGTGTAAGTCTCTGTAATTCATAGCTGTTCCCATTGGGGGAAACAGGCTTCTAGCTACCTGGGTTTCTGTATACTTATCTATGGGACTCTTGATCGCCTCCCTTTTGTTACGGAGTCTTGCTTTAGGTAAATTGTTGACTGCATAGTATGAGGGGAGGATGTAGCCTAGAGTGCATCTGCCTCTCCATCTTGGGGGAATGTGCATATATGCTCTACGCCCACATAACATCCAAATGTTCCCTATCTGGTTAGTGTACCAGTTACGGGGCTGTTTGACTTGTTGTACCATTGTGGATACATATTCACACAAGTTAAATTGCCCGTCTGAGAATTTTTCTCCTCTTTCACATTTTTTTGTTTCTCCCACTGAACATCCTGAGATCAGCCAATTGCACATATAGTGGGTAAAGCTATGCAAGTATTCTGTGATATTTTGTGGGAATTCAGGGTATGCTGTTACATTAGAGTACGATCTGATCATGACTTCTTTTAACACAATGGTTCAGCTACACTATGGATATTTTCCCACCTGAAGTCCTTTCCCATCCCCTGGATCATAGTCCCAACAAAGAGCGGCAGTCTCTTGAATACGGCTGCCGATGGTATTATGGTATGATCAACTGGAGAGTTAAGGGGATAACCTCCCGGCCACGGGAAATTCATCCATCCTGTAAGATTAAATGGCACGGCATGCATCATTAGTCCTCCTTGGGTATGGGTTGGCATGTGTGTGCAGATCCAACAGTCTGTTCGATTCAACAGGTGTGAAAATTCTGTGCATCGAGGATGTACATGTTGTCCTGCCAGAGTCCTTGTTCGGAAATCGCCATAACTGGAGAAATAAGGCAAAAGAGGAGGGTGCAGAACACAATTGTTAATGAGTTGGCATTCAGGCAAGAAAAGGCAGCTAATAAGAAGTTCTCTGGAGTTTTCTCAAGGCCTTGCTGTTCCAAGAGTTGTGCAGATTGGTCAGATAGCGCTTTGATCTGTCCCCAGGTCATGTGGTGCTGCTTTTTGCGGGGAGTCCGGTCTCTGTCCTTCTGAGCGCTGTGGAGGCTCAGGGAGAAGTTTGGGATCGGGTTCTGTAGACCTTGATGCCACGCCATCCTTACACGGCTTTACATAGCGGCTCGGAACCCAAAGTGGACCCAAGCACAGCGGCATATCCACGTCCCCATGTTAACAAAGGAACGGGACCATGCCAGACAGGGTTAAGTAACATTCTATACAAGACTGACGGCTGTGGGTGACTAACCCTAGTCCCATAATGATTATCCACCGCTGTGGTCTGGTTTGAATTTGATATGTTTAGATGATTTAAAGTGAACAATACTTTGTTCAGCCAGTCCTGTTTAGGGGGAAGACCAATGGCATTCCCTCCTTTTTGTTTGTCAAGGGCTGTCTTAAGGGTGTGATTGGCTCTCTCCACAATGGCTTGCCCTGTGGAATTGTAGGGAATGCCAAATATGTGTTTAATGTTCCATTGTTGGCAAAATTCAGCAAAGGAATGGCTGCTGTAAGCAGGGCCATTATCAGTTTTCAGAACAGAGGGTAATCCCATTATAGAAAAAGTTTTTATACAGTGATTAATAACATGTTTGGTAGCTTCTCCTTTTTGGGGTGTGGCCCATAGAAAATGCGAGAAAGTATCAATGGTTACATGCAAAAACTTCCAGGGGGCAAAGGAGGGATATTGGGTAACATCCATTTGCCAGATTCCATTAGCACGTAAGCCTCGTGGGTTCACGCCCATAGAAGGGGCAGAGGTGACTTGTGAACACTGGGGGCATTGCTGTACAATAGCTTGGGCTTGTTCTAGTGGGATATTAAATTGTTTTGCGATAGACTTAGCATTTTGATGAAACATGGTATGGCTATTCCAGGGTGTCACAGTAAGCACTGCCTGTTTTGTGGCCGCATCTGCAAACCGCATTGCCCTCAGAAATCCATCCAGGGAAGGCTGGTGGCTTCTGATATGGGCAATGTAAAGTTGGTGTGTGTGGCTTTGGAGAGCTGACTGCAGGGTAAGGAACAGGGATAGCAGATTCTCATCTAATGAAGGGGTTACATATGCTCCAGGAAGAGAAGAAGCAACATTACAGACATACTGGCTATCAGAAATAATATTTAAATCAGCATTCATACAACATTGCAAAGCGAGAGCGACTGCAGCTAGTTCTGCTCTTTGTGCTGACTGCTGAGGTGGCGTAATTTTGGTCACCCATTTTCCTTGCGCTTGCCAGGCGACCGCTCCCCATTTCGGACCACCAACGGTGAGAACCGTTTGTGCCTGGGGTAAAGGGGTAGGCTGAACCACAAACAACAAGTATTTTAGACATTACATTAAACATATGTTACACAAGATTGACACATTCATCCATTCTACAAATATTCATTTATCATCTTCTTGACTTCAAGACAGACAACAGATAACACATAACTTGAGCTCAAAGTTCGTATCAAAAAGTATCAAAAACAAAATTAGATCAAAAATCGAGAGGTGTTAGAAAAATGTTTGAAAAATAAAAGTTCAGAATTCTGTATAAAAATTAGAAAAAGAAAATAAAACTGAAGTTTCTTTAAGACAGGAGGACTGTAGACCTGAAAAATAAAAACTAGTATACAACAGAATTATTAAAATAGCAATATAGTGCATATGATAGGATAGATAGTGCCTCCTGGTGGATGCACCATCATCACTTTATAGATTGCAACCTGGAACAATAAATTCAATCAATAATATTCTGAGCTTAAATTCAATGTGGAATATCAGAATACAATATCAATTAATTATTAGAATAGGAACTTAAACACGCTGTTCGCTCAGCTCTGTCTGCTACATGCTAAAGCAACTGTTACTACTATTAAATGTCCTTGTCAGTAACCTCAGTTCTGTATTAAAGAAGTTTGAAAATATTCAAAAGGTTCAGTATTGAAGGTTGAGGGAAAAGAGGTTTGGATCAGCAGTAGATCTGATCTGTCTCGTGCCCCCCTTTGAAAGCTGCAACGCACAGTTGGGGCAGATAATTCAGGAAAGAAAGGTATGAAGTATGTGTTGTGATAAAGAAATGTATCAGAGATATAACAGATACAGAAATTAGGGAGAGAAACTGCAGTACTAAGTCCAGTTTTTTCTTTTCAAAAGTTCTTTCCCCCCCCCCCAAGAGTGGCAACCAAGAGTTAACAGAAAGACAGAGTGAGAGGAAGGGCTAGTGTAAACAGAGGAGAGAACTCCATTCAATGAATCAATCCTTTAAGTCTAGAGGACTGAAAGCAGCACTGTATAACATTAACTTAGTTAACTAAATCCTTATACAGAAATGTACCAGCAAGTGCTAACATAACTAGATAACATTGACCAGAAACAATAGGACTGGCAAGGATTTGCTGGTCTCTTGTAAACAGATTCTATCTTAACTTACTTTGTCCTAAAACGAAAATTGCAGTAAAAATACAAATTCTGTGCACTGGCAATGCAAGCAATTGCTATAAAATAAGGTTCAGAGTAACGAGGTCATTTTAAATGTGATCCAATTTAACTTTGCAAAAGGGGAACATTTCACATGAAATTTACACAGTATACTGTCCAAGTTTCAGTACAGTTACAACGTAGGGCTCTGCATACACTGGATCTTTCTCTGATGTGTGGGGGAACACTGCCTGTGGGGAAATGCACTCTAAGTATGCAGGCTTCCTGTAACTGAATAGCAAAGCCCAAGATAAACATTGCTTCCAGGTTTGCTTTGTCTGCTCAATCACTTGGTTTATTCTGGTTTGTAATAGAGCATTGTATTGTCTTACCAGATGATATCTTTCATGTTGGTATGGTTTTTGTTTGTAACGCCACTGTGATATCAGGACTGCGGCTGCCTGGCCCAAGGTCATATATGCTAATTTCTTTGAAGACCTGGAGGCATAGTTACTGCTTATGGCACTCCGGGCGGTATTCAACTCAATTGCTGTCAGGGATCCCTCTAGCAACCCTCGGCTGTAAGAGGAGTGGAATCCTGTCTCCTTGATACTTGTGCTGAGTTCTCTAAGAACACTATAGGGAAGGGCGGACCAACTATATTCTGTCCCGCCCATATCATTGATCCTTTCTGTGATGGGGAAAGGCTTGAATCCCTTCCAATAATTCCTCCCCTGTGAGATTTCCATTCATCTGTTCTAGGTGAGACCCCATGCTGACCGTAGCACATAAATCATTACAGGGAGCAGCGGTTTGAGATGGTAATTTACCTGGACAAATCGGTGATGCAGAATCAATGACTGTTGCAGGCAATGGCAGCTGGGGGTACAGGGAGCTGGTGGTTGGTGGGGAAGGGGCTTGCGGGTAAGGTGGAGGGAGGCTAGCTTCTTTGATTTCAGTGTCTTTAGTTTCCTGGGGTTTTTCCTCTGAGGTGGACGCAGAGGAAGCCACGGAAGCCGTGGTTGGGGACGGTGCCTTGTGAGTGTGTGTCCCCAGATGTTCTATAGCTTCTGTGCATTTTTGCCAGAGCAACAATTGCCTTATGGGAGCACGCGGGGCGTATGCAGGCTGTTGCCTATCTTAATCCAATCTAGGACATCCAGAGTTCCAGCCTCAGGATACCATGGGCAAAGGCAGGCTATTTCACCTATCAATTTTTCTAAGTCCCCTAGTTTGACTTGTGTTATTTCTCCCCTGGTGACGAAATAATGATTCTTTAATATTTTTTTTGCAGCTCTTTTGCATGAAGCCTTTGCTGAACTGACAATTCACCTCCCATACTCATGAATGTTGGGAGCAAACTCGCTAAAAATACTTAAAAAATACTTACGATTGCGGGAGAAGGTCTGCTGTTTACGGTGCGCACCTAAGCTTTGTCCAGCCGGATGAGCAGGGAATTTATCACGTCGCGGGTCACAGATATTGCGGCAATGAAGACACATCAGGCAGGATTCATGGGAAAAAGGGCCGAACACTCCCGTGGGTCCCCCTTTTATTGTACATACTTCCATAGCATACAGATGTGCCCTCACATCATTGGCTCTCCTAGCCATAGCATACAGACGTGTCATTAGACCATTGGCTCAGGGGGTGCGTACAGATCATTTCATTGGCTGCTGAAGCCTATACCATATATGTGTCTGTCTTTTGCCTGCAGCTGAATACGTGGCAGCTAGGTATCCTCTCCTTAGGCAGTGAGGGTTAATTATAAGCTAGAGATTTAAGATGTGCTAGTCTTGCTGCATTCAGTGCAAAGGTCAGAGAGAAGGGAAGTTAGAGTTAATCCCTGACATGCCCTGCTGGCCATCAGGAGCAAAGCTCATAATTCCCCACAAAAAAACAGGAAAACAACTTCTCGTACACCTCCCTGTGGTCCCAAGAACAAAAAGTCATCTAGGTAATGCACTATGTTAGGCTCCACAACCCAGTATACGAACAAGCTAAATCTTTCGAAGTATGCACACAAGATTGAGCAGCCCATCGGCAAGCACCTATAGAAGTAAAACTTCCCTGCGAACTGAAATCCTAGTAACGGGAAACTATCCGGATGTATTGGCAGAAGGCGAAAAGCTGATTCGATATCAGCCTTAGCCATAAGTGCCCCCCCCCCCCCCGCACTTAGAAAGTATCCTGACAGCCACATCAAAGGATGCATATGACACCGAGCATAGATCCCGCGGCACGAAATCGTTGACAGACGATCCTGCCTGGAAGGACAAGTTGTGTATAAGACGGAACTTACCCGCTTCCTTTTTTGGAATAACCGTCAGAGTAGACAAAATCCTGTTCTTGAACGGAGGTTCCTCAAAAGGACCTGCTATCCTACCTAGCGCTAATTCAGCTGTCAATTTGCTAGCTATCTCTCCCTGCCCCTTGCGCACCCTTGGCGGATTCCCCGTGTTGATACCGCCCAGCTTCCCGATAAAAGGGATATCGAAACCCTCTGAGAACCCCTCCCTATGTGCCCTAGCCACCTCTGTCATAGGGTAAAGCTGTAGCCAGGGCTCCATGGCCTGTATCAATACGGGGAATGGGGCCCTCTGAAATACCTCACTTCCCGGCCGCTGGGGTTGCCAGACCTCCATTCTCCTGCTGACCCTTCCTAGGACACCTGAGGGCTGGATGCGCAGCTCTGCAGTTCATGCACACATGCTTAAACTTAGTCTGTGAAGTTGCATACTGACCTGTTGAATTGCCAACAAACGTCTGGTAGCCCGCTTCCTGGCTTGCCCGCACCCACTGGCGCGGTCCCTGGTTGAAAGGGCTGAATGCCAGCCCCGCCACTGCTTGCCATCTGTCCACTACTCTGTCTGTCTATCGTCACCCTTTTGGTCATCTGAGTGAGCCATAGCCCCACATGCTGAGTTCCCCAGGACATGAATTTGTTTTCTTCCATCTTGTGCTCATCATAGTTGAGCCGTGCCCAACCCTCATAATCTTTTTGTGCCACAAGTATCGTGTTCGCATAATCTAGCATTGGGCCATATTGGGAAGCGTCCTGATGCCCTATCACACTAGCCATCCTCAGAAAACACTGCATCCAGTTCAAAATAGTTCTTGGCACCTTATGCTGGGAGCCCTGCGGATGCTCCCTATCTTTCTTCCACCTACCACCTTTCTTACCTCCTCGATGACCTTCTAAAAACTGGAAAATATCTATGTATTTTTTTTTTCTAATTTTCTTCCGCAATGAGCGTGAAATATCCTCCCATAATTCCGACAGTGCGCCGGGGCCCCTCTATCTATACTTTGCAAACCCCTATCCTCTGCGGTTGCTGCTGCCCCCATGGACCCCGAAGATGTAGAACTGGAAGATGACGTAGAGGTGACTGAGGAGCTGGATGAACTCGAGCGCTTTCTCCTCTGTCTGTGCTTTGACCTGCCCCGCTTCCTCCCGCCTGTAGCAATACTTGCCACCTCAGCCGATTGTCAATTCAGTTTCGCTGTCCTCTTCCCTTTCCCTCCTCCTTCCCTCACAACCTGCTTTTTTTGCCCCCCAATGTCTTCGCACCTAACCAAACTAGACTCACTTTGTGGCAGTAGAGGCGCAATCCCACCCGATGTTGTGGCTTCTGGCTCCTCTGTCTCCCTTTCTGCTGCTCCTGCCGCACTCACTCCTTGATTCGCCTGTGCCGTCGACGCAGTTGCCTCAGGTGCCTGCCGTCCACTCCCCTGCCCCAGCTTGCCACATTGTAAAATAGATGGAGATGCCGCAGAACCAGGAACAGCACCCGGATATCTTCCCTGTGGGTCCCCAGTGGGGAACCCTCCTCCATAAGGGTTTCTGTCCGGCCCACTCACTACTACCCCACAGAGGGATGTGGCCCATGCCCCTCCTCCCATCCGCCATATCCCCAGCTTGGTTGTACAAATCCTGAGTAGCCTGGGTCCTCCTCTGCTTTAAGGTCGTAGCTGCCTCCTGACCCTTGCCACCCTTCCCATCGCCCTGTGAAGGAAGTAGCACCTGCCCAAGGCACACTGAAATGCCCCGCAGGTCCACTGTGCGCCATTCTCCATGCTTCCCCTGCCATCTGAAGATCTCTGGCCGCTCCCATACCACTGGTCCCAGGTCTAGGCTCTTCTGGTCTTTGCCTCATGCCTGATCCTGACTCCTGATCCGGCCCTGCATCCGAAGGCCTCCTCTGTCCCTCATTGTTCCCCCAGTCCCTTCCCTCAAAACTACTGGTACCAGCCTGCATCGAGCTAGTCTCCCGGCCCGGTAGCCATGCATCAGCACCAGGGGGTAGAGCCCTGCCACTCCTTTGCTGCAGCTCAAGTATTCTAATGCTCCCATCCAGCCCTCCCCTACCCCCCGCCAGCTCCAACTTCCTCCTCCCTGTCCTCTGCACCTTTTCCATTCCGGCGGGCAGTGCTTCCTCTAGCAGGGGCTGTGGGAGTGCGAGGTTCCCCTGAGCTCTTCCCCCGATCCTTAGACTTGCCAGCCTTTGCAGGGGCCACATTGGTCGCTTCCGCCGTGCCCGGTGCTGTCCCTTGCATCCCTCCTCTCTGCCTAACTCGAGATGCGGGCCTCTGCACAGCAATTGCAGCCAGAGGGAGCCGAGGCTCTAACTCAGGCCCCACCTCCCACCCGGGCTCCTCCCCCCGTACTGCTTTTGGCCACCCTCCAATCGATGCGACCTCCTCCTCTCCTTCCGTAAGCAGCCGCTGCCCGTGGGATGGCACAGCTCTGAAACCGCTTGGCAGGCTCTCAGCAGGGGAAAGGGGACGTCCTCCGATGCGCTGCCCCTTAAATACTAAATCCCTTCCTGAAGCTCCTCGCGGCGCCCCCGCCAATGGCGCCGAGATGCGGGGATTCAAATTCCCCCAATAGCTATCCGCCGCTCTCTGCTCCCTCCCCCCCCCCCCCAACCCTGCAGGAGCCGATCCGCCATCGCGCGGCTATCGCGTGTGTTAGGGCCGGGCGGCCCGACACTGCGGTCGGCCCGCCGTTTCACAACATTCAATCCACTGTGACCCGACCACAATGGGCCTCAGACAGTATCAGAGTTATGAATCATTAGTTCAAATTATCTATTGCAAACCTCGTTATTCAATATATTTTCCCAAAAAATTGTGAATAGCCACTTTATTCCCAAAAATAAATATCGCATTCATTAAAAAAACATAATCAACAGACTAAGGCACCAACATCATTTTTAAACAAAACTAGCCACCATATGCTTAGCTTTAATGCCCAATCTTCAGAACAATATTATAAAGACCCAGTATGGTCCATATTTCGCCACAGCCTTCTTCAGGGATTCAATACTATCATCTTTATCAAAGCGGATGCGTTTCTCAACACTTGTAAATACCATAGTCCTAGGTGCAAAAAATGTGCTACCCATAAATTCAGTGAAAACTAGTTTGAAAAAAAACTTGCCTGGCTCCCAAGACCAGCATGCTCCACTTTTTGCTACACGCTGCCACTATTTATTAGACCAGCTAATAAAAGTTCTCTTTCGCATATTGCACAGGCAAGCAGGCTGAGAGATGGATCGTATTGCATTAGCAGAAGCCTATTGGGAATAGCTGTGGTTTGTGGTTTAGGGAAATCATTGTTCGTAGAGGGCTCTACTGTTTAAGCTAATGTCTGCAGAGTATATTTACAGAGGTTGTTACCCTCAGTGTTGCCCTTTGTGTACCAGTGAGAGATCCATTGGAAGCAGGGAAGGCCAGACATGAAGTGCTAGTGTTTTTTACAGATACATAGCGATGGTTTCAATTTGAAAAAGTGCTTACTCCAACTTATGGTATTTATCTAGGGGCCCACTTTTGCAGATTCTGACCTGGTCACATTTACCATGAAAAAAAAATTAAAATGCCAATAAGGAAAGTGAAGAAACTAAGCACCCTCAGCATAGTAGTGTGGGGCTAATGATGGTTCCTGATGCCAGGCTCCAGATAAGGTCTTTGCAAAACTTGTTGCTAAAAGGAAAAAAAAAAAGGTGGAAAATTCCAAGAGTGGATTTATTTACACATTTCTTTCTGGCAGGAGGTTACTACATCTGACTATGTAGTTTCGGAGGGAAAAATCTTTCTAAAGTGAAGCTTTTGGGAGCAGTTCCGTACGTGTGTTTGGTTACAGCTTCCAGTCAAAATAGTTGTGGTGCCACCCTAGATCACAGGGAACTGAGCTGCGTTCTCTTGCATCTGATCCTACAAGGAGAGCTATGTAGAAGGCACCTTTTGAGTTTCAAAAATTTTTGGTAGACAAGAATGTAAAAATCTGTTAGGACAATTCTATGTCAGTGAGATGTGAACATGCAGGGGGCTATGAAAAATCACAGCCTATGTACATAAGCTCTTGTTTTGCTGGAACATATTTTCTGACCAGCATTTCAGTGGTATATATCTCTGAAAAACAAGAGCTTACAAGCAGACTGGCTGAGCAGCAAAGTACGCTATCCTAAGGAGTTGGAGGTGGAATTGAAACGTCTGTTTTTCTGTAATTTTGTGCACAGTGATACATATCCACAATGGACTGAGTGCCTTCAAGAGATGTCAAGCTTCCTTATTCCTTCAGCTGGAGCTTGGTCCTTAGGTACTGGCAGCAACCTTTTTTGTGCGTTCTCCTGTGGAGTATGACACCTTATAGCTCTGCACTGAGTTTGGATATGCATTTCAGAGGTAGTTTTTGCTGGTACACTTCAGTCTAGTAAACCTATTGGTGGTGGAGCCCTTGTGGTTTCTTGTATCAGAGGCCATTCTCCAGGAGTCCTCGTCTGCTCCTGGAGTCAGGATTTCTAAAACTGACAGGCTAAGAGTGGAGGAAAGTTCAAGTTGTAGACTTATTAAAATCTGGAAAATGGTCTGCAATAAAGATGTTACACTATTTATTTGGAACCAGTGTGTTTTGTTATATGACGTATGGAGTAGAAGGCTGATCCCAGTAAAGTTTCGTTGAAAGATTTAAAATTGGACTTAAAATGTTCAGCTTTAAAATTAGAACATAAGAACTGCCATATTGGACAGACCAAAGGAGCATCAAGCCATTTCCAACAGTGGCAAATCCAGGTCACAAGTATCTGGCAAGATCCTAAACAGTAGGTAGATTCCTTGTTTCTTATACCCAGGAATAAGCAGTATCTTTCCTTAAGTCTACCTAGTTCATAACAGTTTATGGATGTTTCCTCAAAAGCTTTTTAAACCCAACTCTGTTAACTGTCTTTACTATCAGGACGATACGTACAGTGCGCTCCTTTAACCCGCGATTGGACGCACGTTTTCGACGCGCTAGCGTTACCTCTTATTCAGTAAGGGGTCAAACGTGCGTCCAACCCCCCCCCCCCCCAAACCTAATAGCGCCCGCAACATGCAAATGCATGTTGATTGCCCTATTTAGGTATTCCTGCGCGATTCAGAAAGGAAAATGTGCAGCCAAGCCGCACATTTTACTTTCAGAAATTAGCCCTACCCAAAGGTAGGTGCTAATTTCTCTGGGCACTGGGAAAGTGCACAGAAAAGCAGTAAAGACTGCTTTTCTGTGCACCCTCTGACTTAATATCATGGCGATATTAAGTCGGAGGTCCCGAAAGTTACAAAAAGTTTAAAAAAAAAATAAAAAATTTGAAGTCGGCTCGTGGGTTGAAAACCGGACGCTTAATTTTACCGGTGTCCGGTTTCCAAACCCGTGGCTGTCAGCGGATTTGAGAACCGCCGGCAAAATTGAGCGTCGGCTGTCAAACCCACTGACAGCCGCCACTCCTGTCCAAAAAGAGGCGCTAGGGACGTGCTAGTGTCCCCAGCACCTCTTTTTACCACCGGCCCTAATTTGAATACTGAATCATGCGCACAGGAGAGTGGCCCGCTCTCCCGCATACTTTACTGTATCGGCCCGCATGTTCTTTGGCAACAAATTCCAGAGCTTAATTGTCAAGTAAAAAAAAAACATTTTCCCAGATTTATTTTCAATGTGCTACTTAGCACCTTCATGCAGTGTCTTCTATATTTTCTTTTGAAAGAGTAAACAACTGATTTGCATTTCTATTCCATTTCACTCGTGATTTTATAGACCTCTATCATAGCTCTCATCCGCCATCTCTTCTCCGAACTGAAGAGCCCTAACCTCTTCAATCTTTCCTCATAGGGGAATTGTGCCATCCCCTTTATTATTATGATTGCTCTTTTCTGTACCTTTTCTAGCTTCGCTATATTGTTTTTGAGATGTAGCAACCAAAATTGAACACAGTACTCTAAGTATGGTAGCACCATGGAATGATAGAGGTATTATGATTTTCTGTTTTATTGTCCATTTCTTTCTAATTCTTAACATTTGCTTTTTTTTGACTGACGCCGCATACTCATCTGAGGATTTCAACTTAATGTCCATGATGACGCCTAGCTCCTTTTCCTGAGTAGTGACTCCAAATATGGAACCTAACATCATGTAACTACAGTTTGAATTATTTTTCCCTATATGCATCGCTTTGCACTTGTCTACATTAAATTTCATCTGCCATTTGAATGCCCAGTCTAGCAAGGTCCTCCGGCAATTTCTCACTATTGCCATTGATTTAATAATTTGGAATAAATTTTTGTGTTTTCTGCAAAGTTGATCGCTTCAATTGTTCCCTTTTCCATATCACTTGTAAATGTTAAAAAGCACCAGTGCCAGTACAGTTCCCTGGGGTACTCCACTATTTACCTTCCCCCCCCCCCCCCCCCAATTGAAAAAACTGATCATTTAGTCTTATTCTCTTATAACTAGTTCACAGTCCAACAAGTCCTTCCCTTCTATCCCATAACTTGTTAATTTTCTACAGAATCTTTATGAAATACTTTGTCAAATGCCTTTTGAAAATCCAGATACAGTATCCACTGGCTTACCATTATCCACGTTTATTAACTCCTTGAAAAAAAATGTATTAGCTTAGTGAGGCAAGACTTCCTTTGGGTAAATTCATCCTGGTTATGTCCCATTAACCATGTTCTGTAACTTTTGTTCTTTAGACTAGTTTCTATGTTTTTTCCCCAGCATTGATGTCCATAGTTTGCCGGATCACCCTTTTTAAAGTTTGGTGTTATGTTGACCAACCTTCAATCTTCAGGCACAGTAGAAAATTTTAATGATAGGTTGCAAATTACTAGTAATGGGTCTTTAAATTTCATTTTTTAGTTCTTTCAGAGCTCTGGGGTGTATACCATCTGGTCCAGTTTAGTTTGTCAATTTGTACTATTTCATGTTCCAGGTTTGCCATGATTTATTTCAGTTCCTCTGAATCATCTCCATTAAATACCTATGCTGGAATTATTTAATGGTATCTCTCCAACATCCTCCTCACTGAACATCGAAGCAAAGACTTCATTTAGTCCTTCCACTATAGCCTTGTCTTCCCTCAATTATCTAATGGTCCAACTGACTCCCTCATAGGCTTTCTGTTTCCGCTATATTTGAAGAAGTTTTTATTAAGTTTTTGCCTCTATGGTATGCGTCTTTTCAAATTCTTTTTTTGCCTGCCTTATCAATGTTTTGTATTTAGCTTGTCAATGCTGAAACTTTTTCACGTTTTCTTCATTTGGATCCTCTTTCCGTTTTTTGAAGGATGTTCTTCTGGCTATAAAAGCCTCTTTCACTTCACCTTTTAACCATGCCGACAGATGTTTGGCCTCCTTCCACTTTTTTTTAATACATGGAATACATCTGGTTTGGGCTTCCAAGATTATTTTTAAACGATGTCAATGCCTGATGTAAACTCTTAACCTTTGTGACTGTACTTTCTAGTCTTTGTTTCTGTTTTCCTCATTTTAGTATGGTTTCCCTTTTGGAAACTAAATGCTAGAGCAGTAGCTTTCCTTAACGTTCTCCCTCCAATTAAGTCAAATTCAACATAACGACGGCAGAAAAAGACCAAATGGTCCATCCAGTCTGCCCAGCAAGCTTCTTTTGCTGCTCCTTATAGGTTACCCCATGTTTCTGTTAAGGGTAGTCAGCTGCTGCTCCATGCAGGTTACCCCCAAGCCTTAAATTAAGGAAAGTAATATTAACAATCAAAACTAAGCATTATCAAATCCATAACAATTACTGCTAATGTTTTTTTTTATCACTGAATCACCTTCTTGATAATTCAGACAATACTGCTTGAAAGTGCTTTGCTTTTGGACTTGGCTGTGGAAGTAGTTCTGTACTTTTCCAATAATGTCTGTGTATCAGTACCCTGGACCATAAATGTCAGGGCCCAGCAATCAGGCCGATACAGTAAAGTGTGCTCCAACGGAGCGCACCATTAGACCGCGTCTGGCCGCGCATTTTCGACGCGCTATTTTTACCCCTTATACAGTAAGGGGTAATAGCGTGTCAAAAACTCGCGGCCAACCCCCCCGAAACTAATAGCGCCCGCAACATGCAAATGTGTGTTGATGGCCCTTTTAGCTATTCCCACGCGATCCAGAAAGTAAAATGTCAAACCTGCTGACAGGAGGCGCTAGGGACGCGCTAGTGTCCCTAGCGCCTCCTTTTACTGCGGGCCCTCATTTGCATTTTTTGTTTTTCTGACTCGCGCGCCCAGGAAAGCAGGCGCTCGCCGGCTCTCCTGCGCGTTTTTCTGTATCAGCCTGAATTGTCAGTTGTCTGAATCCTACTCCCCTTTTGAAGTGGAGAGCAATGTTGCAGTTGCATCAAAATCATGTAAGCTAATTGGTTAAGGGTATTAATCCCCATGCCTTCTGTTAGAGGTAGCAGCTACTGTTCCATGCAGGTTACCCCCCATGCACCCTTTCCATAATTTCCACCTCTAGCCTTTAGGGATCCACTGTGTTTACCCCATGCCTTTTTTAATTTGTTTACTGTTTCCGTCTTCACCTCTTCCGGAAGGGATTCCAGGCATCCACCACCCTCTCCATGAAGAAATATTTCCTGATGTTGGTTCCCCCTGGAGTTTCATTTCAAGACTATAGTTCTACTATTTGCTTTCCAGTGGATCGTGCATCTTTTAAAACCTTTCAGGTATCTGAAGCTCTGTATCATATCTCCCCTGCATCTCCTCTCTTCCAGGGTGTACATATTCAGATCCTGCAGCCTCTCCTCCTCAGTCTTCCGATACAGACCCTACACCATTTTGGTTGCCTTCTCTGGACCACCTCCAGCCTATCTATCACATTATGATTACTTTTGCCACGTGGCCCCACTACTGTTACTGCTTACACAAAATTTTGTGTTCCACTAAAGATGAGATTTGAAATAGCTCTCCCTCTCATCAGATCATGGACCAGCTGTTCCACAGAACAGTCTATTTATTGATTTGATTTATATTCCATATTTCAGATGCTTCAAAGCGGATTACATGAGGATACCGTATGTATTTCAGCTAAAAATGTTACCTCCCTATCATGTCCTAATGTGACATTGACCTAGTCATTATTTGGATAATTGAAATTTCCCATTATTACTATGTTGCCAAACTTAGTTTCCCTAATTTTGATTAGTATTTCATCATTTTGTGTATTCATTCTGGCCAGGTGAACTATAGTATACCTTACTGGTATATTCTTCCCCATCACACATGGAATTTCTAGCCATAAAGTGTATTTAGGCTCCTGCAGGATTCTTATCCTGTTTGACTGTATGCCATCATTAACTTACAGTGCCACCAATTAGATCCATCTTGGTTTTCAGTGCTATATATTCTAACTCTGTCATCTTATTTTTAGATTTCTGGCATATTTGTTTTTCTATTTACAGCCTTCCTAACAGTTGACCAGGATGACTTGGATTAAGTCAGTCTGCTCTTTACTTGAAGGTACCTGGACTATTTTTCCCTTTATTAGAACCTCTCTATCATGCCGCTCTAACTTCCATGTTTTGTTGGTATCTTTCAAAGCTGCCATCCACCAAACCCTTCACTGCTAAGCAACCGTCTCCGCTTTCTCCCATGGTCTGGTTTTAAAGGCTGTTCTATCTCCTTTTTAGCAACAAAATAATGTGCGGCAAATAATTAAACAGGGCAATAACAGTTTAACAAGCAAAATAGTTTTTTATTCGTTTGTGCACACATCAATTGTGCACAAATATTCAAATCCGCAATAAACCAATACTTATAGTTGGAAGACCCCGACACGCCGTGTTTCTCGTCAAGCTGCGTCATGGGGACCAGAATTTTTCAAAATCTATAATCAAACAAACATCATGTAGTTATTGTGCAGTTAGGCAGACACAAGGGTACAAAAATGGTTATCAATTAAAGGGAGGACCAAGACACAGAAATGGTAATGTGTAAAACAACAAAGCAGGTAAACATAAATGTGATTGTAAGAAGGGTATGGCACAGGTCGGGGGGGGGGGGGGGAGGAAGGAGAGAGGAGGAGGGAAAAGGGAGAAAGCAGGAAAAAAAGGGGAAGGGGAGGGAGGGGGATGGGACGGGAAGGGAGGGGGAGAGAGGGGAGAGAGAAAGGAGGGAAGGAAAGGGACACTGGATAAATGTATAAAGGACCACCATTACAAAAATGGGATAAGAACTAGCAAGAAAGAACTTACTTGAAATTTATGGGAGCAGACAAATGTCAGCTAATTGCTAGAAAAGAAATTAATAAAAGGAGACTGGTGAGTTGGGTCGTTATATAAAGGTGATGAAAGGAAATCACAATTTTGTGGCTTGAAAAACCAGGTATTAAGTACCTTGATCATTGGTGAGCAGCTCAACACACGGCAGTGATTAAAACACCAAGGAGTTGAAGGACTTGAAAACACTGTGACAGGATATAAAATTTTAGAAATGGCATAAGATTGCCAAGACTCTAAAACAAGCTGAATCAATGAAACTTCAAAAGAATACCTTCAAAATGAGAAGTCAAAAGACTTTCTCATGTATTAATGAATCTGCAGAACCGGAAGAGTGCCAACGCTGGGACTATCGCGGGATAAAAGTGAACTAACAGCAAGCTTTAAACCGGACCCGAAGGTCTCCGATGTTATAGCTGAAAAATAAAAAAGTAACTGAAGGATAACAAGGTAGACCACCGTGTAAATTGAATTTATTGTGAAACTAGCAAATAAACACATAGTGTTTTTTTTATTAAGGAACCAAAAGAACGCCAAGACAAGTCGTCTAACAAATTGTGGGTGAGTGGAGATGAAATAGATAACCTGAGCCGAAGACCAGGTATATAGTGGGATGAAGACGGAGTCAAATAAATACCTTATAAGTTTAGTAATAATCTCATGTTTAACCAGCGGATGAACATCGCATTGGGAGAATCTAAAGAGGTGTCTTAATAGACTGGGGAGTCTTAATGATTCTGTAGCTGCAAGTAAACGCAGAACAAAGGTAGAAGAAATAGAGCAGATCAAAATTTCTTAATAGTTATCATAGATAAAAATATGTGGGGAACGAACTTACACGTAGGATGTAATATACTTCTGATCAAATGTCCCAGGAAGACTCACCTGAATGATAGGCGTTTAAATGGGCGGGCATGGAGTCAAAGCTGCGTGGGAAAAGGTCATGTGATCATGATTGATAAGATACCAAGGATCGGGTGAAAAGAAAATTTAATCTGCTGACTATCTTATGGCACCAATTCCTAACTACAAGAGAAACTCAATGAAAGTAAAAAAGGAACTCAAATGTGGGAGAGGGAAAAAAGGGAAGGGGGAAGGGGGGAATGGGGGCCTCGTGCGATGTTCAAGGGTGTTTGTGCCATCAAATGACCCCCAAAGGGCATTGTGCTTGCCTGGACAAAATGGAGAAGCCTTTTGGCTCTCCAGAATCCTTCACTTCGGCGTCTGTATCCTCCATGCCTAAGGACCGCAGGGAACCATTCCCGTCCGTTCCCCTGGTGGTCCAGCTCTCCAGTAATCCCAAGGATCACTGAGAGGGAGATCGATCCTCGGTGGTCTCTCCCCTCCCCCAAACCTCGGGGTCATCCTCATCCTCTGCACCTGGGAAAGACCGGGCCAAGCGCCGGAAACTCAGGAAGCATAGACACACCGGTCATTGTCCCAACATGGTTCCGGAGCGGCATTGGCAGCCGCTGAGCTGCTATCAAAGCGGTACGGGTCACCAGAGGCTCCATCCTCCAGTGCCCCCCACTGGCGACGGTGCTGGGCGCTGTGCCCCCTCATGATTCCTCCCAGGGTGTGCCGGCGATGCCTCGTCCCCCTCCATCAGTCCTTACCACACAGGACTTCCAGGAGGAGTTGGATCGTAGGGTGCAATCAGCGGTAGTCAAAGCGCTTCAGAGCATAGAGTTGCTGGCGCCACCAACCCCCATACTGGTGCCCGAGCCTCCACCTTCCATGCTCACGCCCCTGCTGGAATGTCTGGACGTCCTTTTTGGTGTCCTACCGATGCAACCAGTGCCTGAGAGGCCCTCGATGCCTTCTTGGCCATAGATGCCCTCCACCAGAGCTATCCTGATTCCCGGGTCCTCCGAGGAGGATGAGACCACAGGGACCGGGTGCCTGTGCCCGCGGTTCTCCCCAGCATACCACGGCCAGTGCCCCCCTTGATGCTTGAGGGTCCATCGATGCTGTCGGTGCCCGCCATGGCCCTCGTGCCTTTAGGGCCCAGGCCTGGCACCCCTCCTGGTCCCCGCCCTCGGTGTCTGGACCCTAGTGAGAAGGAGGCCCCCTTCGACCCGTGGGACGATGTCTCCTCAGATGCATCGTCAGAGTTCTCCGATGATCCCCTCTCGGAGCCTTCCCCTCCAGAGGAACGGCGTCGCTCTCCGCTCGAGGACCTGTCGTTCACCAGCTTTGTAAGGGCCATCCCCTTCCAGCTCCTGTCGGAGGAAGATACTCGTCATAAAATGTTGGAGGTCCTCCAATTCATCGATGCCCCAAAAGAGATCATGGCGGTGCCAGTCCATGACATATTTAAGGAGCTCCTCCTCCGCATGTGGGAGCACCCATGTTGGTTGCCCTAGTGAACCGGAATGCTGATGCAACTTCTCTGGTCCAGCAGGCTGTGGGCTTTGAATGGCAGCACTTACCCCACCAGTCTGCAGTGGTGGAATCCACACACAAAAAGACCAGATGCTCCCAGACACATGCTTCTGCCCCTCGCCCTCCCGGGATACGAACACAGGGAGCTCGATGGCATTGGGAGAAAGATGTTCCAGGGGGCTATGCTGGTGGCCATTATTGCAGCCTACCAGTTGTACATAACACAATATGACTGCAACTTGTGGAAGCAGGTCCAAGAGTTTGCGGAGGGACTTCCCCAGCAGCAGCAGGAGTCCCTTACGGCCATTGCCATGCTGGGCCTTGAGGCAGGTAGACATGAGGTCAGGTCTACCTATGACGTCTTTGAAACCGCAGCCCTCCTAGCCACCAGGGGTGTCGGCACTAGATGGCTGGCTTGGCTCAGAGCCTTCGATTTCTGACCAGAAGTTCAGGACAGACTTGTGGACCTCTGCTGCACAGGAGAGAGCTTGTTTGGGGGCAAGATGAAAGAGGTCATAGTGCAACTGAAGGATCAGCATGATACTCTTCAGCAACTCTCCACCAGCCCCTCTGAAGACCCTTCCACCGCCAGGAAGTCTTCCAGGCCGGGCTCTCGCAAGTCCTTCTACCAGCCAAGGAAATACTTCTCCCCAGCTGCCCATGCTCGACCACCTCGGCCCAATCCCAGAGGCCGCAGCCAGCAGCAGCGGGTACTGAGGGCCCAACCAGCCCCCCAGCAGACCCCCCATCTGCCAGCTTTTGACTGGCAGCGAAGGGGCATGAGCCAAATGCCAGTTCCCACGACTGATTCCCCCAGTCGGTAGCAGGCTCCTTTGCTTTGCCTGCTGTTGGAAAGCAATCACTTCAGACTGTTGGGTCCTCTCCATTATCCGCCAGGGCCACCGCCTGAGCAGCAGGCTCCCAGAGACCCCTTCCCCATGTCTATTGTGAGATTTATTCAGCCATCAGGTCGTCCTCCAATCAGAACCTTCCACCCTTCTAGTGGTGGGCTGCAAACAGTGGGAGCATGGCTTCTACTCAAGGCACTTCCTCATTCCAAAGAGGACTGGCAGCTTGTGCCCCATTCTCAACCTCAGGGCATTAAACCATTTTCTTGTAAGAGAAAAATTCAAGATGGTCTCTCTGGGCACGCTGATTCCGCTCCTCTGAAGAGGAGACTGGCTCTACTCTCTCGACTTGAAGGAGGCTTACACCCATATTGCAATTGTCCCCAATCACAGGAAGTACCTCCGCTTTCTGGTGGGGATGGCACGTTTTCAATATAAAGTGCTGCCCTTTGGGCTGGCATCAGCCCCCACGCATCTTCATGAAATACTTGGCGGTGGTGGCTGCCTACCTCAGGCGTCGCTCGGTCCACGTCTTTCCATACTTGGACGACTGGCTGATCTGGAGCGATTCACACTTCAGAGCCATGAATGCTCTAGCCTTGACAGGCAACACCTTACAGATTCTGGGGTTCGTTATCAAATTACCCAAGTCACATCTCAATTCATCTCCACGGCTGGATTTTATCGGTGCCAGGTTGGATACAGCACAAGCGAAAGCTTTTCTGCCCAGGGATCGAGTGGTCACTTTCTCCTCGTTGGCTACCCTCGTTCACGGCAAAGCGAACCTGCTCTGCCTGCTGGGCCATATGGTGGCCTCAGTCCACCCACTCCATTGGCCCCGCATGGGCCTTGTGGTGTCAATGGTGGCAGGCAACCCAGGATCTGGAAGCACCAGTGATGGTCACAGACCCTCTCCGTCTCTCCCTAGCCTGGTGGGAAGCCCTGTCCAATCTGGAAATAGGACTCCCATTCAAGCCCGCTCCACCCTAGGTGACCCTCACCACAGACGCCTCGTCTCAGGGGTGGGGGGGCCTGCATACTCAAGGCCTTTGGACTGCGGCCGAGTCCCGTTGCTAGATAAACTTTCTGGCGTTGCAGGTGACCTGGTACGCCCTGTGGGCCTTCCAGGATAGGCTGTCCTCCAAGGTTGCCCTCATCAGGTGGCGATGTGGTACATCAACAAGCAGCGAGGCATGGGCTTCTTCCCCCCTCTACTAGGAGGCGTTACAGGTCTGGGATTGGGCCCTTTCTAAGGGGATGTATCTGTGGACCACATATGGGCTGGGCCACCTAAACACGATGGCGGACCGCCTCAGCCGGTCCTTCCAGCCACATGAGTGGTCCCTGAACCCGACACTAGCAGTCAGCCTATTCTGTCGCTGGGGCAAGCCGGACGTGGACCTGTTTGCCTCTCCCCACAATCACAAGATGAGCATGTTCTGCTCCCTGATCCTGGGGAAAGACCACCCACCCGGCCTGCGACGCGTTCTCCTGTCACTAGGGACGAGGTCTCATGTACATGTACCCCCCAATTCCGCTCCTCTCGAAGACTCTGATGAAGCTGAAAGAGAACGGGGGGACTATGATTCTGGTGGAACCCTCCTGGCCAAGGCAGATGTGGTTTCCTCTGCTCCAGGACATGTCCATGAGTGAACAGTTCCGCTGGGGATGGCTCCCGACCTCCTACTGCAGAACCAGGATACCCTGCGCCACCAGAACCTCTGGGCCCTGGCCCTCATGGCGTGGATATTGAGAGCATGATCCTCCAGCCTTTGCAGCTCTCAGATGGGGTCTCCAGGGTCTTGATTGAATCCCGGAAACCTTCGACTCGAAAATCTTTCAGCTTAAAGTGGAAGCGTTTCTCCACCTGATGCGGGGGCCATGGACGGGATCCTTTCTGTTGCCCACTGCCCCACTTGCTGGATTATCTGTGGCACCTGAGTCTGGCTCCAAACCAGCTCGGTCCGAGTACACCTCAGCGCCTTCCACCAGGGCATCGCTGGGGTGCCCATTTCAGTCCAGCCGCTGGTCGGGCGTTTCATTTGGGGCCTGGTTCAACTCATGCCCCCTCTTTGCCCACCTGCAAACCCATGGGATCTCAACATCGTCCTGGCGAGGCTCAAGCGGCATCTGTTCGAGCCTTTCAAACCTTGTGACCTGACGTTCCTCACCTGGAAAGTTATGTCCCTGGTGGCGATCACTTCTGTTCGCAGGGACAGCAAGATCCAGGTCCTGGTTATGTACGCTCTCTACATAAAATTCTTCCATGATTGTGTGGTGCTGCGCACAGATCCAAAATTTCTGCCTAAGGTGGTGACTGCATTCCACATCAACCAGTCAATTATCCTTCCCACGTTCTTCCCATGGCCTCATTCCGACCCGGGGGAACATGCTCTTCACACCCTGGACTGCAAGCTGGCGCTCACTTTCTACTTGGACCGTACAATGATCCACAGACAGTCCACCCAGTTCTTTGTGTCTTTTGACACCAACAGGCTGGGAGCAGCAGGGGTGGAGGCTGTGTATGGAATGGAGTAAGCCCCAGTGACATTTCTACATATCATGTCCACCGCTACAGCATGGCCCTCTGTGTTTAAATAGGCTATAAATAGGCTATGAAAGACACAATAAGAGAGAGTCCCAAGGGACCATCTGTGCAATTAAACACCTTCCTAGCCAGTTTCAACCACTCAGTAAAACTACCCTTAAAATTATTTGATAGTATCGCTCAATCATTTCTTCTATATAGATATGAGTGTGAAATCTGAAATCTATTCCAGAAGGGACAGAATCACAACAAACCACCTGCATCTCTAGTGCTGTAAGATACTCATGGTGTCCATTGCTGAGGGAGTTTCTGTGGATGCAATTTCTCCTTTCAACTCGCCATGCATAAAAATATTGTAACATGACACGGAGTGGACCCTTGGGCCAGTGTGAGGAGAGAGTACCGCTAAGTACTTCTCTCCCACGTGGCAGGCTGCAGGCCAGTGATTGAGCATGGTCAGAGTCCGAGCTGGGCTTGTGGCCGGCAGCAGGCAGACGTAGTCAGGGTCCATTCCAAGGGCAAGGCAGGCAACCAGATTCTGTATACAGTGCAACAGAAACATTAACATTCCTCATACAATATCAAACAAAATAAAGAAATATAAATCATTAATAGTAAAACCATTTTAAATAAAAAGAATATTTTTAAATAGCTGACCAATAGAATAACATCCAATAACTAAAAACGCATATACAATTTTTTTAAATTTCCCAAACAAAATATTTCAAAACAGAAGGCACATCAAAAAAACTAATAAGGATTAAAAAAAAAAATCCTCGTTTCCATACCTGAGAACTTGATTTCCATTCACTCTGAGATTGTCGTAGATTAGTCAGGGAAGGTGAGTGCACAAACTCTCTGCTTTGGAATGTACACGTTTATTTTCTCTTTTACACGTGTGCTCTTACACAAGCGCATTCATTCTCATTGACACTCATGCAGGCACACTTGCTCCTGCTCTCACTAAGGCTGGTTTTTCCTTTTTTTTTTTTTTTGGCGTGTGCTGCTTGAAGACTGCAAGCGGATGGGCCTCTCATTTTCTTTGATTGTCTGTGGCCCTGGGGCCTGTCCTTCAGCCCCTGGCGGGGTCTCCTCTTGGGCTGCTGAAAATGGTGGGGTTGAGCTCAGCTCCTGCCTTTCAGTTGCTGGCGGGTTTGGCTCCATTGGCGGCCTCATGACCTGTCTTCTTTTTTGACTGCCAGAAGATTGGGCTTTGCTGGCAGCCCCGTGGCCTTTCCTTTTCATTGGTGGCGTGGGGCTGTCAAGCTTGGTCTGTGGTGTGTCGTTGCCACCAACCTGTGCAAGTGTTTTTTATTCACTCCTTAGTCCTCCTTGGTTACCCGATGTACCTAACCCTTCTTCAAATCTCATCTACTTTCCTCTGCCTCTCATCCCTGCTCCAGCTCCTTCCTTGTCACTCATTCCCTCCCTGGCCTCCAGCCTGCTCTGAATATCTACCCAGCCTTCTGTTACTCCTCTTTCACCATGTCCTCAGCCTGATTTTTCACCCTTTTCACAGACTTCTCCTTTTTTCTTTCTCACTCCTCAACAGCACCCCATTTCTTTTCACTATTTCTGACCCTCTCTTCTGTCCTCCAGGTCATTTACATCACCTATCAACCTAACCCCATCCTTCAGAATCCTACTTTTACCCCCATCTCACACTCTAACCTATAGAACAAGCCCCCCTGTTCCCACATCCCCTAGCTCTACACCCCACTCTATCTCCAAGTCCCCATTCTCTCACCCAATCTCATAAGAATATAAGAAATTGCCTTGCTGGGTCAGACCAAGGGTCCATTAAGCCCAGCAACCTGTTTCCAACAGAGGCCAAACCAGACCACAAGAACCTGGCAATTACCCAAACACCAAGAAGATCCCATGCTACTGATGCAATTAATAGCAGTGGCTATTCCCTAAGTAAACTTGATTAATAGCAGTTAATGGACTTCTCCTCCAAGAACTTATCCAAACCTTTTTTTGAACCCAGCTACACTAACTGCACTAACCACATCCTCTGGCAACAAATTCCAGAGCTTTATTGTGCATTGAGCGAAAAAGAATTTTCTCTGATTAGTCTTAAATGTGCTACTTGCTAACTTCATGGAATGCCCCCTAGTCCTTCTATTATCCAAAAGTGTAAATAACTAATTCACATCTACTCGTTCAAGACCTCTCATGAGGTTCAGCTTGGAGAAGAGATGGCTGAGGAGGGATATGATAAAGGTCTATAAGAATAGACCTTTATCATATCCCTCCTCAGCCATCTCTTCTCCAAGCTGAACAGCCCTAACCTCTTCAGCCTTTCCTCATAGGGGAGCTGTTCTATCCCCTTTATTATTTTGGTCGCCCTTCTCTGTACCTTCTCCATCGCAACTATATCTTTTTTGAGATGCGGCGACCGGAACTGTACACAGAATTCAAGGTGCGGTCTCACCATGGAGCGATACAGAGGCATTATGACATTTTCTGTTTTATTAACCATTCCCTTTCTAATAATTCCTAACATTGTTTGCTTTTTTGATTGCTGCAGTACACTGAGCTGATGATTTTAAAGTATTATCCACTGTGATGCCAAGATCTTTTTCCTGGGAGGTAGCGCCTAATATGGAACCTAACATCATGTAACTACAGCAAGGGTTATTTTTCCCTATATGCAACACCTTGCACTTGTCCACATTAAATTTCATCTGCCATTTGGATGCCCAATCTTCTAGTCTGACAAGGTCCTCCTGTAATTTATCTCAATCTGCTTGTGATTTAACTACTCTAAATAATTTTGTATCATCTGCAAATTTGATTACCTCACTCGTCATATTTCTTTCCAGATCATTTATAAATATATTGAAAAGCACCGGTCCAAGTACAGATCCCTGAGGCACTCCACTGTTTACCCTTTTCCACTGAGAAAATTGACCATTTAATCCTACTCTCTGTTTCCTGTCTTCTAACCAATTTGTAATCCACGAAAGGACATTGCCTCCTATCCCATGACTTTTTAGTTTTCTTAGAAGCCTCTCATGAGGGACTTTGTCAAACGCCTTCTGAAAATCTCATCCAGTCCCTGCACCCACCATTCTTCAACTGCTCTCTCTCTCTCATTTCTGAGTCCCTGCTGTCCCTTCTAGTTCCTTTTCCATTTTCCCCTGCTGTCCCTCCAGTCTCTGCTCTCCCAGAATCCACCCACACCTTGAAGCCCTGTTTTTTCCCCTGCTCCCCTCCAAATGCCTGAGTACTTGGTCTGGTAAACCTTTACCCAATACCCACGTCCCTATTGTTCCCGTGCTTTCCACATCGTCCCTGTTCCTCCCCTGCAGTCTCCTCACTCAGATTAAAGATCTGCCCGAGTGGGTGTGCTGTCCTTACTCTCTATCATGCCATGCGTTTAGTACCTGTAGTTTTGAATAAGAAATTAAGTCCCATTAAATAAAAAGTTCCCCTGCTCTTGCCTCTTCTCCAGCCATTGATTGATTTCTGAATCCTTCCTCCGTCCCCTCCCTGGTGCAGCAGCCGTTCCTCTTTCTGCCTAAGGCTCCTCCCTTCTTGTGCCTATGCAGGGGGAAGTACAAGCTGTTTGACCTGCACGACGTCTGTAAGGCACTGATGTTTGAACTGCCTGAGCCTCCGTTGCTGCAGGCTGTTTGAACTGTGGCGCTTCTTGTATTTCTACTGCACAGGTGCAAGAAGGAAGAGGAACCTAGGAACAAAGCAAGCATTTCACCTGCACACCTTGGAGGAGATGGCCAGGGTAGATGTTGGGGCATGCTTGTCACCCTGTGGCATCCTCTTTGCCAGCATCGACAAGAACATTTGTTTTACATTTGCAGCTGGGGTGGGGGTTCACTGATGGGCAGAGTTAGGGCATGGGCTCTGTGTGCCCAGAGTTAACGCTGCCCCTGATGCCAGCAGCCTAGTTCCACCTTGCTTAATGTGGAATCCATCCTTTTGGAAAGGACCCCTCCCCCTTCCCCCACGATGTTGCCCAGTTCCTGACAAATCTGAAACCCTCTTCCTCGCACTTTTCGTATCCTCCACGCAGTGAGAGCCCGGAGCTCTGCCTGCTGCTGGGGGGGGGGCCTGAGCTGTGCTCGGACACATTCCTACGAATGCTTTGCTGGAGATTCTGGATTTCAATTTTCTGCCTAAATCCCTACATTTGGCTTCCAGACCCTCCCTCCTACTTTTTTCTATGCTGTTGGTACTCACCTGAGCCACAGCTTCTGGCTCCTCCCCAGCACTGTGTAAAATCCTGTCTAGGTAGTGCATTTAGTGGCTTTCATCTATAAGAGGCAAGGCTGCAGAGAGGTTACTACTATTCAGGGGCGGATTGGCCTATTGGGGGATTGGGCATCCCCCGGTGGGCCAAATGCTCCAGTCACGTGGTCCGCCGTGCGTGGCCGTGACAGAGCCGCGCTCGGCAGACCACGTGATGTGTCCTGGGCCGGCCTGGGCGGCGAATACCCGGGCCGTTCCGACATCGTGAATCCACCGCTGCTACTCTCTATCATTTTTAAAGTTCTAATAACCCTGTGCAGCACTGTACAAACACCCTGCTCCACGGAGCTTACACTAGTCGAGACAAACGTATGACAAACAAGAGGCTGTGGGAAGTGTATTTATTGTAGAGATGTGCTTAGAATTTAAAAACAGTTTCAAAAAGGCATATGTCTTCTCATTGAAGCGTTTTAACTGCCATTAAGTTGCCAGGATCAAACATTTTCCGTACCTAGTCCAAGTTGGAATTTAAATGTTACATGTCTCCTTTCAGGTATATGGTAGAATTGATTCTGGATTTTCTAAAGATTAAAATTATTTCTACTTATCTATTCAGCTAGGAAAGTATGTCAGGCTTTTTAATTTTTTGTTGTTGTTGTTGCTTCTTTTCACTTAGTTATCTTGCTAACACAGTATTAAGACCTGCTTCAAGTTTTATAAGAAACGTAATTGTAGTTTTCATATAAACCACCAAAATCAATGGTCATCCTTAAATCCTAATCCTAAAAACGTTAAAGACAAGCATTATATAAGAAGTGTCCTGCGGAGGGTGAGAGGAGGAGGAGGACATACCTTGTTTCCTGAAATCTCTTGCTGTTATCCCGGGGGTAAGCTGTTTAACTTGCCCCGACGGTTTGTGAGACCTGCAGCCAGCGACTGACGCCGCCGGAGGGGCGTGGCCGAACTCGGACCCGGAAGTGAGCCTGTATAAATTGAATCGCTCCCTCTCGCTCCCTGAGGGTGAGAGGAGAAGGAGGACATACCTTGTTTCCTGAAATCGCTTGCTGTTATCCCGGGGGTAAGCTGTTTAACTTGCCCCGACGGTTTGTGAGACCTGCAGCCAGCAACTGATGCCGCCGGAGGGGCGTGGCCGAACTCGGACCCGGAAGTGAGCCTGTATAAATTGAATCGCTCCCTCTCGCTCCCTGAGGGTGAGAGGAGAAGGAGGACATACCTTGTTTCCTGAAATCGCTTGCTGTTATCCCGGGGGTAAGCTGTTTAACTTGCCCCGACGGTTTGTGAGACCTGCAGCCAGCGACTGATGCCGCCGGAGGGGCGTGGCCAAACCCGGAAGTTAGTTTGATTTCCTTAATTATAAATTTGCATTATAGCGGCGTGCAGCTGCCGCCGGCTCGCTGAAGCCCCGCGCGCTAAAGGGGTGCGCGTCTTCGGGCTTTGCCGGGCTTTGCCGGGAGTAGCCGGAAGTAGCAGAATATATACGAGGACTGTAACGTAAGTGTATCTATAATATCATATTAACCTCCTTAAGGTTTCCTCAAACTTCAAATCTCACCCTCCATCAAGTGACAACAGCGATAGTTTGCATTTCACATCAGATACTATCCTGCCCGGGACATTATATTTCCTATTGAAATTTTGTTTACTGATGAAATGCCACACACTAAGAGGAAGGCAAAAATAAAGCCTCCAATTGGTGTGATGACGGCAGACTCAGGCCAGAGATCAGTCTCTGAGTGGATGACCCAAAATTCCCCAGGTGTGCAGACCATTGAAGGAGTATTATCAGAGCGGGATACGCTCCTTCCGGTCGAAGAAACATCTTTAAGCCCTGGGGCACCCGAAACACCACCTCCACCTGGGACAGTGGGAGTAATATCCCCAGAAAACCCAGGAGGTAATCAGGAAGGAATAATTCTGAAAACCACTGCTCTGGACAATATATTATGTCAAGAAGAAAATGTAGATGTGATAGAAAATTTAGATCAAGGGATAACTCAGAAAAGTATCTCAGGTAAATTATTTCCCCTCCCAAAGAGTTGCAGTACCCCTAAAGTAGAGAAACATGAAAAGAACAATCCTCATAAAAATGTTGAAGCTGTTATTAATTCTGATATAATGATTTCTAAGCCAGCTAATGTTACATTGGATAATGTTTGGAGTTTTTTGGTTAAGATGGATGCATCAATAAATAAATTAACTGAAATGGTTATGAAGAACACAAATATTTCAGTTCAAAATTCTGAAAAATTGGTAGAACAAGAAAAAGATATGAAGGAGTTAGATAAAAGAATATCCCAAGTAGAAAAAATTCAGAACCATCAGATAGTAGTTGAAACAGAAGTGTATAAGAGGATGGAAGGATTAGAAAATTCTATTAAATCATTAAATCTTAGAATCAATAATTTTCCTATTATTAGGAAATTGAATCCAACAGATTGTTTAGAAACTATTTGATGCAAATCCTTGAGATCCCTGAAAAATGTCTCCCGATAATCGTTAGAGCTTTTTACTTGGGTAAAAAGAAAAAGAAAGTAGAACAGGAACAATCAATAGATGATAAAGAGAAAATTGATGCATCCTTGGACCCAAAAATTGACAAGGAAAGTTCCTTGGATATTTCAGATTTGATACAAAAGTCACAAGAAGAACTTGAGGTAACATCAAGAGGTACTTTATTAGTTCAATGTGCTTTCATAACAGATAAAGATACGATAATGAAGTTTTTCTTTCGCAATCGCCAAAAAATGTTCTATGGACAGAAGATCTGGATATTTCCGGACTGTGCAAGAACTACACAACTGCGAAGAAAGAAATTCTTATTGTTAAGAAAAGACCTATTGGGAAGGGGTGGATCTTTTATATTGAGATATCCTTGTCGTTGTTTAGTAAAACTGGAAGGGAAGAATTATATGTTTACAGAGCCAGAGGATCTCAGAAGCCTTCTTGGTAATTAGTTCACGGGTTTATTGTATAAGGAAGGTCATCAAATAATGCAAACATTCCTTAGAAAATGTTTTCTTTACTTTATCTAAGTATATGCTCCGCTATAATAAATGCTGATTTGTCACTATGATTTACCCTAACAGATGTTAAACAAAGGCATTTTCTATATAAGTTAACCTTAGGATTTAATTTAGATGTATGTCTCCAAGATCTTGTCTTTTGTTGTATTTCCAAGTATAATTTTATTTATTGTATTAATGTTTGAAAACAATAAATAAAGAATTAAAAAAAAAAAAGAAGTGTCCTGCTAGGTCAGGCCAAAGGTCTGTCAAGCACAGCATCCTGTGTCTGATAGTGGCCTATCCTAAAAAGTAGATGCAATTTCTTGTTGCTCGCTCCCAGTGCCAAAGCATTTGCATACTTTGGCTGTCAGGAAAGCTCTGATGTATTTTTGGGACAGGGCAATAGATTGTGTAAATGTGAGCCACTGTTTGGGCTAGGGGGAGCTGCTCAGAAAGGGTTACCAGCTGAAAAACTAGCAACAAATAATCAGGACGGGCCTGCATCATCGCCATATTGAGTAAATTAGGTTACAGCTCTACTACTGTATACAGCAGCTTAAGGAGAACACTGTGAGCTCCTGCTGTGATTCCAAGCAAGGATGCCCTTATCACACTAAAGCTGTACCCAACATTCAACACATGGTCTTCTGGGGCCCTCTGCTCGCATGTACGCACAATGGGCCTACGTTCTTACCCTATCTATCAATCAGTGACGTCTGGACTGAGTGCCTGAGCATGAGATGCCCTCCTCCCCTGAGCTGACAACTTACTGAGCACATGCTGCTAGTTCTTCACTATCCCAAAAGCCCTATTCTAGACCCTAGACTTGGGTACCTGCTCCCAAACAGTGACACCGTAATGGACATCAATATATAAATCAGTCTGCCATAATATGACTTGCCTAACATGTCACTGCTACTTATAAAAGGCCACCTGCTTGAATGATGGTGATGTCTATAGCAGCAGGGGTTCTCATCCCAGTCCTCGAGACACACTTAGCCAGTCTGGGTTTCAGGATCTCCACCATGGGATAGATTTGCATACACTGCCTCCATTATATGCAAAGCTATCGCCTGCGTCTTCATGGTGGAGATCCCGAAACCCTGACTGGCTGGGTGTGCCTCAAGGACTGGGATGAGAACCCCTGGTCAATCATCTCTCTCATCTATGTTAGGGCTTAGGGTCCCCTCCACTCCTTCTTTCCTTCTGCCCTTGGATTCTGCAAGTATCAAGTAACACAACCTGAGAAGTAAAATCAACTACGGAAGCAAGGAAAGGCAGATAGTGCTGTGCCTCCCCTAGCTCTTGGGAGTCCTGTGCAGCTTACAGCAGACAGCAGCTGCTTTTGCTAGGGCAGCTGGGTGTTTAGTTTGCACTTCCTTTGCAGAGAATGCTCGAGTATTGCTGGGGCAGAGATGCAAGGGGCCAACATGCAGTTTCAAGTCCAGTTTTTTCCCCCCAAAATCCTATAGAAGTGGTAAGCAGGTGTTGGCAGAGATATCTTTTGAAATAAATTATTCGTGTTGCATTTTTTCCCCTCCCCTTCCATAACCATTTTTGAAGGTACTACTGCCTTCAGAAATGGTTATGGTGTCCAGAGTGGATGGGTTGTGCTTAAGTGCTAGAAGCACAGTTGTCTGGCTTACCTCCTGCTATGTCATTTCTGGGCTTTGCAGAATATCCTCATTGCTGGTTTTATGTATGTGTATACGTGTGTGTGTGTGTGTGTATATATATGTGTGTGTGTGTATATATATGTATGTATGTATGTACGAGTGTGTGTATACTGTGTAAGTTGATATAGATCTCTCTGTTTTCATCAGTTTCTCTGTTTTCTGTTCATTGCTTTAGCTGTTCTTTAGTGCAGGGAGGCAGTATATACACATTTAGTAAGTAAGAGCTTCAGATCCGACCTGTAACCAAGGCATAACTACCCACAGGCTCTTTTATTAAGAAATCACTTTTACAATCAAAAACTGCTCACCAACCCTGCCTGCCCCCTCCAGATTCAGTAGCTCCTCTACCTACCCAGGAACCTGTCATACCGTGGTCTTATTCATGAGACATTGCAAATTCCTGAAATATTCCAACCATGTCCTCTTTTTTTTTTTTATTTAGACAACCATGGATGCCTCTAAGTGTCGTGTTGATTAAATGACCATTATATTAGGCTTCATCGATAGCAATAACACTTTAGGACTCAACCTTCTATGTAACCATCAGTCATTGTATAAATATAACAAGTCACAATTTCAACTCCAATGTGTTACTTAACTAATTTTGTAGTGCTTTTTGAAGCAATGAATTTATCAAAATCCCAAATAACGATGTTTAAAAAATAAACACACTCATGTGATACTTCAATATTGTAAACATTATCACTGTTCAGTAAATATTAACACGAAGTGCTACTAAGCACTTATCTGGGGGAATTCGCTGCACGTTTCAGATTTCAATATGGAAGCCGCCGTTTATACTGAATCGTCTTCATAACAAAAGGCTGACACGGGCCCTTGTTTCGGACCAACCAAGGGCTGGGCAATGTGTTTCATAGTCTCTGACATTGTGGTCTTCATATATTTCAGGAATTTGCAGTGTGACTCGCCATCATTCCCACCATTGAAACGTTGTGAGACATTGCCATCCAGGACAGGAAAACTCTGCCTGATTCCTATTCTAGGCTGTGAAGCTCCTAATTTTCATGAAAGAATCTCCCTCTGATGGCATTGACAGAGCCATCCAGCTGTCACCAAATACATCTCCTACAGGTGAAAGATTCATTATTCTCTGTTTTGTGCCCCGCCTCTTTCCAGTTGTCACAAAGCAAGCCCAGACGTAGCCTCTGGACTAAGGCAGGTATGTATGCCACAGAAAAGGTGGATTTTCTTTTATTACTGCTATTTATCTTGGTCTTCCACCATCTCCTCCCAGCCTCCCAAATGACCCAGGGTTTAAGATTCTAGGGCCCACAGGCCGAAGACTGGCAATAGGGGGGATCGCCCCTGGAAATCAAAGAGCAGCAGGGGCACTCTTCATTTTGGGTGCCCTAGGAGGGTGCCCATGTTACCTATGCCTAAATCTGGCCCTGCCCTCTCCCCCTGTTTACTTATGGCATCACTGGACCAGATATGTTTTGCCTAAGAGCTAAAACCCTCTTTCAGTTTGAGGGGGGCACAGGAGGCTGGGCAGAGCCCCTCTCCATATCGATGCCATTGAGCTAACGCACATTGATTTAATTTATTAAAATCCATCCGAAGAGAACTTCAAATCACGTGAGCCAATTCCCAGAAACAAAGTTTTCCATAAGGGACTCCTCAAGCTGCGCATCTCAATATTCATGGTGTGCGATTTTTTTTTTTTTGTGTATGTAACTATGCTTGATGTCTTCCTTAAGGTGGAAAAGAAGAATCAGAAGTAGAAGTTAAGACCCGCGCACGCGTTTGCCGGCGCATGCACATGGACACGTTGATTTTTATAACATACGTGGGTATTATGTGCGAGTGTTATAAAATCGCAGGAATGCTGGCTCGAGCGTGTAAGTGGGGGAAATTTTAGTAGGTACGTGTGGCAACGCAATAGGCCTTTTTTACCAGTTTGCCCCAGTAAAGGAGAGGACTTCCTAAACTTCCTCGCTAACTTGCCTCCCTTTTGCCCCATTCGCCCCCACCCTTAAAATCCTGCTGACTAGCCTCATTTTTTTATTTTGGGTCTTACTCGCCGTCCATAGCAGAAATAAAGTTATGCGTTAGGGGACCCCCAGCACGCGCTTGTGCGTGTAATTACTTAGGTACTGACTGCATGGTGCAGACCCGGCTCGACCACGCCGCCACCCCTCTTTCGAAAACCTTTTTATGCGCCTAGTGGGAGATACGTGCATGGCCGCGGGTCTTTTACAATCCACACGGCGCCTGTGGCTCCAAGCCACGAGCGTATTTCCTGGGTTTGGCACGCGCAAACCTTTGAAAATTGACCAGTATGCGTGCACATGGTCCTCTGTACTTAAAAAGAAAAACAAGACGCTCCATATTCAGTCCTTGTCTATGTGGCACAGTTAAGTAGAGAGTCTGCTACTTGGTCTCCCATCTAATTCACTATACTTGTTACAACTTCTTCTCAATTCAGCTGCTAGATTAATCACAGGTACCAAATGCTATGAACAAGTCCTGTCCTTGAAAAATTAAACTGGCTGCCAATGGAACAAAGAATTCATTATAAAATCTGCATGACAATTTTCAAATTGCTGAGTTCACATTCCTGTTCCTGCTCCAATGCACTGGTCCAATCCCGAGAGCTGAGATCTTCCCAATGAGGTTTCCTTGACGTTCCATCTGCTCGCCAGGTCCATCTTAGTGTTACACGAGAGTCGGCCTTCTCAGTTGCTGCACCAATCCTCTGGAACACGCTACCTATGGAACTCCGGTTACAATCTACATTTTTTAAGGGAGTCTTCTATCTAAAAAATGTTTTGCTGAAGCAAGCCTGTCCCTAATGCATATATAAGATTTCCCTTATGTAAATGTTCTCTGTGCTATAAATTTTTGTTTGTTTGATTGTTTTAATTGTATTTTTTTAAATCTATTTTATGAATGTATTGCTTGTAAATCACTTAGACCAATCCATGTTACGTAATTAATACATTTTAATAAATTAAATGAAAATTAAATGTATATTCAATAAGGCAAGCACCCTATTGAATAGTGCCAGTATTTTAAAGTTAGGTGGATAAGTTTAGGATAGCTCTTTGGCCCAACCAGACTTAGCTGGCTAGTGCTGAATATTGGAGTTAGCCAGATCACATAGCAGGCTCACTCATCTCCTCCCAGTTATCTGTCTGGAGTGCCCTTAATTTATGTAGCTAACTTATTAGCCAGCTAGAATTCAGCTAGCTAACTGCCCAAATCTTCATATAGCCAGATAATTTCTGACCAGCTAAATGCTTTTGTATATGAACCTCAACACCACCACATGTTCATAGTGCTAAAAAAAAAAAATAAAATCCCTCCTGTATAAATTTAATATATGAAACCACAGCTCCAGCCTGAACCACTGGGTGGCACTCTGAGGAAGTAATATCGTATGAGAGCTGTGTAAAGCCACTGGTTAAGGCACTGCCATTCACAACTTTTCCACTTCATGATCACGACAGACCTTTTGTTTCTAATGAATGGTCAAGTTGTGTGATGCATAAAGTTGGGGTCAGAAGGTCACATAAAATGTTAACAAGACTGGGAATATGTCCCACTGCAAGGACTAGCATTGTAAGGATGCTCCTTAGTCTAAGGGAGTTCCACATCAAAGATTACGATTTTTCCTTGTTGTACAGTATGGTGGGGATGGAAATTCAGCAAGCAGTGGGTTTCTCTGCTCACTTATGAGTTATTCCTTCAGTGACAAAGCTCACCAAATGAAAAAGAGACCTGCAGAGTTCCTGTGTGTGGCAGTTCTCCGAATTCAATTCCAGATTGTGTTTGCTTGGCTAAAATCATTTGGACACATATGGCACATGAAACACAGAGCACAAAGCTCAGGCTGTGTTCTTGCTGGCGCTGATGTCAATAGCAGGAGATTTCATTGTCCAATAATATCAGTTTATCGTTTTATAAGAGCAGCACAGGGAACACAGACTGAGCTTTGTATTCCAAGTCTACTGTGCAGTAACGGGATGTGTAAAATATGAGTGCAGCCTATAAACTGAACAGATCTGAGCTGAAAGCATCAGATCCTCTTAATAAAATGACTTTTCTGAACCAGCTCTGTACTCGCTGCCAAGCAGAAGACCTGGCTTTGATTTCCGGACTCCACTTCTACTTATCAAGCCAACAGCTGTTGGGAATCTGACCTAGGAAAATTACTGCCACACAAATTTTTCAGCTAAAAATATTTAAAACTGCTGACAAGCCACAGTCTAGGTAGGGATTGCCAGCTTACCCCAGGTCAAGCTGAAGAGGCAGCTCCAGCCCTGGTTTTGCCCATTGCATGCATGGAAATGTAGTCCTATTTTTCTTTGAGAAATCAGACTTATATCTCCACGAACTGTCTCAGCGTCTTTGGGTTGGCCTGTCTGCAGTGCCTGCTTGCTTATCTCCCCCATCCCTCTCCTCCTAAGCACTGTTCATCAGAATTGAAAAGGGAGTAGAATAAACACAGAGCTTCCCTAGTGGCTAGAGACTGGAAATAAAGAACGGGGGAAACCTGTACTATCTCTTGGTGAAACACGATAGCATGGGGCTAACTTGCATGAAGCAGCATTTACAACCAGCCAGTGGTACTCCAAGGGATCCATCTGGTCATATCTTACCATTAACATCTAATTTAGCTATCTGGCTGTTTTGCATTACTTCAGCCAAGTTTGACCAAGTTCATGCATGATGGAGGTAGGGGAGGGATAGTTCACTCTTGTGCTCGATGGCTGGGGTAGGCCCTCCATGCACCACAATAAGGAATAAATAAAGGTGGGAGAGGGAGGTCTGGCCATCATCTGCCTTTACAGCTTGGATGGGGTAACCTGCATGGAGCAATGGTTCCAACCATAAACACCTTGCTCGACAGAGTGGATTCTTTGCCGCCATTTACTACAGTCAGTGCATAACTCCCAGCTCTGTGCTTTCCACCGCGCTATGCTGTATGTCTGGCCCGGCCTCCTCCAACTGGTGCGTTATGTCCCCTCTTTGGCCAGATTCAAATCCCGCCTAAAACCCCTCCTCTCCGAGGTTGTTTTTCAGTCTTAAACCCTGGCTCTTCCCAGTGATATCCTTGTCACAATTTTTGTTGGCGTTGTGTACATCCTGCTGCCTTGGCCTTCCATTTCAATAGGAAGGGTAATGGCACTGTAAACCTTCATCTGCAAATAAAGGGGACTTCCCCCTCCCTTCTTTTCTGTAACCCCCTTCTAATTCTGCCATCCTAGTGACAGTCCTTGACCAGAGACCGCAAACCACAACTCCCTCTGGTACCCCGCTGACGTGGAACCTAAGTCTGGTCACCAGGCGGCGTCGTACGATGGATGAATGGGACTCCCCCCCCCATGGCCTATGAATGCTGCCCCTTCAGCATCCCTACCCCTGGCAGGCCCAGGCAGAACACGCTTGACACAAAATTTGAACCTAAGTTTTTCCGCATCACAGCCTTTTCAATTTTCATCAAGTTTACCATGATCTGTCCATTCCAGGAGGCCTCTCGCTTGTCTGTGTGACTTGGGCTAGATTGTGTGCTCCACAGAGTAGCGACTCTCTCGCATGTATTTTGCAGAGTGCTGCATATGTGAACCGGTGCTACAGAAAAACTTAGCAGGTGACAAACCTAGCTCTCCACTCCTGTGCCAACCTCGTGCTGCTCCGCTGACTGCGAAGGAGCTGATACTTTCTGCGCTGGCCACCTATGATTTGCAACCAGATGCCGCAGGATTGCCTGCAGTTTTAATCTGATGGCACTGAAACAAAACAAAAAAATGAAAACTCAAAAGTATCTGAGATGATTTTGACCAACTGCAAACATTTATGTGTAGACTAGTAATTTCACAGCCTCTCGTGCTTACCACCCAGCATGCCTTAGAAGCTTTCACAAAACTAGGCAAAAGAATCCTTGCTAGGAAGCAGAACCAAATCTAAAAAGGTCGGCCAATTGTTATTGGAGCGCACTTGCTTAGCATCTGCCAATGCAAACAAGGGGGAGGGAAGTGGGGAGAGTGAATGGGGGCTAAGATACTGTATTAGTCACCCCACATTCATTTCAATCATTTTATACTAGCGCCACTTAAAAGTATCTCTGTCCAACAAAACAATTTGGAAACATCAAATAATTTATATGATTGTTGTGGAAAGTTTCCCCATTGTACTGAAATTACTATTGTTTCAGCCAGAAGCTCAGGAAGCAACAACCCCACAGCGGTTAGACAATCACCGTTTAATTGCTGCTCGTGGGTGCAGATTATGGAGCCGTTTCAGTATGGAGCGCTCCCCAAGGTGAGCATCCAGGGGCTTGCCTTGGGCTGCCGCGTTCCTACCAACCTGACAATTTATGCCCGTGTCATGAAGAAATGTTATCAAGAAAACCATGTGCGCCCACACTGGGCACATGGGAAGAGACACAAGGAGGGACTGAAACAGCACACGTTTGAAATGTGTGAGATGTTCAACCATATTATCAAGGAATCCACGCTGCAGAGCCTTTCAGTAGGATGGAGGAAGAGCAGCAGCGTAATGAGGCCACAAACAGGACCGGATGTACTAAAGTGGGACGTATCTGGCCCACGGTTAGTAAGATGTACAATGCATAATGGGGCGGATTTTAAAAGGAGCGCGAATAGGCCTACTTTTGTTTGCGCTCAGGCGCAAACAAAAGTACGCTGGATTTTAGTAGATATGCGCGGAGCCGCGCGTATCTACTAAAAAACCTGGATCGGCGCGCGCAAGGCTATGGATTTTGTATAGCCGGCGCGCGCCGAGCCGCGCAGCCTACCCCCGTTCCCTCCGAGGCCGCTCAGAAATTGGAGCAGCCTCGGAGGGAATCCTCTAACACCCTCCCCTCACCTTCCCCTCCCTTCCTCTACCTAACCCACCCGCCCGGCCCTGTCTATACCCCCCCCCTTACCTTTGTTGGGGGATTTACGCCTCCCAGAGGGAGGCGTAAATCCCCACGCGCCAGCGGGCCTCCTGCGCGCCGGGCCGCGACCTGGGGGCGGGTACGGAGGGCGCGGCCACGCCCCCGGACCGCCCCGGGCTGTAGCCACGCCCCTGTACCCGCCCCCAAAACGCTGCTGACACGCCCCGAAAACGCCGCGACGACCGGGACCGCCCCCGACACACCCCCCTCGGAGAACCCCGGGACTTACGCGAGTCCCGGGGCTCTGCGCGCGCCGGTAGGCCTATGTAAAATAGGCTTACCGGCGAGCAGGGCTCTGAAAATCCGCCCCTAAGGCTGTAAGGTCATCCCCAGCCCAACAAAACATTTTTTTTTTAAGCAAAGTTTTTTTGGTTTTTTTTAATGCTACTGTATCACCCGCCATTCTTCCCACTGCCCCTTTTACTCCTGATTTTTCTATTCAGCTGCTCCCTGATAGCAACAGAGCCCCCCTCTCCTCCCGCTCTCCCTCAGGCTGATCTTCGGGCTCTGTCTCCTTCAGAACTGGTGTGGTGTTTTGTTTTTTTTTTTTCTTCAAATAGGTCGAATGTTTGCACTCATCCAAGTTCCAGATGGGCAAATTCCAAAGTGACTGGAACCTTATTATTTACAGATGTGATGTCACTTTCCTATTATTCACATGCACGCGCCATCACTTTTCTCTTATTATTCGCAGATGTGACAATTGCAAAATAATGTGGTTAATTGGGATTGTAACAGATGCTCCTGTATTATAGTAATAATCAGCAGTGAGATGTCTCACTTTTAATCTTGAAAAAATCTTGCTTTAACAACTTGTGCACAGGCAACATGGGGTTGGATGCCACAGTTCCTTAATGTATGGGTCCCTTTTTAAATTGGCAAATAATAGTATCTGCCAAATTATTTTATTCAATTATTATAAACTTGAGAGATCATAGCCAGAACCTTTAACCGAAAGCTGTACTCTCTCTGTCCTGTACACACAGCAAGCTGAAATACTTGCCCTGTATCAGTTAGAACAGGAGTGGGTAAATTATGGCCCAAGGGACAACTCAGGCCTGACATTGATTTTTATCCAACCCACCAAACATTTTTAAATGGTCACCGCATCTCAAAAAAGATATAGTTGAAATGGAGAAGGTACAAAGAAGGGCAACCAAAATGATAAAGGGGATGGAACAGCTCCCCTATGAGGAAAGGCTGAAGAGGTTAGGGCTGTTCAGTTGGAGAAGAGACAGCTGAGGGGGGGATATGATAGAGGTCTTTAAGATCATGAGAGGTCTTGAACAAATAGACGTGACTCGGTTATTTACACTTTCGAATAATAGAAGGACTAGGGGGCATTCCATGAAGTTAGCAAGTAGCACATTTAAGACTAATCGGAGAAAATTCTTTTTCACTCAACGCACAATTAAGCTCTGGAATTTGTTGCCAGAGGACGTGGTTAGTGCTGTTAGTGTAGCTGGGTTCAAAAAAGGTTTGGATAAGTTCTTGGAGGAGAAGTCCATTAATGGCTATTAATCAAGTTTACTTAGGGAATAGCCACTGCTATTAATTGCATCAGTAGCATGGGATCTTCTCAGTGTTTGGGTACTTGCCAGGTTCTTGTGGCCTGGTTTGGCCTCTGTTGGAAACAGGATGCTGGGCTTGATGGACCCTTGGTCTGACCCAGCAGGGCAATGTCTTATGTTCTTATCATTAGATGCGGCCCACGACATTGGCCGAGGGCTGATGTTTTCAGCAAAGGCTCATTCAGTCCTCTTTCAATGACACCGGGATCTGGCCTTTGCTGATGATGTCGGTACCTGACGGCAGGGAGGAAGTAAGCACACGGCCACTTTTCTTTCCACGAGGATGGGTGGGCAGGTAAGCATCTACGTCGTGCGGCGTCTTTAATAAATACGCGATTGGCTTGCTGTAAGACTTACCCTCCCCTGCCGGCGAGGAGAGACCCAGTGTGTCGACACTGGCAGGGTTTCCATCCCCCCCCAGCGAGGAGAAGCCCCATTGTCAGTGCGCTGGTGAGGTTCCCACCCCTGCTAGTGAGGAGAGGCCTCATTGTCAGCGTTCTGGCGAGTTTCCCTGTTACCGGTCAGGGATGAACAGGGGGAGCCAGGTTGCACAAGTTACCAAGGAGGAGAGGCCCCGCGCCAACGTGAGGAGTGGTGAGTAATGGGGGAAGAAGGGAAGGGATAGAGAGGGAGGTGTTGGAAGGGTCAGAAAGGGAAGGGAGTGAAATTGGTGAGGATGGTGAGTGAGTGAAATGAAAGGAACATGAATGAGTGGGAAGGAGAGGGAGAGTGACAGATGGAGGTGGTGAGAGTCAGGGAAGAGAATGAGTGGGAGGGATAGAGGGGCTAGTGACTGAGTGGGAAGAGGTAAGAATGAGAAACGAGGGTGAGTAGGAGTGAGGAGGTGAGCGACTGAGTGGGAGGGTGAGTGACAGAGGGGAGTGAGAGTAAGTGACTGAGGGAAGGGGAGGAATGGGAGGGAGTGACAGGTGAGTGAATGAGAGGGAAGGGTAATGAGGCAAGGGAAAAGGGTGAGTGGAAATGAGGGTCGAGTGACAGAAGGTAAGGGGATTGAGTGGGAGGGGGAGTGACAAAGGGTAGGAAAGAGGGTGAGGGGGTTGAGTGACAGGGAGGGAAGCTGAATGTCTGAAGGTGAGTGAGAGGGAAGGAAAAAGGGAGGGAGGAAGTAGAAGAGAGGGTAGAAAGGTGCACGTGTGTGTATGTGTGAATGAACTTGTGTGTTCATGAGAGAAAGGAGGATGTTTGTGTGTACCCTCCTCTCCTTCCCCCTATTAATCCACGTCTACAATCTCAGGGTGACTGGAAATAAAGTTTCCAGATATGGGGGAGGGGGTGATTTTTTTTTATCCTTGAGTATTTGATAAGTCTATTATTTTGAAATATATGATTTGGGGGAAATGTTTAAAGTTAAATGGGTTTTTTGTATCGTTTCTGTTTGCATCTGTTTTGAAATATGCTTTTTATTCATATGATTTCCTCACTGTTATGATTGATTTATATCTCTTGACTTTGTTTTATGAGGAATGGTGATATTTCTGTTTTTGCATTATTGTACTGCATATGAATCTGGCTTTTAGGGTTTACAGTCCACTTTTTTGTCTGCACCTTCTTATTTATACTTTATGGTTGCATTAGTCACCAAGGTGAGGTAGTCTGCTAGCTGGGAAAAATGCCTTGTACCTGTTGGGTTGAAGGTTTTTCTGATTTTGATAGAGGCTGTGATCCGTGATTGAATGGGCTCCTTGGGTGCTAAAAATGATGGCGCTTAAGCCTGCTGGATACTGAAATGCCTGCAGTAAGTGGTGGAGATTTGATTTCTGTGTCAAGGACATGCCATGCCACCCCATGCCCTCCCCAACCCACCCTCTGGCCCTCGTTGCGCTCCTTAACTTGTAATGTGGCCCTTGCACAAAAAGGTTTGCCCACCCCTGGGTTAGAGCTTTCACTTCTAACTTACAGGCCGATACAGTAAGGACGCGGTAGAAAGAGTGCAGTAGTGCCGGGCGCACCCTCGTTTGCCGTGCGCACAGTTTGGATCACATACCGCTCGATACAGTATTTAAATGGCATGCAAATGCAAGCCGCGTCCAAGAAGCGTCCATGAAGCACAATCCATTTTACTGTATAGAGCGCTATACAGCACCTATACAGTAAAATGGGTGCACTGGTACCTGTCATTTCAAATGACATTTGAAATGACAGGTACCAGGAAGTGGATGGTTCTCCTACGCTCGGGCATCGGGGATTGCCAGTCCTCTCTCCCCCCCTCCCGAAGCAAGGCGCAGGGCGAAAATCGACTTGACATGTTATTAAGAAAATAGAAATTGTAACTAAAGTAAACTTACTGCATTCTTCCAGCAGCCCCAGTCCTGTCTCCCCTCCTCCCGAGGCGCCCACTGCGGCTCCCCTGCTTCCCGGGGGCAGCCGGCGGCGAAAGCGGCTTCCAGCAGAACCGCCGGCGAAGGTGCATGAACACATGTCCAATTTGGGCACTCAAGACATCCCATGTCAGTTGGAGAGTACCACATTGCCTCAAACTCAAAGGCTCCCATTGATAGATACCAGCTATGATATCACAAATGACATCTGGCACCCAGCATGAGACAATCTTTTTCCACGGGAGGTCATCTGCAAGATATCTTCAAGGATGGCTGCTCCCCAAGAGTTGGAAATGGGAAGGATGCAGCTTGAAGGGGTGACCTTAAGGTTGCTAAAATGGGAATATGAAAATGTAAAATAAAAATCATGAAAACATGCATTTCCTTACTTTTATATTTGTTTGTATGATTTAGTTAGGCGTAAAAATAAATATATGTGGAGTTGTCAATACTTTTTTGAGGGGAGGACTTAAAGGAACCTAAGTTTGTCTTACATAGGAAAATAAACCCACCCAGATCTAAGATTAAAATCTTTATCAGTTACTATATCACAACAATGAGGTGACTTCAAAACTCTCTCTTTCTATGACATTCAAATACAAGGCAGTCCTAATTCCACGACAGTTTCAGCAAGAAGTCTGAAGCAGGTCACCTTGAGAGGTCTCCGGAAATAATACGCCTACGTGTGCTCCGACCCGCAATGCACAAGGCTTGATGCTGGAGGCTTGTGGGCCCCAAGATGACCGCTCATCGCTCCCAATGCAGTTCCACTATGGGTTAGGCATATCTGAATAAATGAGCCTTCAGGAAACGACTGGGAAGACCTTAAACCGGGGGCAGGGGAGAGGCAGTGGAGATTCTGTTTATTGCAATTTGTGAGCTCTCTCCTGTGACTTAAGGTGATTTTCTGAGAATTTATAGGTACATTTTAAACACATTATATGTGAGCAGACCACTGACAAAGCTTCCACTGAGAAAATCGATAAATGCTAATGTTTTTGACCCATATATGTCATAAACCAACTGAAATCCATCATAGAAAGCTGTGTAATAACTACAGAGATCTGAATTAACTGGGTGGCCTCCATCTGACGAGCTCCTGCATTTCTAAAGTGGTTTTGATGGATATTTTCTTTTGCTGCCTGGTTGCTGATGATTGTAGGGGAAAAAGATGTCTTAAACCTTGAGTAAAGTATGCTTGATATATCAAACCAAAGATCAGACACGAGGGAAATGGCAGAACAAAGCCAGAAAGACCAGGGGCAGGTTTTGAATTTCCTTGTGAACTTTCCTGCATATCTCATGGTGAACCAAAGCGCAGAGACAAAAAAACTGAGCAATTTGCAACAATTTACAACAACCTGCTGGTATAAAGTTACCAATGCTGCAGAAGAGAAACGAATCATCAGTAAAGAAAAATTGAGGTCAGGGGCTTCCAAACCTATCCTCGGGAAACCCCAGTCAGTCGATCCACAATGAATATTCATGAGATATATTTGCATGCACAGTCTTAATTGCCTGCAAACATGTCTCACATGTAATCACTGAGGGTATCCTGTGGAAAACCCAACTGACTGGGGTCCCAGAAGACAGGTTTCAGAACCATTCAGGTGTGTAGGCGATGCTGTTTTACTGGATTAACTTATTTGGACTACATTTTGAGGGCTATCGATGAAGGGGGCACAGCCTTCAAAAGAGAGTCACTAATGCATTTAATCCAGCACAAAGGTCTCACCTACATCTTATTTCTAACATATCCAAGTGGACTAACATGGCACGCACATGGCTTTAGTGAAAAAAGGCAAGCTTTATAGTTGTCTTCATCCCCTAAAGGAGATCACCTATATGTGCACAAAGGTTACACGTGTCATCTGAGAATAATACTTTATTTACTGGCCTCTTAAGATTGGTTAACTGTTAATCATTTCCAGATCCTGAGTCTTTTCAGAAAAGTAAAGAGGCAAAAAGATTCTAAACAACTTGCCCGAAGAACAGTGCTCAGAGTGACATGTTAGCTGAATCTCTATTGTGATGGGATGTTAGCTGAATCTCTACTGTGATGGGATGTTAGCTGAATCTGTGCTGAGATGGGATGTTAGCTGAATCTCTATTGTGATGGGATGTTAGCTGAATCTGTAGTGAGATGGGATGTTAGCTGAATCTGTGCTGAGATGGGATGTTAGCTGAATCTGTACTGCGATGAGATGTTAGCTGAATCTCTACTGTGATGGGATGTTAGCTGAATCTGTGCTGAGATGGGATGTTAGCTGAATCTGTACTGCGATGGGATGTTAGCTGAATCTGTGCTGAGATGGGATGTTAGCTGAATCTGTATTGAGATGGGATGTTAGCTGAATCTGTGCTGAGATGGGATGTTAGCTGAATCTGTGCTGAGATGGGATGTTAGCTGAATCTCTATTGTGATGGGATGTTAGCTGAATCTGTAGTGAGATGGGATGTTAGCTGAATCTGTGCTGAGATGGGATGTTAGCTGAATCTGTACTGCGATGGGATGTTAGCTGAATCTCTACTGTGATGGGATGTTAGCTGAATCTGTATTGAGATGGGATGTTAGCTGAATCTGTGCTGAGATGGGATGTTAGCTGAATCTGTAGTGAGATGGGATGTTAGCTGAATCTGTGCTGAGATGGGATGTTAGCTGAATCTGTAGTGAGATGGGATGTTAGCTGAATCTGTATTGAGATGGGATGTTAGCTAAATCTGTATTGAGATGGGATGTTAGCTGAATCTGTGCTGAGATGGGATGTTAGCTGAATCTGTGCTGCGATGGGATGTTAGCTGAATCTCTACTGCGATGGGATGTTAGCTGAATCTGTGCTGAGATGGGATGTTAGCTGAATCTGTATTGAGATGGGATGTTAGCTGAATCTCTACTGCAATGGGATGTTAGCTGAATCTGTGCTGAGATGGGATGTTAGCTGAATCTCTACTGCGATGTGATGTTAGCTGAATCTGTGCTGAGATGGGATGTTAGCTGATTTTTTTTTTTTTTTATGTATGTGAACAAACAATGCAGAGACTTTAAAGTTCTGATAAATTAAATCTCAGCTATCCTGGAATGTTTCTGCTTTTAAAGAGATAGGAATGAAAAAAAATGAGGTCTCCAGCTGGACTTGATTTTTAAATTCTGAATATGAAGATAATTAATCACATTATAATCCAGAACACAGGAAGTCTCCCCCCTCCCCGCTCGGACAGATCTATTACATTTAATCATATCACAATACAAAATTCAGTCCCACTTTTTGAGACTGGCTTATTTCAACTATCCAGTGCTGATTGGGTCAGAGACGGCATTACTAGAATCTAAATGTTTCTACACTTGCTCTTTTTTTTTCTTCTGCAAGTGCATTTTCCACTGACAGTGAACACAGAATCTTTAATCTCCTAGCTGGGATATTTAAACTTTGTTTATTGGAGATTCCAGTTTTGCCAGACAAGAAGCACTGGTGGCCCGCAGTCACACCTCCTTCTTAGGAAGGTCGGGCATGGTCCAGGGCCCCATGGTGATGCCTTGCCAGCTTGGACCTCATGTCGCAGCCCCCACTACATAATGAAGGCTGCAGAGGAAGTGGGTGGGTGGGTTCCCCCCTTTTCCCCTGCCCCCTTCCTCCTAAGATTCTAATAATTAAACTCAGCAATCCTTATGATCACCACCACCACCCCTTCTGGTACAAGAGCCTCCCTAGCTATGGCCACATGGACGTCCGGGGCTGTAAATGGGACGTGTAACTATATTTTCTAATAGGGTAGGCGATGGAGTGCCGTGGCCCAGATATGCTGCAGCGATCTGTGAACCTCTGAACTTTTCCTCCAGAATTTTGCTGCCCCGGGCTCAGGCTCAGCAAGCCTCTGCGGAAATCCAGGTCTGAGCCTTTCCCATGTAAGGCTGCTTTTTATCCCCTGCGCCATTCCTTAATGTCTGTTCACAGAATCTGGAGGCAGCTGAGTGTACTCCATAGTGCTATACTTGAAAACACATGTTCTTGCATCCTGCTCGCTGTTATTGGATTTAGCAGTGCAAGTCGATGATTTTTCTGTGGTGTCTTCTGTGGCACAGCCCACACCTTGTAGAGAAAGATCCGTGGCATGTAATCAAACAGAAGAGCGCTCTGCATGACTGTGCTCTCGTCAGCACTCTCTAACCAGGGCTGCTTTTGCCCATGGGCATAGCAGGGGACCCATTCCATGAGCGCCCAGGCAGTAGTAAAAACAGCTCTCCTTTTCCTGCTCCAGCCCGTCCCTTCTGAGGCAGCTGCAGGGCAACAGGAGGGCAAGAGGGGAGCCTGGAGAGGACAGAGCAGAACAAAGAAGAGTCACTCCACTTCCCGATCCAGCCTCTCCCCTGCTCTCTGTCCCCCACCCCACCCCCCATGGTCTTTCAGGGACAAGAGGGAGGGGTAAAACTGGAGGAGATATTGCAGAGAAAAGAATAGCCACTCTGCTCCCTAATCCAGCTCCTCTTCTCCTTTTCTTCTCCTCTCCATTCCTATTTGCAGGGAACAAGAGGGGAGGACAAACAAATTCAGTTTGTGCCCGCATATTTCTCTTTCTAATGTGTGGTCACTTATTCTGTCTGCTTTCTGTGTGTGTGATCGAGGTAGGGGATTCTGCTACTACTCCTGGGGGAATTCTGAGCCAAAAAAGTAAAATAAAATTCTGTACACAAAAACTTAAAATTCTGAAAAATTCTGCATACTTATATTGGTCAAAATAACCCAATTTACATGACAGTCTTTAAGTAATTACATTTTAAATTAATACAGAAAAAAGTTATTACTTAAAAATGCAGAATTTTAAATATTTTGAGCAGAATTTCCCTAGAAATTCACTGTAAGAGTGTCTCTTCCACTCACTCTCCCTACTCCCTGGCCACTTTGCCCTCTCAGGCCCCAACTCCTCCACCTGTCAGTATCTCTCCCCTCCACCTCTAGGCTCAACCCCTTCCACTCTATCCCCAGTCCCAGAGTTTGACCCCGTTCTCAGTACTGCCCCTCACACAGGCTCCCTCTGTCCCTCCCTCACACACATGCTCCCTCTCTCTAATACACATACACACACCCTCATGCAGGCTCCCTCCCTCTCTCGCACACACACATCCCCTCATACAGGGTCCCTCTCTCTTGCACACACACACATCCCTCATACAGGGTCCCTCTCACATACACACATCCCTCATACAGGGTCCCTCTTTCTTGCATACACACCCACACAAGCTCCCTTTCTCTTTCACACATACACCCTCACACAGGCTACCTATGTCTCTCTCTCACACAGCCCTTTACATAAGCTCTTTCTCACCCATACACATACACCCTTCACACAGGCTAGCACCCTCACATACACACGATCCCTTTTTCATACACACCAGCTCCCAATCTATCATACACATACACACTCCTTCACAATCTCCTTATATAGGCTCCCTCTCTCTGGCACCCACACTCAAGCATTCCCTCTTGCTCTCTCTCACCCCCATGCTTACCTCCCCTAGTCTCTCTCACACACACCCTGGCCCCCTACCTCCTCTGCTTTCTCTCGCCCCCCCCCCTGCTTTCTCACCCACCCTGCTCTCTCTCTTACCCCTCCCCCTGCTCTCTCTCACCCCCTGCTCTCCCACCACCCCTGCTTTCTCTCTCACACCCCTTTCCCTTCCCCCTTCACACCTCTCCTCCTCCTCTCACACCCCCTCCCCCTCTCACACACCCCTTCCCTGTCTCACTGCCCCTCCCCTCTCTCTCACCCCCTCCCCCTGCTCTCTCACACCCCCTCCCTTCTCTCACACCCCCACTCCCACCCTCCTTTCACTCACACACCTCCCTACACACACTCACTTTCACTGGGGTCTTCATCTTCGCCACAAGTGGAGCATGTCCCGCAACATGCTGAGGCCTTCATCTTCACAGTGAATGACTCGCTCCATTTGCAGCATGCCAGGGCCTTCGTCTTTGCCACAAACGGCGCATGCTCCATTCGTGGCATGCCGAAGTCTCCCCTGCCATTTTCTGCACAGAATTTGGCAATTCTGCGCAGGGGGTGAATTCTGCGCTCTGCAGTAGCACAGAATTCCCCCAGAACTATACTGTGTAGGATCTATGTAGGGATCTGTAGCAGTCCAACTTGTTTTAGTTTCCCAGTGGGTGTCTTAGGACCCAGTGCAATATTTGTAGTGTCGCTTTTTCATATATAATTATTGCTATTTGAGTTCTTAGAGTTAGTACTATTGTGGTCTGGCAGGTTTGATGTATTAGTTCTGAATGTCTTTTTTTGAAGGGTTCAGTGTTACATCACAAGTATCTGGTCTTGGAGGGAGTTTATGTCTTTGTTACAGAAATGACAACAGAATTTGAATTTTTTTCCTCTGGTGAGGGTAAAGGGAAACATCCTAGTTCTGCCCAGCTGACCAGGCCAGCCAGCCATGTCACAAATCACTTTCAAGCAATGTAGTATGGAAGTATTTCTTCACAGAGAGGGTGGTGGATGCCTAGAATGCCCTTCCGGAGGAAGTGGTGAAGGCTAAAACTGTGAAGGATTTCAAAGGGGAATGGGATAAACACTGTGGATCCATAAAGTCTAGAGGATGGGAATGAAGAGAAGAGGCATGGGGTGGCTTACTGGAGTGGAGGCTACTACCTGGTGATTACTACCCTTACTCAATAAGCCTTTGCACGGTTAATGCAACTCCAACATTGCTCTCTGCTTCAACGGCAAGGGGAAATGTGGAAAAGAGGATTTGCATTCAGACAACAACCAACAAGGACTGAACTACACAGTCTGGGTAAACAAATAAGCGTGGGCGTAGCTTGCTTATTACAGCGGTTACTACCATAAACCAATTAAGCCTGATACATCACATTGATTGCATATACAGCAGTGCTCTCTGCTTCAACGGTAGGGGAAAATGTGGAAAACAGGATTTACATTCAGACAACATCCAAAAAGGCATTGATCTGTGCAGTCTGGGTAAACAAGCATCGGGGTAACTTGCTTGATGCGGCGGTTACTACCCTTAACCCTTATGATTCACCTTTGATGCAACTCCAACATTACTCTCTGCATCGATGACAGGGGGTGGCAGGAAATTTGAATCAAACAGTTACCAACAAGGGCTCTCAACTTGGTGGTTGATGAAACAGATAAGTATGGGAAAATAAGTGTGGGAGCTTGCTGGAGAGACTGGATGGGCCAGTTGGTCTTTTTCTGCTGTCATTTCTATGTTTCTATGGATTTCTTTTAATTTATAAATGTATGTATTCTTGATTTTTTTCTTACAGTCTACCCTAAAAATCAGATATACACATTCATTAGACATCGTGTCATGATTTCTGAAACATATTTGTATTCTGTATATATATAAAGAAACAAAATGTAATATTTAATTAATATATGATATCCAATTATGTCTTTTTAGAGGATTGTTCTGGGATGGGTGAAGGAGGGGGTCATAATGATCACTGAGTTTAATTATTAAAATCACAGGTGAGGGACTATAGTCCTGAAAGTTAAAGTGTGAGGGAGAAGGCACAAGGCTGAAAGCTCACCAAGGGTGCCCAATACCCTTGCACCAGCCCTACCCTGCACAAGGCCCTGTACTCTGTGTTTGTGCCAACCTGCATAGGGCGGAAGGAGGAAGATGCCTCACACTGTGCTTGCATGGATTTGAATGGACCAGAAGGTAGAGGTGTGCGTGTGGCATCCCAAGTGGACCAGAAAACGGTAGAGACATGCTTGTGTTGGCCTGCATGGGCTGGAAGAAGGAGTTGGCATGCAGCTGCCCCTCCCATCAGCCTGGGCAGAGAAGAAAAGCTGCAGCAGTGGGCTGGCAGTGTCGGATTAACAGGGAAGAAATAGTGTGCTGTGGTTGGGAGCTGGGCCATCAATATGGAAGAAATACACAGAGGTTTGCCCAGGGCCCCTTAAGTGGTTAAAGTGGCCCTGTCTCTAACAGCAGCAGAGTTCCCCCAGATGTTTGTCCTGCTTGGCATCAGAGCTGGCGTTTGGGGTGGGTGAGCTGGGCGGTCACCCAGGGTGCTGTGAGCAGAGGGGGGTCCCCTGTGCACCACCATCATCACCCAACCTGCTGTGATGGAGGAGAAACCCGGCAACGACAACGCCATGGTGAACCCCCATCCTGCCTCGGTCCAAAGAGAGACCCAGCAGCTGTGACATGTCTGCGGCAGATCCCATTCTGCCATGGCCCAAAGAGAGGACTGAAGGTGGTGGGGTTGCAGAGGATCCCCATCCTTCCACAGCCCAAAGAAAGGGGGAGACCCTGAGCATGTGCTAGTGTTAGAGAGAATGACAGCCTGCATGTGAGTGAGAGATAGAGTGTGTGTGTGTGTGTGTGTGTGTGAGAAAGAAGGAGAGTGTGACAATGAACTTGTATGTGTGTGTGAGTGACAGCCTGCATGTGAGTGAGAGATAGAGAGAGAGTGTGGGTGTGTGAGAGAGAGAGAAAGGAGGGTGTGACAATGAACGTGTGTGTGTGTGTGTGAGAGAGTGACAGCTTGTATGTGAGTGAGAGATAGAGTGTGTGTGTGTATGTGAGCAAGAAAGAAGGAGGGTGTGACAATGTACGTGTGTGTGTGAGAGAGACAGCCTGTGTGTGTATGAGAGAGGGAGTGTGTGAAAGAATGACAACAAATAAGAACTATAGGCCCACCCAGTCTGCCCAGTTCCAGATAAAGAATAGATATTTCCCAGCTGTCAGCCGCAGAGGCTTGACCAAGTCAGATTTTGCTGCCATCCCTTCTTGATCCTATGCCATTCTGAGTAAGAAGGCATACAAGGTGCCATGCCTACGCTACCATCCAGTGCCCCCACCCCCAAATTGTCTTTTATTTACCCTTTCAGCCATGTTTTTACTGCTATCCTCCGTATCTGTCCCAGGCTCCTACTAATAGGAATCATCTTTTTCGCAAATGTTTTTTTTTTTTTATTTGGGTTGAAGATGAGAAATAAGTGCTTTATCCCTGGGAGTAATCTTCCTAAAGTGCAGCTGGACCGGGAACAGCTTGTTTTCTTACCACTCAAGATGAGCGGATTATTGCGATCCCATAATTCTGCTTATCTTTTACTTTTCCTAATGTAGTGCTATTAAAGCAGCAGATGTTAGAAGAATGAAAAGAAAAAGGTGCAGAGATTGAAAAGCATGATTGATGTTTTTGGCAGGCTGGCAGGACCTGAGGCTCTAGGCACCCTACCTGAGGCAGGCCCTGCAGCACACCCGCGCGTCTCACCACAGAAGCAGGAACGAAACGGCTCTACAGGACAGCAGGCAAACTTAGCTTAGGCTTTCCATTTTCAGATTCAACTAATCCATTTTTTTTTCATTTAATTGGAAAAGAAAAAACAAGGAAGTGCTTTCTCCTTCAAGGATGGCTGTGCAACGTGCAGAGCAGAAATGACACCTCTTTGATCCGTTTTTACATTGGACTGTTAAATTGCTCTAATTGAAACTCCTAATCATCTGGAACCAGGTAGAAGCCTTGCCAGATGCAGTGCCACAGATTATCCTGCATAGAATGACATCTGGACTGGTTCATTGTGTGTGTGTGTGTGTGTGTGTGTGTGTGTCAAGGCCAGTTTTGGAGGTAGGGGGGTGGGGGGCAAGCAGAGCAAGTGTCCAGGGCCACAGCACTATAAGGGCCCCACTTGGTCAAAGCTGAATGATATCATCGAGGCAGAGCTTCAAGGCATCTGGCACTGACTGGGGCCTACTCCTTAGTTTCTGCCTTGGGGCCCTGGTGTGTTTAACACTGGCCCTGCTTCTGAGACCCCCCCCCCCCCGAAAGCAGCTGTGTTTAGAGCAGTGTTACAAATAACCATGCATGAAATAGCATTTGATTGTCACACGCAGCAGTGGTATGGGACACCGCTTGAGTGGGAGGGAATTTGTGACTGTTTTGCTCATGTGTTGCTGCCACTCCCAGAAGTTTAGGAGAATTTCAGGAATAATTTGGAATTGATGTAGAGTGCATATTTCTACCCTCCATGTTAGCTTTTACAGTCTACAAAGAGTCACAATTATGTCTGCTTAAAACTTAACATTATTAGTGCTGTGTACCTGAAATATTGCACAGTACAGAGAATTACAGTTTTATTTTTAAAGCAGCTGGTATGGTTAGATTTATCAGTTGCTTGCACAGTTTCAGCGACTATAACTGCTTAATAGAGAATAGTATTTATCGTTAACATGGCTGGCAATACAATTAAATAAACAAATAGCAAAGATGGAAATAATTAGGTTGGAAGACATCATTGATATGCCCTGCAAACGCCTGTGTAATAAGAAAGGGAGGTCTGGCGGTTTGAGCATTTTCAGGTACACCTAAGGGCGCACTGGCCATGAGGAAACTGCGACCTCAGCAGCCTCCTGCTCTACTTCTCCTCCGCAGTCTGGGGAAAGCTGCAGAATCGGATTCACAGCTGTGAACCGTAAAATTTCACCTGCAAGCCGCCAGCAGAAAAAAAAAAAAGTTACAGACTTCTTTCTTTTTAAGAAATTACCCAGAAAGGGCCTGGCTTGTGCACGCTTTGCTGCAAACACCTCTGTGTGTGCAGATTTTTTTTTTTGTCTGCCTGGGGCTCTCCCTTACTGCCCTGTTTTCACTCTAGGTCAAGATTTAAAGCGGGATTTAAGCTGTCAGCACATCCACAAGGGAGGGAGGCGCTTTGCAGTCTGGAAGTAGAAAAGCTCTTGCAGTAAATAGGGTGACCTGGGTGAGCTCCATGACGCGGGAAGAGGCAGGAGGGGAATACAAAACACCGGAAGTGTACTTTCCCACTTAATTAGCACCGATTTGATATTCCACATAATTATTACACCAGAGTGCCCCAAAACGGATTACAATGCTCTAAGGCAAATAGGCCCCTAGGCAAATAAATAATACAATTATAACTCTAATAGTGCACCACATAACATACACTTTAACAACAGAATTAAAATACAATGAGCTTAAATTAAAAGGGTCAGGTAATAAATTAATTCCAAGTAGAGCCAGCCCCTAAAAGTCAGCATAAATCTAAACAGCCCTTTATCTCAGCCAAAGCTATCAAGGGCCAAGGCTGTGGCCGACCTTCGGCTGCAGGGAGTGCGTTGCAGGGGTTCAGCACGACTAGAGGGGGTCGGGATCTCTGCCCCTCTGCAGTGGGAGGGCAGTGTCCTGCTGTAGGGACCCTGATTGCATTTCCATCCCCAACCCTCATTCCGGGAGTGCTCAGATTTAGCACTAGAAAACTCGGCCCCTTGGCTCCTAATTCAGGTCTAGGCCGGGGGGGGGGGGGGGTGGGCCGGGGGGGGGGGGGGGGGGTGACCTGAGACTTTGTACTCTTCAACTTGTCAAGCGGATTTTGTCGATATTACCTTGATTCATTCGTGCTTTTTTGGACTGTGGACAGTCCTTGATTTATTTAATGTCTACACACCTTTGACTTCGTGTTGTGGTGCGCCTTACTGAGTAATATCCACTATTATCTATCTAATTTTACACTTGTATCCCAACTAATGAGTCCCTTAGGACCTCCTAAAGCAGCTTACTTACAGCATGTTAAACTTACAACATTAAACACAGCATATTAAAAATACAAGTCATGCATACAAGTTAAATTCAGAGCCTGAAAAACCAATTCCAAGCAGTCTCTAAACAATGAATAATTAGACCAAAATAACCAAAATGCAGCTTCTCCGTCTGTCCCTTTATTGCGAATATTGTTAAATACTGTGAGCTCCGCGTTGCAGAAAGGATGATTACCCGGCAGTGGGTTTTCAAAGGGGCATGTGCCGGGTGCTGTAGCACAGAGGGCAGAAGGCAGCCCTGCTAATTAATGTGCCAGCCTTCTGCTGCAAGCTGCCAGTGTACCAGCCCTTCCCTAGTCTAATGAGAGAAAAGGCGGATCCTGGAAGGGCACAGGACAGGTCTACATGGGATAATATGAACATGGCATACCCTCTCTGTTCAGTCTTTCTGCAGGTAAAATAGCAAATGCACAGAACTGCCTCTTTAATTGGGAGGAAGGTTTTCTTATTATAAATATGAATGCAGTCATAATTAGGGGTTTTTTTTTCCTTTCTTTAAGGCTATCGAGTTGGTGGTCAGGGAGCTGCTTTTGCTTGTTCTTGGTCGCCAAGAAGGCCCGGGCACTTTTTTTTTATTTTAACCCCTGGAGTCATGGCCAACACAGGGCTTACACAAGCTGCTAAAAAAAATTCACCTCGCAGAGCGACCCTGATTGCTGGCAAAAAAAAAGATAATTGTGGTAAGTCGCCTGTCCCTTATTCAGGTGCACAGTGCTTGGGGGAAAAGAGAGCATACGAATAAATAGTGACAATGGGATGAGCGGATAGGAACATTCTGAATGTGAAAAGGAAACGAAAGACGTTTAACAGCTCCCTCCTGCAGGGCAGAGAAGGATCCGAGGTGGGAGGCAGAGACCCGAACGCCTCCAAAACGTTGTTTTCAGCTGTTTGTTTCAGTGTCACGCCCTCCAGTGCCAGCTATCATTCGAGCTGGGCTTTGAGCGGCTTGCCCTGCCTGAGGATTATTGCCACACCCAGCACGGGGGGAGAGAACTGATTCTGGGCACATTTTGCAGAGAGAGCAGCCCTAACTGAATTTGGCCTGCTGGGCATTTTAAGCCCTGGAACATTAATGGGCTTATATCGAAAAATAAACATTAAACACGGGATTATTATTTTTTTTTAAATATTAGTTTATTTATTCAGCACATTTTAGCCCGCCTATCCAAAGATCCTAAGCGGGCAACAAAGAAACACCCAAGGCAAATCAACATAAAACGACAGTTTTCCCTAGCGCCTCCTTTTTAGCGTGACCCTCCCCCCTCATTTAAATATTGCATCGGGCGCCCAGGAGAAGGTGGCTGGACGCGCGTTGGGAAGATGCGTGCTCAACGTTGAGCACCCGTTTTCTACGCACGATCATTGCATCGGCCCCTTTGTTTATTAGAGCAGCTGATAGGGGAGCATTATATATACTGAGGGAGGGAGAAGGCCAGAGATGGAGTGAGACCTGCTACAGCACAGCAGGCAGTCTCGGTTGGGCAGACTAAGTGGCATGGCCTAAGTTTCATGACCTTACAGTGTTGCAAATTAAAAAACAAACAAACAACCCCCCTCCCCCCCAAAACCTCATGCTGGGTCTGCCCGGTGGTCTCCAGTCCCCATTGCCATCCCCAAGCCTTACTGCTTGAGCTGTCAGTTTGGAGGTACAGGGAAGAGACCATGAGAGGGAGGGAAGTGCTGCCTTGCAGGGGGGGGGGGGGGGTGCTGAAGGGATCCCTGGTCAGTATTTCTCAGCTATGGACTCACTGCTGCCCTCTGAGCCCAGGCAAATTGAGGGATGATGAGATGGGGAAAGATCTGATAAACCCGGCTCCTGTGATTGCAGGCGGATGGGGGCAGGGCCGGTGCGTCCCATTAGGCGAACTGGGCGGTCGCCAGGGGGGAACCAACCATTAGGGGGCGGTGAAGGGCAGCCGGTGTGGGGCCGCGAGCGGAGCCTACCCTGCGCACGACCGAGAGGAGTAGTGCCTCGGCGGGCCACGAGGGGCACCCATCCTGCTCGCAGCCCAGGGAAGCACAGAATCGGCTGGGCTGCAAGCTGCGCCCATCCTGCGAGCGGCCGAGAAAAGCAGACACTCGGCGGGTCACCAGCGTCATCTCAGTGAATGAGGTCACGGCCGGGACTGGGAGGAAGGGCAAGGTGCAAGGCAGAAGATTTGCCTAGGGTGCCTAACACCTTGCACTGGCCCTGGGAGGGGGTGTTATAGAAGGGGTACTGTTTTCCTTTAAGAAAGATGGACCCTGTTCGTTGGAAATATTTCAAGCTAAGAGTAGGTAAAAGCATCACTGGTTTACAGCGCCGGGTTTAAAAAAATCAATAAAATCTCCAAAAAGCATGCACCTTACAAAACTTCCTGTTTTCTATTAAAGTCATTTTCGGAACACCAAGTTTATGTATTCAGAATTTTTAAACAGTAGGTGTTGTGCCTGCTTTTAATAGATTCGAGCTAAGGGTCTGATTTACTAAGACTGTTCTCCCATTCTGTGTCGATAGGAAAAATGCTTAGTAAATGAGACCCTAAATTTGGAAATCTTTCTTAGCTAAAATCAGCCTGCGCAAGGCGCAGACGCTTTCTTAAGGGCCAGCTCCAGCTGCGCACATCTGGCTCCCTCCCAAGTCAGCGCTGGATCGCCGGCCAGAAGCGCCGCGTCCATCCCTGCCTGTAACCCGATCCCTCGCTGCAGCCCCGTTGCCGTCCTGCTATCCTCCCCCCTCCCTTCAACTCAATGGCTTCCAGATTTCAACCCAATCTCCTCTGTCTAGACTCTACGTTGCTGTTTCTCTCTCTCTCTCTCTTTTTTTTTCTTCCTGGGCTCAAAACAGTCTCCAGTGTGGATTGCCAAAACACAGCAGTTTTTCGTCCTGCTGTCTCAGGAAGACGTGGGACACATGGCTCGGGCCCCAGACGAGAGCCAGAACCCCGGGGGGCTGGGTCAGCAGACACGTGGCCCTCTGTGTGGCTCAGACAGGGACCACTGGCAAAAAGAAAAGTCACAAAGCCCACCCCCGCCAAAAAAAAAGTCATCGGATCTAGATGTTAGTAATGTTTGTGAATACCTACAATGCCGTTCGTATAAAGACGCACTCCCACACCGCCCCCTACCAGTACAAGAAGGTGGCAACAGAGAAATCCCCAAGCAGAAACTTCCGTGTATTGAAATCTAGCGTTTGCTAACTACAATATTTTAGGTTTTGATATTTAGCTCCTCTTCTAACGTTATATTCCCTGACAAATTGTATTTCCATCGCTACAAAGTGCATGTGTTTTTGGAGATGATTTCCCTGGAATTCGAGTGTCTGTCTTACCTTAGGCCTCCCTGGATGATGCCTGCCAGAAAGATCAATCAATGCAAATTATTATTGCTATCATTATGTAGTTATTTTTATGTGAAGGAACTCAACAGTCTAGAGACCTCAGAAAGTGTGGTGCTCTCAGGGCCATATTTTCCAAAGAAAAGCCCAACAGCTGAGGTAGTGCAGGGGAGGCTCCAGACAGTTTTGTATGGAAGGCATTGAGGGGGCACAATTCATTTCAGAATGGGCAAGTGCCTTTCCCCTCCAGCCAATGAAAGTGGTCTACCAAGATTGGGGTAGAGCAGCTGGGAGGCAAGCTCCCTTTTTTTTGGAGGGGGGAGAGGGCTTTCTTCTCCCCCCCCCCCCCTCTGGAGCCACCCTTGGGATGCCGGGAAGTGCGTTTGACTATGGTGGGTGCTCACTTTTCAGCCAGTGTGCACGTTTTTTTCAATCCACTTTCAAACAAGTCACACCAGTAAGAAATGCTAGCTCCTTAGTTTTCTTACAAAAACTAAAGTTACACTTCAGAAACTTTTCCCAGGAAGTTCCCCGAAGCAGGGCATAGAATGCAGGGAAATTCAGGTCCTCCACAGCTGCGTGTGCCTTCTGTAGTGCCAGGCGCTACTAAGTTTCTATAAAGATACTAGGGGACTAGAAGAAACGGCATCCCATCTTTTCACTGGGTTTAAAGATTATGGCAAAAGGAATAATAGAAATGGCTTCCATGCACCCAGCCTGGGCATCATAGAACCTGGGAACCCCCTCACTTGTCTGTCCCCTGGAAAAAAAAAAGGGCGATGTTTCATTAAACTGTTCATCCAAACTTTTCCCCAAAGCAGATATTCTCGGATTCATTTTTCTTTCTGATTTTCAGAAACTTGGAAGAGCATTTTTCGGAGCTGCTCGAGATTTCCTTCCAATTTCACCCAGATTTGCCATGAAAGTTCAACAAGATGGGACGAGGCGGTCCCCGTACTTTATAGGATACTTTTTTTTCCCCAGCAGGGTGCCTAACTGCAAAGGGACGCATGCTGTGTAAGCCTCCCCACAAGATCGGCTCTCAAACGCAAGGAGCCTGCATTCACTGGGTTGGAATATCAGGTTGCTGTGCAGCTAAAAGCCCACGTGCACGACTCCAGGCACGCACTTTTCAAATTCGTCTCCGAAGCCCTCACCTCTCCCCCTGCCCTGCTCCCCGGAATGCAGCTTGGCCAAAAGAGCATGAATTGGGAAAGAAGACAGCTGAAATCCACTTAACCCGATGTGGCTGACTTGCAGGCATGAAAGTCTCTGAAAATAGACTCCTATGCGTTTTATAAATAATGCAACGATGTGGAGGAGAAAAGATCTCCAGAGGAAAGGAGCAGGGATGAGTGAGTGTGTGTATGCACAGAAGGCAGTGGCTGTTTGTTTTTTTTGTGTGTTTGGTGTGTGGGTGTCATTTCCGGGACCTGGGTGCCCCCACCCTGCCGGGTTTTGCGGGGATTGCAGTGTCCCTAGGAATCTCCAGCAGACAGCCTAGGGGCCCCAGTGGCGAGCAGCAAGAGCGTCTATGTCATTGTTTTCTTTGTCTTTTTGTTTCTTTTATGGTTTCTTTTGCTGCGCTTAGTTTATTTCAAATGACATGAACCAAAAACTAATGAAAATATACATATAAAAATAAAAACAAAATGAAAGGAAGGGGTTGGGAGCCTCCCTTCCATTTCCAAAAAATATACCGTGCTGGCCTGCCCTGAACCCGTTTTACTCCATCCACGGGTTTTAAAAAATCCAAATGCAGCAGGATCAGTCCCCGCCGGGTCCTTATTCAAAAAGGTGCCAGCGGGAACTATTTTAAAATACCATCCCAGCTCCTGCCCCATTTGGAGTTCGTTAAAGCCCATGGACAGGGTAAGATGGGTCTGATGTGGGATGTGGGCACGCCCTGGGGGGTGGTGGTGGCAGTGTGGGGGGCGGAGGAGCTTTAATTTTTACCTTTCTGTGAAGAAGATGCTACCTTTTACGTTCCAGGGCTGATGGCTGCTTTGGAAAAGTAAACGAAAGAAAAAGCGAACAGAAGCATATCCCTAGCGAGCGGAAACCCTGTTGGTGTGTAGGGACCAGGGTTGCCAGGTAATCATGAAAGAACAAGTGCTATTTGCCAAAAAAAAAAAAAAAGCCCAAAACACGTTAGATTAAAACGACTTTTATTGGAATGTATTTATATACAGAAAACACTTAAAAATATTTTTTTTCTGAGTGTAATGGAAGAAATACAGTGGCTTTCAATAGTATTCAACCCCCTAAAATGCCAGCAGGTTTTTGTGGATTACATAACACTACACAGATTGTTCCAGACAGTCGGGCCGATGTAATAAGACCCGTGGCAAAACAGGCGCTAGTTATGAGCGTGGGTTTTGATCACCGGGCGCAGCTGAAGATGCTTCCACGGGATGTGAAAAACTTAAATTATGCAAATTATTTGCCCACAGAAATCTGCGCACGTATGGAAAATGCGCGTACCTAAGTGCAGTAAGGGTCTATGTAACAAGTGGCCACATCCACGCTCAACACCCACACAGATAATCTACGCATAAAAGCGAGCGAGCGAACGGGTCTCCCTATTAAGTGAAAGTATGACCCTGGAAAGTATTTTTAATATTTCAAATAACTGTGCTGCAGAAAACACGGCAAATATTTTCATGGATGCTAATCTTGCCGCTCAGGTAGCTGAGCTAGGCGCTTGCTTGGTCGTGAATCTATACAGTCAGGCGCCCAGAAAAGTGCCCAGGTAATGTCGAATCTGGCTGCGAACACGTCTCCCTGTTCACTAAAAGTATTTTCCTGGAATTTATTTTTATTAATGTGTTTCACAGAAAAATTGGCAAATTATTTTCATAGGCCATAATTCACACCGCATGGCAGCTATAATGGTGGGTCTTTTTAAGAGCGAGAAAGGCTGTGCTGCTCTATTGGCTGCATCGGTAACACTCCCTCTCCCAGTACCAACCCCTGTTCCCAACTACCTCCACTAACTCCTCTCCGACCCTCCCTCTTCTTATTTCCATCCTCCCTCCACCTCCCAAAACAATATGGAAATCTCCATTTCCTGTCACACATCATAAGAGTACTGGAGTCTGAGCCTGGATACTCCCACCCCATTCTGAAGGGAAATTAACTGCAACGTGGTCGCTTAGCTTGGCAGAGGTGTGCTCTGTGCGTCGCCTGCCCAGGTCTGAAAACCACCAGACCCTGGGAGATAACCTGGCATCCCCCCCCCCCCCCCCAAAAAAAAAAACAAAACCCTCCCATACCAAGAACAACATCCAATGCAGATATGGAACAATTAATTTAAAAATAGAACCTTTTATTATCATAACAGCAAACAGTACTTAGAAGAACACATTTCCAGAACTTTATGGATTAGTCCAGCAGGGAATGGTGCAGGTCAGCCAAAATAGTCAGTGATGACCTTTCGTCGTCTAGTTTCATTCCCCCTCCCTGTGTTGTCAGTCTCTGGAATTGGAGTGCACATCTCTGGCTCTATTACCAGGTCCGGATTCAGTTCATGCTCGATGCCATTATGAAGGGCTATATTATGGAGCATACAGCATGCTACTGCAATATCAGCAACTTTTTCAGATGAGTATTGTAGAGCCCCCTCCTGAGTGGTCAAGGTACCTGAATCTACTTTTAAGAGGGCCAAATGTACGCTCTGTTACGCTCCTTGTTTGCACATGTGCCTCTTGATATTTTTATTTCAGCAGTAGTACGAGGCGCTGCCAATGGTGTCAGCAGCCCCGACATACATCCATAGCCAGCGTCACCTGTAGAACACAAAAAAAAAATTAATATCTTTTCTAAAACAAATATGATTTCCCTGCCATCTTTACCCACCCCTGCAAAATAACCACTGAAACATTTTATCATGCACACTGGACACTCTATAAACCCTTACTATTCTGCCTTAGATGCTCATCACTAGATACTGACGTGTGGCAAATTATTAGGCATGAAAGCACCCATGTAGTATACAGCATATACAATGATGACTTAGCTAAATCAGACTGCATGCATATTAGTATATTCTGTACAATACCTATTTGCTCTGGTAACTATTATTCTATATATTATATATATATATATATATATATATATATAATATATATATATATATATATATATAATTATATAAAAAAAACTCCTAAATAAATAAATAAATAAATAAATAAATAATTTGGTAATACATGTCAGTTTGAAGGCTCCCAGGATATAATGTTATAATCTTTCTCATGCATGTGTACTAAAATGCAAAGCAAAAAGTAACACATGTGAACTCGCAGGTAAATAACCCATTTAATAGGGCACACATGTAACATAAAGCACATAATACTAATTAGACTTTTATTCCCTCCTCTGCACACTTGCTTCTGTTTTTCACTGCACGGGGTATCCCCACCTAGCAAATATCAATGAAAAAGAAATCACTTTTTTATATCTTACCAAGCAACCAGCCTTCACCATATTTCACTTCTGTGAATTGCTGCGCCAGTGCTGACTGCGACAGGATGTAGGAATCATGGCTGCTGCCAAGGAATTTTGCCACCACACTGAGTATCCTCAGGTTAGCATTACAGACCACTTGCACGTTAAGAGAGTGGTAATGTTTCCAATTCTGGTATGCCATCTCTCTTCCACGAGGAGGGGTGAGAGCCACATGGGTACAGTCGATAGCTCCCATCACATTTGGCACACCGGCTACGTCGAAAAACGCTCTCTTCATTTGCTGCCACTCCTGAAACTGCTGTGGGTATCTGACGTACTGCTCGACCCTCTTCAGCATGGCCCTCAGTGCCTGGGTGAAGTGACGAGATAACGTGGATTGCTCCATGCCAGCCACCACAGCCACTGTGTTCTGTAAAGAAACCAGTAGCCAGAAAATGAAGGGCTCCAAGCAGCTTCATCAGGCCTGGGATGGCAGGTTCACGTTCTGTGAGGGGGATCAATGTCCTCCCTGAGCTCTTCAGACAGGCCCATGATAGCCCTGCAGCTCAGTCTGCAGGTCCTGATGACGTCCGACTCAGGCATTCCCAGAAGCGTGATCCTTAGAAGAAAAATCCGCTCCCTCCGTACCCTTCTGTGGCCTGTTCCAGCCAGAGCAGCCTGCTCCTCACAATCCCGGCTCTCCACCTGCTCCCTCTCTCCCGGCTCTCCACCTGCTCCCTCTCTCTCCTGTCACGACCCCCGCAGGATATACACAATCAGAAATCTCCATCATAGAAATCACACCAGAGCTGCAGGAACGCACAACCACTCCACACCACACCACACCAGTGCAAGCAACGGAATAAATAAAGTTTTGAAAAAAAAAATGGCCCCCAAGTTGGTGTTGTCACTTAACTCGTGTCCTGACCGTGTCGGTAAAACACCTGCATTAAAAAAAATCAGCACCAGCATTAGCGCAACTCCCTGCATCGCGTATGATTAGCCAATCGCCTCCTTTGCATGCCGTTAGCATACATTCACGCAGGAAAAGAAACACAGGTCTGTAAGTGCGTTCGTACATGCTTTTTTCCACGCACGAACACCTTACTACATCCCCGTATAGGGCTTTGCCTGGGAAAAATGCAAGTACATGCGCACACAAACCTGCAGCAACTTCAGTGCACCTTATTACTTCGGCCACAGTATGTGCTAACATTTTTACAGTCACAATTTTTATCATTTTTACAGTCACAATTCATTATTCAGTCACAATTCATTTTACAGTCATTTTACAGTCACAATTCATTTTTACAGTCACAATTCATTATTCAGTAAAGGCTTCTATCTAGCCACTCTCCCATGCAGGCCAGTTGTATGGCTGACTGGTGCACCACCACTCCAGTCTCAGCCACTGAACTCTGAGGCTCCTTCAAAGTGAAAAATAAAAAAACCACTGGCCCCTCACACACAATCCTCTTCCCCACCCCCTCCAAGCACGTTTCTGGCCCCCACACACTCATTCCCCCTCCCCAGCCCCTCCAAGCACGTCTCTGGCCACCACACACTCATTCCCCCTCCCCAGCCCCTCCAAGCACATCTCTGGCCCCCACACACTCATTCCCCCTCCCCAGCCCCTCCAAGCACATCTCTGGCCCCCACACACTCATTCCCCCTCCCCAGCCCCTCCAAGCACGTCTCTGGCCCTCAAACACTCATTCCCCCTTCCCAGCCCCTCCAAGCACATCTCTGGCCCTCAAACACTCATTCCCCCTTCCCAGCCCCTCCAAGTACATCTCTGGCCCCCACACACTCATTCCCCCTCCCCAGCCCCTCCAAGCACGTCTCTGGCCCTCAAACACTCATTCCCCCTCCCCAGCCCCTCCAAGCACGTCTCTGGCCACCACACACTCATTCCCCCTCCCCAGCCCCTCCAAGCACGTCTCTGGCCCTCAAACACTCATTCCCCCTCCCCAGCCCCTCCAAGCACGTCTCTGGCCCCCACACACTCATTCCCCCTCCCCAGCCCCTCCAAGCACGTCTCTGGCCCTCAAACACTCATTCCCCCTTCCCAGCCCCTCCAAGCACATCTCTGGCCCCCACACACTTATTCCCCTCCCCAGCCCCTCCAAGCACGTCTCTGGCCCTCAAACACTCATTCCCCCTTCCCAGCCCCTCCAAGCACATCTCTGGCCCCCACACACTCATTCCCCCTCCCCAGCCCCTCCAAGCACGTCTCTGGCCCTCAAACACTCATTCCCCCTCCCCAGCCCCTCCAAGCACGTCTCTGGCCCTCAAACACCCATTCCCCCTCCCCAGCCCCTCCAAGCACGTCTCTGGCCACCACACACTCATTCCCCCTCCCCAGCCCCTCCAAGCACGTCTCTGGCCCTCAAACACTCATTCCCCCTTCCCAGCCCCTCCAAGCACGTCTCTGGCCCTCAAACACTCATTCCCCCTCCCCAGCCCCTCCAAGCACGTCTCTGGCCCTCAAACACTCATTCCCCCTTCCCAGCCCCTCCAAGCACGTCTCTGGCCCCACACACTCATTTCCCCTCCCCAGCCCCTCCAAGCATGCCTCTGGCCCCCACACACTCATTCCCCCTCCCCAGCACCTCCAAGCACGTCTCTGGCCCTCAAACACTCATTCCCCCTCCCCAGCCCCTCCAAGCACATCTCTGGCCCTTAAACACTCATTCCCCCTTCCCAGCCCGTCCAAGCACGTCTCTGGCCCTCAAACACTCATTCCCCCTTCCCAGCCCCTCCAAGCACATCTCTGGCCCTTAAACACTCATTCCCCCTTCCCAGCCCCTCCAAGCACGTCTCTGGCCACCACACACTCATTCCCCCTCCCCAGCCCCTCCAAGCACATCACTGGCCCCCACACACTCATTCCCCCTCCCCAGCCCCTCCAAGCACATCTCTGGCCCCCACACACTCATTCCCCCTCCTCAGCCCCTCCAAGCACGTTTCTGGCCACCACACACTCATTCCCCCTCCTCAGCCCCTCCAAGCACGTCTCTGGCCCCCACACTCTCATTCTCCCCCTCCAAGCACATCTCTGGCTCCCACACACTCATTCCCCCTCCCCAGCCCCTCCAAGCACATCTGGCCCCCACACACTCATTCCCCCCACCCCCTCTAAGCACATCTCCGATCCCCACCATTCATTCCTTTCTCCCAGCACACTCCTTCCTGCCCCTCCAGGTACCTTTTCTCTTTGACAGTTGCCAGATGAGTGCTTCACTCCCTTCAACCTTCAGGCCTGCCTTGCTACATAAAAGCTTCCTTGATCACCCGACACTATTGCTTGTATTGCTTGCCGTGTCTGCCCACTTGCTCCTCTGATGGTGACCTGCTATGGACAGGCCTCATTGGCAGCAGCAGCCAATCACAGGGATAGCTGGGCACAAGTCCCGCCCACCAAGCCCAAAAAAATGCGCGTGGCTGAAAAAAACACCCAATAATAATCAACCTACAAATTGAAAAGAAAAAAGCGAATCGCTAGAAAAAACCCCCCAAACTTGCAGGAAATAAGCAAGGCTGCAACACTGATAGGGACACTTGTGTAGATGCCGGTTGGGCCTAAGCAGTGATTGGCAGGGCCCTCCACATGTCCGCAGGCTTAACCCTGAGTGAGTCTTAGGGGCAGTGCAAAGGCATCATAGGACAGAACTGTTTTGCAAAACTTTTCAAACTTTCCCAGTAAAAAAAAAAAAAGTTCTAGACATTTCATGAGACCCCAAAATGTGCAAGAACGCTCCCAAAATCTCATCATAGCTGTTTTGCTGCCCTATGGATATACCTTAAACAATAGAATCACTATATATTCTATAACTCAATACGTTTCTTATGGCAGACAGTGATGCTGTGGATTCAGCGTTCACAGCCCTGGGGAGGAAGGGTGAGAGACATCAGCCATTGTTGAACAGTGACACCTGCTGGTCAGACTTAGGATGCACATGTACCTGGATCCATGGCACCTGGCCAAGGAATGTCTCTGGAACGGCTGCAAGGTGGGATGGGGGAGCAGGGAAGAACCCAAAAAGGCTCATGACACTGTTCACCGTAGAGATGGGTTATGATTGAGCTGGAAGCAGAAGGAAACTGCTGGGCGAAAAGAATAATAGCAATTCGCTTTTCCTGATCTGTTTCACATGAGCCTTGTCACTAAAGCCCTGTGATACATACACACACACACACACACACACACACACACTGTATTCCCATCATCGTATTGTGTGTGTCATGCAAGTTGATGGGAATTATGCAATTTTATGGAGCGGTTTGTGGTTACCATGTGTTATTAAGAGCTGCTGTGTGTACAGAAGGACTGAATTATATGGGATCAACGGAAAATGCATTTCATTGAATAAAAGTTTGTATAGAATTAGTTTGCTTACTGTTCAAGACCTCTAGCATTATCTGGAAGAAACCATACACAAAACTGTCAGACTTTTTCTAGCTATTTTTTAGTTATGGTTCCGAGGGGGGGAGGGGGGTTCTCAGCTAGTAATTATTATTATTATTCTTATTTTCTTTGACTAAAGTCTAGAACAGGTTCATTCAGAGGCCAGTCACTGATGTGATTAATGAACTCATAATGAATCTTGTTGGTATAAAGGGAGAAGAACAGCAGAGGAAAGACAGCAGCGCCTCCAAGGGTTGGGCAGTAGGAGGCGCTCTTTTTAGCCAACCTTCACTGCCGTTGACCGTGCGACAGAAAACATCAGATTCTTGTCCTTGTGGAACCTTTCCTGCAGCTCTCATTTGTGGATCTGAATCCCTAGAGCCCTCACGTGTTCCAGGACTGGATTTAAGAGCATGGCACTCACCAGAGGCAGAGCAGTGGGGTTGTGGGGGGGATTTACCCTCAGAAATCAAAGAGCGGCAGGAGAAGTCCCAGTTTGTGAGTTGCCTTCAGAGTTTGGCGCTCTGGACTTACGCCTATGTTGCTTATGCCTAAATCCAGCCCTGACGTGTCCTCTTGTGCATAGTGATTTTGTGAGTTGAATAAATAAATCCACATTTATAAATAACCTTTGGAATAGCTTGCCTTTGTGAGCTGAAGGTCAAGCCCCTCTTACCAGAAAGAACACCTAGTAAGAGACGAGAGCGGTGTCAGCTGAGGAAGGATGAGGAGACCTCTGCCTGAGACGGAGGAGGATTTCCAGCAGGTTGGTTGATAAGACTAGAACACTGGTTCCCAAACCTGTCCTGGAGGACTCCCATCCAGTCAGATTTTCAGGATATCCACAATAAATATGCATGAGATAGAATCTGCATGCAGTGCCTCCATAGCATGCAAATTTTATCTCATGCATATTCATTGTGCATATCCTGAAATCCTGACTGGATGGGGGTCATCCAGGACAGGTTTGGGAACCACTGGACTAGAAGATGCCTGGCTCTAGGTTTCGTGGAGGCACCTTTCTTTAGTGCTTTTCAACCAGAGCTGAACGTGCTCTAGCAGTGGCTGAATCCATCCGTCTATCTCTGGATATGATAGCTCCTGCAAAAATTCATTCCTTGGTTCCAAACTTAGGAGGAGAGTGAGACATTCAAAATATCATCTTTAACCTTGATCTGACTAGGGTGAACCCGTTTTCAGTAGGGTTAAAGCTAAAAGATGACAGTTTCATCACTTTTCATATATGGCTGTTTTTTTTGTATGTTGACCACTCTGATAGCTTTGCTTGTGATGCAGTATATAGGTTTTCAAATAAATAAATACATTCAACAGGTGCCTCTTATTGCTATTTTTTATGCAGGAAACAAATGAAGATACATACAAACTGTATTCAATGCCCAAAAAGTACAGCAAATTGGTTTTAATGATTTGAAATGTCTTAATTCAGCAAAAATGTCTCAGTCCAGTGTTTATACCTACTTGTTGTGAGCACCTAGATAACCATATAATTCTCCTTATACCTTTCCCCCAATTAATTAAAACAATGAAACCATATCCCACAGTTCCCATGTATCATGGGTATAAAAACACAGGCTTTTGTATACAGCGGATTGAGGATATATAAATATTTTCGCTAAAGCTCAGTTTACAGGTAATGCATGACACATAAGCATATATAAACCTGTGCAAAAAACCAGCTTCTCCCTTCAGTTCAATCAAAACCAGAATAAAGCTGTTCCCTCCACTTCCATTCAAGTTTAATAGGTTACTCTGTGTCCACTGGGCATAGCATATCATATCTCATTTTTTAACAGGAGGCATAATTTTCCTGCTTTGGTCCATGGGATTGGGTGGCAGGGCATTCATCCCCCCAATATTGTACAAACTCTCAGTCTCGGCCTAACGGTCATCCTCAGCTCATGGTTCAGATCTTACCCTTGATCTTAGTCATGGAGATGCCAATCACATGACAGAGAATTAAAAAAAAAAAATGCAAGTGTTCAATTCAGACATCAGTACTGAATTCCAGAAGCAAATCCAGAGCTGCTCCCTATTCCCAAGGCCCGTGTGGCTCGGACTTAGTGAATGTCTCTGCCAGGAAGAACACAGCCCTGGGGGATGGAGGGAAGGAGAGGATGAGAAAAGGGACAGCCTGCCAGGTCAGGGAAGGACGGGGACAGGGGTTGGAGACAGACGAGGTGGGGACGGTGGGATGGAGGAGGTAGATTTTGTGACTGTTGCCATAGCTGCAAAATCAAGAGGAGGGAGGGCTCTTGCTTTTTATACCACATCACCTCACTGGCAACCTATAAATACTCCTGTGATTGCCCACAACGTCAAATCTGGTTTGTGCTGTTTTCTTAAAAATGAGATGCTAAAGGATCATGAGACAAAATGTATCTTTGCTAATTGTTCTTAAGTGGTCTCAACCCCATCCTGAAAGCAAACCTGACCAGTCTGGTTTCATCCATAATGAATATGCATGACATTCATTTGCATACCTTGGAGACCAATTATATGTATATCTACCTCATGCATATTCATTGTGGATAGCCTGAAAACTAGACCGGTTAGAAGTCCTTCCAGGACAGGATTACTGGCACTATACAGACTCTGAGCTATTCAACTTTCTGGGACCTCCCCTTTCACATCCCTGGCTTGATTTGGAAACTCCTGTATGGTATAGCAGATTTTGGGGGGGAGTTGGGGAGAAGATGTCTTTGCTGTTTCCTTGTCCTCACTTGGCTTGCGTGGACACAGAGCCCTAGGTGCCCTCCATCCTAAAGGCACCACTGCTCTCACACGGTGTTGTGGAAACTCTGCCTCCTCTCCTCCTGATGCAGCCCAGAGGTTTTCCCCTGGGGGGAGAGAATGAGATGCTGAGCCTGTTCTTGTTGTCCCCCCTCCCCTCAGAGCTGACCTTGAAAGGGGAAAGGGAAATTGAAACACAAATATCAACAGAGGTGGCCTGAGCAGGAACCCCTCACTCTGCAGCCTGGAGCAGCGCAGTCAGCAGAGCGCGAGATGAATCGTCGGGAACAGAAAAAGCAAGAGTGCCCGCCAGCTTAAAGCAGATGCCTTGGTCTCCCTCCCCCCCCATGGCAGTTAGAGCAGTGCAGCCCACAGAGCCGCTAAAAACATCAGCCTCCTTTGCCCCGGGCACTCAGGAGCAGCACAGTTTGCGGTTCCACAAGAAGAGTAATCATCTTCCCCATTTCTCCTGGTAGTCAGGTGCAAGAGGAGCAGCGCCGCCCACTGGCCAGAAGATACAGCATTGGCCTTCCCTAGGTCTGGAGCAGGAGCAGGTACAGCGTGGCCCTGGTGCTAGAAGGAGGAGCCTGATGGGCTCTGGGGCTGAATGAGGAGGCTGCTGCTCCTGCTTCCAGATGGGGAAACAAATGAGAGAATGAGAGTAAGTGAATAGGCGTGATTGAGCATGGCAGAGAGTGAGAGTGTGGATGTGAGTGTGATTGAGCATGGCAGAGAATGAGAGTGTGGATGTGAGTGTGATTGAGCATGGCAGAGAGTGAGAGTGTGGATGTGAGTGTGATTGAGCATGGCAGAGAATGAGAGTGTGGATGTGAGTGTGATTGAGCATGGCAGAGAGTGAGAGTGTGGATGTGAGTGTGATTGAGCATGGCAGAGAGTGAGAGTGTGATTGAGCAAGGCAGAGAGTGTGGGTGTGATTGTGATAAAGCATGGCAGAGTGTGGATTTGGGTGTGATTACACATGGCAGAGAATGTGGAAGTGATTGAGCATGGCTGAGAGTGTGTGTGATTCAACATGGCAGAAAGTGTGGATGTGATTGAGCACTGCAGAGAATGAGTGTGTGGGTGTAAGTGTGATTGAGCATGGCAGAGTATGTGGGTGTGATTGAGCATAGCAAAGAATGTGGGTGTGGATGTGATTGAGCATGGCAGAAAGAGTGTGTGTGTATGTGATGTGTATGACTGAGTATGGGAGAAAGAGGAGAAAGTTTGTGTGTAGCAGTCCTCCTCTTCTCCCCCTGTTAATTCATGACAAACTCAGAGCATCTGGAAATCAAAAGTTGCCAGGTATGGAATGCAAGGGATTTAAAAAAAAAAATCCTTATTTTATTGGCATTTGGAAAAGTTTTCTGAGTTTTTAATTATTTGATGTTTTATTTATCATGTTCTGAAATATTCTATTTATTAATATGGTTCTATTATTACAATTGTTTTATATTTCCTGATTTTATTTAATGCTTTATGAGAAATGGCGAGGTTTCTGTTTTTCCATTGTTGCACTGCATACAGAGTCTGGCTTGTAGTTTTTGGTTTTGCTGCCTGTTTCTATTTATACTTTATGATCTCTTTATTCTATGCTTGAGGGTCTGTCTGTGTTCTGCATGTGAGACTGTGGTGAGGGATTCTGCTAGTGTGTAGTTTCTGTGTAGCGATCTATAACAGCCTGCCTTGTTTCCCAACCCACTTGACAGCCACCTCTCCTGTGCGCCCCAAACCGAGGAGATGCTAGGGATGCACATTTTTCCCCAGTGCCTCCTTTTTAGCACGACCCCTCACTTAAATATTGAATTGTGAACCCAGGAGAGGGTGCGCAACGCTGAGTGCCTATTTTCTGCACACAATTATTGCATCAGCCCTCTGTGGATGTGCAAGTAACCCACGGCTTCAGCTGGCCTCCCATATTTTCAAAGAGAAACTTTGTGGGCAGTTTCCCAACCTTTTATACTATAAACATTGTATACGTCTGATGATACTGAATCCTCTGATGCATCCATAAGATACAGATACAAATACAATATACAAATACAGATACAAATACAGATACAATTTGTTTTGTACCACGATATTATTTTTCCCTTTCATTGTTTCACTATTCTCTCCCCTCCCCCCCAGTTAACAAGTTTATTGTAAAGCACTATTGCATATGTTCGTTAACAAGATTATTGTAAAGTTTATTGTTTATTGTAAATGTTTATTGTTTATTGTAAAGCACTGTTGCACATGTTCGTTCTATTTGGCACAGTTGCAATGTTTCTGTTAATTGTGAACAGATGTGAGGTTACTAAACAAATGTCAGTATATAAAAACTGCAAATAAATAAATAAATAAATAAAATAAATATCATTCATGCTTATTATTTCAATATTAGAAACCTAACTAATTTAAACATGATGAACAGTATTTGATGGGTGGATGTGTAAATATTTTTTCTTTGGCTTGTTTGTGAGCCTTTTGATGATTATAAGTTTGAATATGAATGTAATTTTGCACCCTGTCTGGAACTTGCAGATAGGGCGAATTATACATTTTATACATTTTTATAAATAAATAAGGCTCCTGGTGCCAGCCGGGAGCTCAGGTCACGGCGTGCAACGTCCAAGGTCACAGCGTGCACTCATTACCTTTTAGAGAATAGTGAGCCATGGGGAGCGCCCGATCCGCCCCGGGTTGCTGAAGCCGCTCTCGCCGCTGGCTGCCCCGGGAGGAGGGGAGAGAGGACTGGGGCTGCTCCGGAGCTGTCAGCGCGGGAGATGGACGCAGCCAGGGCAGGTGAGCGGGGGCTGGCGGAAAGTTTGGGGGGAGTTAGGGGGGAGTCAGGGGGTGGCTGGGGCTCAGGGGGAGGATGGCCTGGCCTGTTGAGAGGAAGGAGTCCTGGAGGGGGAGGAGTTAGGGGGTCAGTCAGCCCTTCTCCTGTATCCACTTCCTGGTACCTGTCATTTCAAATGTCATTTGAAATGACAGGTACCAGCGCACCCAGGATACTGTATAGGCGCTATATAAGCACCTATACAGTAAAATGGATTGCGCTTCATGGACGCGGCTAGTATTTGCATGCAATTTTAATACAGTATCGAGCGGTAGGTGATCCGGACTGTGCATGCGGCAAACACGGGTGCGCCCGGCACTAACGCACCTCCTCCTACCGCTCCTTACTGTATCGGCCTGTTAATGTAAGAGGAGTCTCCGGGATTGTGGTTTTGTATGTTGTGTTCAGGGTGAGGCACACTTTTGCACTTGGGCCATAGGTGCCAAATAGCCTGGCTGTGGCTCTTTTTGGACAGCCCTATGCACCCTCACAGGCCTGGTGGTGGTGGGGGATACCTTCTCTGGTACATCCTTAGCGCTTCTCGTTGGTCAGCAGGGGCCACCACAGTAGGAAAGAGCCACCTTCTCTCCCCAGGCCGAAGCCCGCCACATCCATGACCCTCCCGGACCAACCAGCTCGATGGAAAGGGGAATGGGAACACAGATATCCCTGTGCTGTGATGCACCTTGCTACAGCGAGAGCCATGGGGGCCGACCCAGTCACAAACTCTTTTTAACCTAAGGAACTGGCCAACAATATAGCTTCATCTTCAGCGAGAGACCGGATGAAATGTATCATCACAGGATGATATTCCAATCAGCTTTTCCAAACAAGGGGGACGAAAGATCTTCTGTAGGAGTAAATGCTCTCATAGCCCAAATAATCCACTGCGTCGGGACCAGAATTTAATGTAAATCATAAATAGCTCCTGCTTGAGTTTAGCTCATCAACAAACTGCTGTAATTCTGTCTGTCCTCCAGACCACATCATAAAAATGTCCTTGATACATCTTAGGCCACATATCACATGTTCCTCAGGCAAATTCAGACTATAAAGATCTTCATCCAGCAAACAAATTGGATGCACTCTGCTGCGCCTGGTGTTTATTTATTTGTTTTCCTAGAGAGAGCAATATATTTTGGCAAAGTGCAAAATGTTGCAGTGCGCCAGGGTCGCAGCCCGCGGTGGCCTTATCCTGTCAGGCCGCACAGTTGCATTCCCCCGTGAAGGAAAGCAGAGTTTTGTAGTCCTGATGGTCTGTGCAGGACCCGGGGGGAGCTCTTTTGCGCTATCAGCCCGCCCATTTCCTCTGCATCTTTCACTGCATGATGGAGGCTGCAATATAAGGGCCAGGATGCTACAGCACTGCCATGGTCTCTGCCCTACAGAAAAGGGGGTGGTGGGTGGAGAAGGAGGGGGCAGGGTGCCGCCTGCCTCGGCAGTACCTAGAGGCACTGAAAACCTAATTGCCACTGCAGAGGCTTGCAAATGGGTCCGGTTTTCAGGTCACCCCTAAGGCTTTTGAGTGAGGTATATTTATTTGCATGCAGTTAAGGGAATGCATAAAAATTAATCTCAAGCATATGCATTAGAGAGATTTCCTGAAAAGCCACACCAGTCTGTGGCCTTCAGGGTTCAGTCGGTGGCCTCCGTGGACTATATCCTTTCGGAAATATGGCCAACAGAAGAAGACACCATTTCATCTCCTGGGTGAGGACTCCTGTACCGAGGGTGTTTTCTACTGGTTATGCCACTCCCTCTACCTCCTACCCTTCCTCTGGCTCGGGCTACTGCCCTGTCACCCGCCTGGAGCCGTGCACCTGGCCAGCTCATGAATGGTAGCCATCTGAGGCAGCATTAAAGCACTGATACTGAGCAGACACACACAGAGTCATGGGATTTCTTTTACACGATTTCGAGTTCATTGCCTGGGAATTTTTTTGGACAAATAAATGAAGAACAGGGGCTGTTACACTGAAACCAGAATTCTCTCTCCATTCGGTGTTCTGCATCCCCCTAAGCTTCAGCTCCGAAAAGTTACAAGTCCTAGAGACCTGCCTGAACCTATTGTTCCTGAAAGCAGTAAAAAAAAAAAAAAAAAATTCACATGCCGAAAGAATTAAACCGTTAAAAGGCCCCCTCGGCATCGTATCAGAAGAAGGGAAGGATTAGTAGGTGGGACAGCCCAAGCAGAGATGACATCTCCCAGAGTCAGACCTTTGACATTATCCAGTCACAGATAGCTACAGTAATAAGAACCGTGCCTGGATGGGGAGCCCTGGCTCGAGGTTTGATGGAATTGTGAAGGATGAGCATTACATGCAATGGGATTAAACAGAGATCAAGGCAGGCACGGGGGAAAGTCCTCCATGACTTTGCTTTTAGTGAAACCTCGGCGACGTTTGGAAAGCAGTGCAATACTGTGTCCTTTCTTTCTTTATTCAGGGGACCTTCCATGTGTTCTGTACAGAGCTGCGTACGCCCTGCACCACTGTTTAAACCAACAGCCGTTCTAGTAATAATAATACCCAGAGACCAATAAGAATCATTACTTTGAACAAATGAATCATATCGTCTCTGTTGCTTTTCGCTTCTAGGGAACTTGAAATCTACAATCTAGGCAGTTCTATCAATCATTAGCAGGGACTCAGGGGCCGGATTTTCCCTGGGTGGGGGGGGGGGGGGGGAATAGGCCACCTCCTCTTCCTGCTCCTCCTCTGTCCCAGGCCGCTCAGCACGAGGGCAGCTTCCCATAGGGGAGGGGAGGGGCAAGGGCAGAGCAGCAGCATTTGGAGCAATCCCCTGAGCTTTTAAGGGGGGGGGGGGGGGAGTGGGGTTGATGCAATGCCTGCTGCTGCACCACTTTCATTGTTGCATTTCCTTACGGGTGGGGGCTTCCCACTCCCTCCCACTCCAAGCACATCTTTGGAGCAGGATACCTCCAACACCCCACCCCCACCGAGGGGCAATGGGAAGATGCATTTGGCCGTGTATGAGTGGCTAGTGATTTCAAACACTGGCAAAGAAGCTCTCCCAAGGCGCGCCCAGGCCACTCTCCTGGGCACGCGATTCAGTATGCAAATGAGAGCCCGCGCTAATAAGGAGGCGCTAGGGACACTAGCGCATCCCTAGCGCCTCCTTATTGGCAGAAGCGGCGGCTGTCAGCGGGTTTGACAGTCGACACTTAATTTTATCGGCGTCGGTTGTTGAACCCGCTGACAGCCACGGGTTCGGAAAACGGACGCCAGCAAAGTTGAGCGTCCGTTTTCCAACCCGCGGGCCACGGGCAGATTTTTTTTTTTTTTTAATTTTTGGGGCCTCTGACTTAATATCGCTATGATATTAAGTCAGAGGGTGCACAGAAAAGCAGTTTTTTCTGCTTTTGTGTACACTTTCCCGGTGCCGGGTGAAATTAACGCCTGCCTTTGGGCAGGCGTTAATTTCTGAGAGTAAAATGTGCAGCTTGGCTGCACATTTTACGCTCTGTATCAAGGGGTATAAGGGATAATAATAGCGAGGCGAAAATGCACGTCCAAACGGGGGCTAACGGCCTGAGTGTCGGTTCACAGATTGTTCTTTACCAACAGGCACTACTGCTTCTTTGATGTATTTATAAATAAGGATAAAACAGGAAGGGCAATCCACTGTAAAGGAATGATTCCGTTTGCATGAAACTCGAACAAGCTGCTCGGAGAACATTCGCTATTAAAAATTATTACATCTTTAGTTTCTTTTTTTTGTGCTCCATTTATAATTTATATGAAGTGATATCACAACAGAAACAGGAAAGCTGATTTATGGGGTTGCAAATGATATGCAAGTGGGGGGGAGGGGAAAATCGAATTCAGTATAATCAGTTTATACTATCAAGAAGAAACAACTGGGACCAAGCACAGCCCCACCAAAATCTAGCTATAAGCCTACATGTGATAATGACTTAATGCAGTATGTTACAGGGATACTGCCTAGGTGGGACCTTCATCAAGTCAAAACATGAAGCCATGCCTCCCTTTTTTTTTTTCATTTAAACTGCTTGTCCTGAATGCCACCCTTGGTTTTAACTTCACTTGCATCCCAGATTGTCCGGCTAAACTAACAACTCTTAGTTGACAGCATAATTGATGCCAAATGTCAGTTTTATTACTCTCAACAGCAGTTTTCGTCACGGTATTTATGGAAATCTTTGAATTGTCTCGTCTATGGTTAACTCAAGGTGATTTACACAGACAGGCAGATTAAAAATACTGACCAAAATCACCAACAGCATAAATATACAATGAACTAACCACTGAGACTGCAAGCTTAATCTCAGTACATCACCCTCCCAAACTATCTTCATCCTTTCTCTAAAAGCCCAACACGGGCATTCCATTTCCTGTCATTCATCCAATGCCCGGTTTTCCCAATTGCAATTGCCGGTAGCAGAGTAACACAGTAGATGACAGCAGACTAGGGCCAATTGGTTCACCCAGCCTGTCCAGAAATCTTCTCTGGTTATTTACCAGTTTGGGAAGATGAGCATCAACATTCCTTTCAATCATTAAGTAAAAGAGCTCTCTCCACTGCCGGCCCAAAGCATTCGAACTCTCTTCCCCCAGACCTCAGGCTAGTACAATGCCCAATCACCTTTAAAAAAAGACTCAAGACCTGGTTGTTCAACCAAGCCTTCTCCTAACTCAATAACTTATTAGATCTCCCACTAGTGATCTCAGTCTTTGGTAACTCCTTAAGAGAACGCTCGCCCTAATTATCCCGATGTAGTCAAATCTTAATACCTTTTTGCCCTACTCTTAATCTCAGAACTTTACACCAGCTAGCATTAGGCTCGCCGGTCTCCTTACCTATCTTATTTATGTTGTGAAACCCAGTTCTTTGTATCCAAGTTCGATCATCCTGTTTATTGAAAGACATTCTTATGTCATGGTTATTGTTGGATTGTAAACCGACTTGATTGGTAACTCTGTTACTTGAATATCGGTGTTACGAGCGCGCGCGGGCGCGGTCGTCTCGGGCGGGTGGTGAGCCCTTGGGCCACGGCAGGACCCCAGGAGGAGCCCAAGGCCACACCGTGGGAGGTGAGCTGAGCAGGCATGGTGAGCCAGGCAGGCAGGAACAGAAACAGGGAGCCCGGCCCTCAGCCGGACCTGCATGCCCATGGTAGCCAACACGGGGAAGTTGACTAGTGAACGGTCCTCCGACTGTTCCCAGCCCTTTCGGACCTGCCGCAGGGAACGGCAATGGGCAGCAGGCCGGACAGAGGCGAGGGCAGACAGAGTCCTTTAAACAGAAGACAACAAACGGGGCAGAAGCAAGACGGAGACATCAGGTCAAGGGCTGAAGCAAAACACAGGAAAGGTCCAGGCGAGCAGGAACTCCGATGCTGGGATACTCACATCCGAAGCCCCCTCAGCTGGCAGAAGCTCAAGAGCCCGTGGGACGAATCCCTCCTGTTGGCCACTCCAGGGCCCAACAGGACAGAAGGCTCAGGAACCAGGTCAAGGCAGAGACAGGTAGACATCCGGACAAGGGCTGAAGCAGACACTGAAGACAAGGCTGGACGGGAACATTGCACTGTCCATCAGGGCGCCCTACTCAGCCCACCCGTGGGACTGAGTCGCGGACCACCCTGTCCCAGACGCGCCCTACACAGCCTAGGAAGGCTGGTCGCGGACCACGCTGAGAAGGAGGGCGCGGGGAAGACCCAGGCGAACAGGAACTCCGATGCTGGGATACTCACATCCGAAGCCCTTTCGGCTGGCAGGAACAGGAGCAGACAACAGGCACACGTCAAGGCAGACATCAGGAAACATGGAGGACCTGGACCGGCAAGGTTACAGACAACTGTAATGCACAATCGGAGTCAAGGCAGGCTGAAGACAAGCAGGAGTCATAGTCACGGACCGGAGTCAAGGCAGGCTGAAGACAAGCAGGAGTCAGAGTCACGGACCGGAGTCAAGGCAGGCTGAAGACAAGCAGGAGTCAGAGTCACGGACCGGAGTCAAGGCAGGCTGAAGACAAGCAGGAGACGGAGTCACGGACCGGAGTCAAGGCAGGCTGACAACAAGCAGGAGTCGGAGCCACGGAGGACCTGGATCGGCAGGGTTACAGACTACTGTAGAGCCCGATCCAAAGGCAAAGACACAGTGAACAGAAAGTCCTTAAATACTGGAGGTAGAGGGCAACTCCCTGGGAGGAGCTTGCCAGGACCGCCCATCGCTGGTCCTATAACTAGGGTAGAGAGCTGCGGGCCAGCCCCTAGGGAAGGGCGTCGCCCAACAGGAAGTCCAAACACTGAGGCTGCAAGCCACCGGCATGCCTCAGGAGCAGCTAGGCCTCTCAGGCCCTGGAGCAAGTCCTGGATGATGCGCAGGCGAGGCCCTGGCTTCAGAGCGGCCTCTGGAGGAAGGTAAGAGACCTCCTGCAGCGCAGCAGCAGGGGGGATCGCAACAATCGGTATATAAAAGTGCTAAATAAATAAATAAATAAATAAAAATTCCTCTACTTCAATCAGCACCTAACATTGCCACCACCGCCCTCTTCATGATCTGTAGGGCCATATCCACGACCGGATTTAGGCAGAGGCAACACATTGTAGGCACTTGCTCAGGGCGCCAAGCTCTGAGGGTGCCCAAAAATCAGAGCTCCTCCTGCTGCTCTCTGATTCCTGTGGGTGAAAGCCCCCATCCCCTATCTTCTACTTATGGGTGTCATAATCTTAAATCCAGTCCTGGCCGTATCCCTAAACACATCAATGTTATTACGTATATCCTCACTGGCATCACCATCACACACGGCTATCATCACTAAGGTGAGCATGATCAAATACATTAATTTCATCATCTCCCCCCCCTCCACACATATCTTATTATCAACACTATGCCTATCATTATCTATAACATCATATTGTCATGCCTGTCACCACCCCTCCTCTTCCTCACCTACAGTAACGGAGTCATAAATTGTCTTATACATGCTGGACCCTTTTGGCCTATTTTGACTTTAGCATCACAAATGGACTGGCATTCCACATCAAAGGTGTTTCCCTGACCCTCTCCTGGAGGCACATCTAACCAGTCGGGTTTTCAGGATATCCATCATGAATTATGCATGACACGAGTACATGCAACTCTGTATCATGCATATTCATTATGGAAATCCTGAAAACCTGACTGGATAGGTGTGCCTCCAGGAGAAAACACCGGCTTATGCAACGCCATCCGTGACTCTCTCTTGCACCAGGGCTCAGGGGAGCAAGGAAGAGTGGTAAAAGAAGTTTACAAGTGGCATGCCCAAAGCAAGACAATATCACTGCCATGCCTTGCCTGCTTTAAACTATTACATACATAGCAGGTACAATTAAAAAAAAAAAAAAAATCAAGCTATGGAGTTCCCCGCCTCTCCAGTCTTATTGTAGCTACTAAAATCTCCTTGAAGATTTAAACAACCTACATTAAACATTCACTAACCAAAAGCTGAGTCATCCCTATGCTTGCCTTAGTCTCATAAGAGGCCAGATGTGCTAATGGGTTTTTCCCGTTTGTTGTCTGTGCGAGAAGTCAGTAGCACTTCTGAACCTTAATTAGAATAATGCAAAAAAGAAAAAAAAACAAAACCCCAACCAACCCTGCTTCCCTCTGTTTCTGCAGTTCCCTCACTGGCAAAACAGAAGTAAAGTTCCGATCCAAGTGACTGTGAGAAAAATCCGTTTGGTAGCCCGATAAAATGTACACATCTTCATGATGCTCTCATTATTCATCTCATTTGTGGGGTGGGTTTTTTTTTTTTCCCCTCGATGCTCTTTGCCATACCGAGCCCTTTCCAAAATCAGAGCTGCAGGCCTCGGTCAGTCCGTGAGGCATTCCTAGGTACGTTTAGACAGGCATGTTGAAAAGTTATCTTCTAACTATAGAATTGAAAGTATTTGCTCTGTTTTATTATTCGGATGCATAACCGGACAATATAAATCATGGTTGGAGTAAGCATCAGCCGTTTGTTTTTTTTTCTAACAGGCTTTTATGCTGTGTATTATCCCACCTTGTCAGTGGTAGGTAGGGTTTGGTGGTTAGGCCCTTGAAATATGAGCGAGGGAGCACTGTGCTCCTGGGATCCAGGAGGTACCATTCTGAACTGCTAGGGACTCTGCCCGGCCTCGGGCAAACCACTTGGATCTTCCTGTGCCTGACTTTACCCCATTGCAACTTGATAATCATAGGAATAGCATCGCCGCTTTATCCCTCTCCCCACCCTCTGAAGCTGTCAGTCAGATCAGGCACCAAAACTGGTAGCCAGACTTCCCCTGCCAGAGGTGCCTGCATGAATGATGCTGAGGTGTAATAAAATGAAAAAATCTTAGCTGGAATCTTAGAACATAAGAACATGACCTTCTCTAATTCACCCATCCACACAACTGCTCAGCTCTACAGTCCTTACCATTCTCTCAGGGACTCCCTGTACTTGTCCCATGCCTTACTGAAGCCAGAGACTGTCGTCTCCACTGCAAGGCTGCTCCATGCATCCACCACCTTTTCTGTAAAGAAATATTTCCGTAAATTACTCTTCTTGTTTGGATAACAGGCACTATTATTTATTTTTGTATTCGATTTACTGTATATTCTGCCTTTTAGGTACTTCAAAGCAGATTGCATTCAGGGACTGTAGGTATTTCACTATCCCCAGAGGGCTTATATCTGAGGCAATAGAGGGTGAAGTGACTTGCCTAAGGGGGTTGTGTGTGTGTGTGTATATGTATGTGTGTGTGTGTATGTGTGTGTGTGTTGAGGACTGTGAGTGTGCAGGGGAGAGAGATTTTGTGCATTAAAGTATTAAAAACAGTTCCCTGGTTCAGTAACAGTTAAAAAGCAGTCTGCAGCACAGTACCTGGAAAATAGGCAGTTTCTCAAAATCAGTACTAGCTACACCACTCTCTTCTCCACCCCCACCCCCACCCTTATAAACAGGAAATGAAGCCCTGAAGGTTTTCTAACTGGCAAGAGAGTGAGTGAGTGAATGAGTGAGTGAGTGAGTGACTGACTGACTAGGGGAGGGAACTCAAATTATCCACATTCAGCCCCGAGCATGACCCAGACTTGGGGGTCTGTGTATGTGTGTGTTTTTATTTCTTTCTTTCTTTTTTTTTTTTCCCTATTATTTTGGCAGCCTTTTTGGAATGTCTGGGAGCTAGGAGTTTTGCTTCATAGCGCAGAATCCCTAAGCTAGAGAAAGGGAAAGTTATAGACTAAACCACAGAAATGTAAACACGTCTGCAGCTAAAATAACTCCACTTTCATTGAAAACACTCCTCACTCACAATCGGACGTCTGTCAGCTATAGGGTCCACACACACAACTGCTCGTTAATAGCAGACGATTAATAACACAGTAACACAATAAGTGGCAGCAGATTGAGCCCAAAATGGTCCCTCCAGTCTGCCCAGCAAAACTACACAGATGTGCTTTAGGGAGTTATTTGCAAAGAGCTCCAGGGGGGCGGTGTGTGTAAAATCAGCATATTTTTGCCCGGAAAGCACGCATATATGTTTAGTTCATTTTTGTTCTTTGTGTGATTCATCATTTTGTGGTTGTCATCTTGTCAGCCACTTTGAACTTGGCCTGCGGGCAGCGGGCTATACAATTTTGTTTTAAATAATAAATAAATATTTCAGTTCGTGCATTCTTTCACTGCCAGTTTCATAAAGTTATGCACGTATATTTTATGCGCATGACAATTATAATAAAACATGCAAAATATCCCAGAATCAAATGTGAAGGCAGGTATTTATAAAGTATGCATGTATACCATTTTGAAACTACTTACCCGCACACATACTTGGAATCATCAGTTCGCAGATACCTCCGCCAGTTTACCCAGCCCTTCACCAGTTCACCTACACCCTCCGGCACTTCACCCCGAAGCCTCACCAGTTCACCCAAAAGCCACTGACAAAAAACCCCCAAGTCCTATTTCATTTGTATGAGTCAATTAGCAGGCGTAAAAGCATATGGACGAGTTTGGTAATGTATGCACGTGTACTGCTTAGAAAATAGTAATTTGTGTGTGTACTTCCGGAACTCCCCTACATGACCCCCTTTTCCCCTCCCTGTTCATACTTGCCTGCCGCACTGCGTGCACACACATATTCTGGAGGTTTATAAAATAGGACATTCGCGAGTACATGCTACATGTATGCACCTAGGAAGAACCCAGTGTATAAAATGTTAGCATAAATCTCTGTGGACCCACTTAGCAATGCACATGGTGTACAGCGGACAGCTTTCAAAGTTGAGATCCACAAGAGAGGACACATACACGCATCACAGACAGAGATATAATATGGACAGCTAGACAGCAGAAATTAGCATTTTGCTGGATTCCTTGTGCTGATTAAAACTTTTGAGTTTCAGGGGAAAGGTGAAGTCCTATATTACAACTGCAGACAGCATACGGCCAGCGGAGGGAGATGTATTATATGCTTTGCTTACAGCAGTAATGACACATTTCAGATCTTGGTACAGCTCAAGTCCTGCCTCTGCCTATCAGCTGGTGATGGAGATTGGAAGCTATATGATTTGAGGAGACAGACAGACACACACACATGCTATGTGATTTGAAGAGAGAGAAAGACACATGCTATATGATTTGAGGAGACAGACAGACAGACACATGCTATGTGATTTGAAGAGAGAGAAAGACACATGCTATATGATTTGAGGAGACAGACAGACACACACACATGCTATGTGATTTGAGGAGAGAGAAAGACACATGCTATATGATTTGAGGAGACAGACAGACACACACACATGCTATGTGATTTGAAGAGAGAGAAAGACACATGCTATATGATTTGAGGAGACAGACAGACAGACACGTGCTATGTGATTTGAAGAGAGAGAAAGACACATGCTATATGATTTGAGGAGACAGACAGACACACACACATGCTATGTGATTTGAGGAGAGAGAAAGACACATGCTATATGATTTGAGGAGACAGACAGACACACACACATGCTATGTGATTTGAAGAGAGAGAAAGACACATGCTATATGATTTGAGGAGACAGACAGACAGACAGACACGTGCTATGTGATTTGAAGAGAGAGAAAGACACATGCTATATGATTTTGAGGAGACAGACAGACACACACATATACATGCTATGTGATTTGAGGAGAGAGAAAGACACATGCTAAATGATTTGAGGAGACAGACAGATACACACACATGCTATGTGATTTGAAGAGAGAGAAAGACACATGCCATATGATTTGAGGAGACAGACAGACAGACACGTGCTATGTGATTTGAAGAGAGAGAAAGACACATGCTATATGATTTGAGGAGACAGACAGACACACACATGCTATGTGATTTGAGGAGAGAGAAAGACACATGCTATATGATTTGAGGAGACAGACAGACACACACACATGCTATGTGATTTGAGGAGGGAGACAGACAGACACACACATGCTATATTATTTGATGAGACAGACAGACACATACATATGCAATATTATTTGAAGAGAGAGAAACACATGCTATGTGATTTGAGGAGGGAGACAGACAGACATACACATGCTATATTATTTGAGGAGTCAGACACACACATGCTATGTGATTCGAGGAGGGAGACAGACACACACATGCTATGTGATTTGAAGAGACAGACAGACACATGCTATGTGATTCGAGGAGGGAGACAGGCACACACACATGCTATGTGATTTGAGGAGGGAGACAGACAGACATAGACATGCTATATTATTTGATGAGACAGACACACACACATGCAATATTATTTGAAGAGAGAGACAGAAACATGCTATATTATTTGAGGAGTCAGACACACACATGCTATGTGATTTGAAGAGACAGACAGACACATGCTATGTGATTCGAGGAGGGAGACAGGCACACACACATGCTATGTGATTCGAGGAGGGAGACAGGCACACACACATGCTATGTGATTTGAGGAGGGAGACAGACAGACATACACATGCTATATTATTTGATGAGACAGACACACACACATGAAATATTATTTGAAGAGAGAGACAGAAACATGCTATATTATTTGATGAGACAGACACACACACATGCTATATTATTTGAAGAGTCAGACACACACATGCTATGTGATTTGAGGAGACAGACAGACATAAGCACACACACACACGCACCATGGACCATTTGAGGAGTTCTTAGCCTGGCTGCTGTGGCTCTAACCCTGCCGGAGTAGAAGCTGGAGCCAGGCTCTTACTTTTAGCTGCCCTGATCCATGATTGGAGAAAGCAGAGAGACTCACTGAAGCTTCCACTATGACTATGGGCTGAGCCCATTCCCAGAGCAATGAGTCAGTGCATCTCCCTCCAGCCCGGCAGCCACACACTCACACACTCACACACTCACACACGCTCACCATCACCCACACACTCAGCGGGACAGGCGGCCACAGCCTCCACCCTTCGCCCCGACAAGCCAGCCTGAGCCCCCCGCCCCCACGCCCGGATCTCCGCTGCAGTCTCGGTGAGTCCCGCCGTCCTCGCCTGCATGGTCCCGGGAATCGGAGGCAGGGAGGGAAGGAGGAAGCTGGGCAGCGCGGGGTTCTCTTGCCCCAGGGCGGCAGAGGGGGGTGGGTGGCTGACCCGAGGTCCCTGCCTGGGGTTTCCCGGGAGGAGGGACAGATTGGATCCTTAGCCTGCTCTGAGGGGGACCTGGTTATTCCCCCTTCCCGGACGGATCCGGACAGCAGACAGGGGAGCCGAGGAGCTGTCAAGTGAGAGCCCTGCAGCCGCGGTGCGGCTGCAGCGCTTCCGCTTGCGACGAGCCCCCGTCTGCCGCCCGGGATTGGGGCTCATCGCTCCCCGAGAAGGATGACAGCCAAAGTCGCTCGCGCCCCGAGAGGCAGGGCTCGCAGGCACTCGTTTTTTTTATCCCCGAGTTTCGTCGTTTGCTTCCGTGCTCGCGATCGCTTGCTCGCAAGTTTAGATGAGAAAAGTTTGACACCTCCGACGGCCGGGATTGTGCAAAGAGGGATAAACTCTTTCAGACTGCAGATGGAAGAGAGATTCCCAGAATGTCGGTGAACTTTCCACGGTGGACACAGGGTTGCCTGCAGGCTTTCGTAGCATCCATCCAACATTGCTCTTGCACCGGCGTCCGTCAGCAGTCGTTGTGCATGCGGTGTATAGCGCACACTTGTTAGGGTTTATCGTCGCTTGGGATAAGAACAATCGCGCGGATTCTAAAAGGAGTGCGCGTGTTTCTTATTGCAAGACGAGAGCCACCACGGAGTCCCCCCACGTGCGCGATGCTTTTCAGGAGCTTTAGAGATCTCTAGGTGTCACATCAATCACTTTCAGAGACGATTACTATTCTCCCCGTTAGTCTGCTTCGTTTGATCTTCTCTTAGCCTTTCACCTGCACCCCCACTCTTTATTTAACCACTGCACCTTTTCTTTTTTTTTTTTCAATTCCCACTTCTAACCTTCCTAATCTAAAAGACGCGGCCCCTGCTCTAAGCTGAATGTCTCCCCCCCACCCCTTGAACTCTGACGCTGTTACCTCGTTCTCCCCATTCACCGGGGCGGCAGAAACCGTACAGCAGGGCCCCCTCTGGAGCAAGGAACGGGTCCCTGCATTGTTACCTTGCATGCAGAGTATAATGCGCAAGGTAGCAATGCAGCCCCTCCCCAAAGGAAGAGAGAATCCAGCGATATTACAGCTGGCAAAAGCCTCTGGTTATTTCTTTCTAGTCTGGGGTGGAAAGGTTGGGCCCCTGGGAGCATCAGGCCAGGCTGCCTGGGTGGCGGGGCGGCCTGAAGGGAAGGCGGCTTCTGACCTTTGCCGGCTCCCTGTCCAGGATAGGGCAGGGGGTGCGCATGGTGGAGAGCGGGCGCTGTTAGCGCTGTCGGGGACTCCATGGGATTAACCTGATCAGCTTTGTAACTAATTTAGCAGAGTTAGCGGCCCTTCAGCAGGTCAGTGCCACAGCTAACCCTGAAGGTATTGTCAGCCAATCATCTACCATTTATTTGTCGACCTTTATTTCTACCTGTCTTTAGGGCCCGGTGTAATAATGCGCGCTCAGTAGAGGGCTCGATTTTACCTTGTGCGCACTATTTTTGTCTGCAAACTTTATGCCCGATGCAGTAAGGAGTTTTGTACACAAGGCACTGCTTAGCATCCTCCCATGGAAAACCCAAGCAAATGAAGGTGTTAGCTACTGCCCGCACATTGCAGAGAGGTGCGTCGGCTTAACCCTCGTTTTCTTAGGGCAGGTCTAAGGTGGAATAAAGTTGCCAGTGTTAGGGTAAGTCTATGGGCAGAACCCACAATTCCAGTGACGGGACCTGTAGTCGGTATTTTATGCACAGGTAATATGCATTGGGCAGAAAAAGCACGTTTTATGTACATAAAATATGATTTATGCGCACAAACAATGCTTTCAGTGCAGGAAGTGATTTTTTTTTTTTTTGTGCGCATAAATCATGTTTTGCTGTGCGCTAAACCTTTTCTCTGGGAACATTTTCGGATTTGTGTGCGGCTTTTTTTTTTTTTTTTAACTCCCGACACATTAGCCGCCCTTTAGTTTTCTGCCTCGGGAGTTTTGAAACATTAGCTCGTGCTTTACTGAACCGGGCACTGACTTTTCAGCGCCTAGTTTTAACGTTCAGCTAATGAGATGGGCGCGAAGTGGGATTTTAGGCGACTGACTGTCCTGTCCAAGGGCCAGGCAGGTGTCCCAGCCGGGGTCCAGCACCGACAGCTGAGGACAGGCCTCAGGGAGGGGAGGTCATTTTAGAAGCAGGGGGCAGGTATGTGCTCATCACTGAATGGTCTGGGAAGAAAATGGTTCCCTATGGGGTGGAACTCACCGACTTTCCGGGTAAAGCAGCAGCGCTAGGCAGACGGAGCCAAACATGGCTTTTGGTTTCTGGGCTCTGGTGGGTCCTCCGCTGGAGCCATGTGAAAGTCTGCAGTTCCAGGGCATTTGAGTGCCTTGGAGTAAACAAGCTGTTGTGTGCAGTCAGCTTCCAAGTTCTTGCATGGGCAGATTGCATCCTGACTGGGTGGAAGCACACAGGCCCTATTCCCAGTCTGAGTTAAACCCAAAGCGCCTCCTGACTTTCCGACAGGAGGATGGGCATAACCAGCACAGGAACCGTGCATTTTAAACAGTGTAAAAACTTGAGATACGGTTATCACTGTTGTTACTCTTATGTTGCTTTCTGAAACTTGGAAATGTTTGCAAGCCGGGACACCTAGCATTTGTTTGGAGGGGGAGGGAAAGGGATTTCTATGGAACTTGACCCTTGGTTGAGACAGTGACATATCACGCCACTCACTGTGCTGGCTAAGAGGGGGGTTCTTGTCTTTTTTTTTTTTTTTAATTCTGTTTTTTAAGATCGGAAATTCTTAGCTCAATTTGCAGGAATTTATTTTAGGACAGAAGTCCTGCAGCATATGTTTGGTAGTTGCTTTAGATGTCTATTCTAGAACTGTCTATTCTATAACCCCCTAGAATTCTGCAGCGTTTTTTTCTAAAGCCACAACTGCTTACCTTCATTAACAAAAGCTGCTTTCTCTGTATCTTTTGGGACGGTGTTCTGTATTAATAAGAACAAGTATAGCATTCTAATTTCCAGCAATAATGTGCCTAATTCTTACTGTTCGGAGGGAAAAGCTTTGCCAAGCTGTTTTATTGCCGGTCTGTAGGCTTCACGTGGAGATGGGTCACATTCTTAGTTTTACCTATTCCTTCCCTGCATACTTTCATTGAATCACATCAAACCCTCTCGCTATTCTGCTACAAAAAATTATCTATACCCATAGCAGAGCTTGATTGCTAGTGAAGTTTTTATTTTCATGTGATATTATTTCACTGACATATATAGCTTAATGCAACATTAAACATAACGAGCGCATTACATAATACAATACAGTATACAGCCTGGCCTCTCATCTGTTAAATCAGTGTGGCAACCAACTGCAAAACGAGCTGTTTGCTGCCATCTTGGAATGCATCTACTACCTTCTTGCGTTTCCAGTTCAGTTTTTGTCTGAAAACTTTATGGTTTTTGTATTTCTACTTTATGGTTGCTGTATTCTGTATTTGGTGAGAGTCTGTTTATGTTCTGCATGTGTGACTGAGGTGAGGCATTTTTCTAATAGAAAGTATATTAGTGTATTGGGGCTTTCAGAGGGTCCACACCCAACACACATCACAATAGGCCTAATACCATATGCTTTCCAATTGTCTGTTTTGCAGGGTTTCTGGTTGGCATCACAGCAATGCATGTAAATCTAATTTAAGTGATATTTTTACTGCAGAATACTGTACTTTGATACTTTGATATTTTTTATGTAAAATATAAGTGCATAACTCTTAACTGTGTGTGTGGAATGGGGCGGGGGGGGGGCGTTGTGTAAGGATATAAGGTTCACATGGGGCACCTCATACCCTTGCATCAGCCATGAGTTTGGGGGGGGGGGGAATTGGGGTGTCAATTTTTAAAGTTTGTATCACTGAAGAGAGCTGGGCATTTTTTTGGTGTCCTGGGACAGAAAATGAATGAGTGAGGGGGGGGGGGGGGTGGGAGCAGCACAGTAATTGTTCGCACAGGGCAGCAAAAAAGCTAGCACCGGCCCTGGCTTTGAGCTTTCCCAATCAACACCTAAATCCACAAGACACTGAAGAAACGCTTTAATAATTAAAACGCTTTAATAAATGTTCTGAAATTCAACAAGTCAGTTTCTTGTCTGAGAGCTGGCAGAAGATTATACCACAGGAGGGGGGCCCCTGCAGGCTGGTTATAACTGGCATTCTTTCACTGCCAGGGCAACCAGTTGGCGTTGGCCAGTCAACCACAAAGCCCAATTTGGAGTGTAGGTTGTTAATGCTGTCTTTAAGTGTTCATGATCATTATCCTGTAACATCTTAAAAATTATCATTAAGAGCTCACAGGATACATGTATTTATTTAAACATTCATAGTCTGCCTTTGTCAGCGGTGCTGTTCAGGGCGGATTGCAATATTAAGACATCAAACGTCAAGCTATTAAAACATACAACATAGATAGGTCAGACAAAAATAATAAAATAAGATACAAGAGAACGAAATAAAAGACCTCGGCGTCTCAAAGATCCTGATTAACTCTTCAGAGAAAATGCTTCAGGAAATAAAAGAGCTTTTAGCTGTATTTTCTCTAAATACCCTCATATCCTATCTAAGGAGAAGTGCCGAGCTGTTCCACAATACAGGGCCTACAAGTGAGAAAGCCCTCAACTGAGAGACCTGCATCACTTATTTCTTGATAGAGGGAATTGCGTACAAGAACTTATCTGATGACTGTAACATCTCGGGAGGGCTTATACTTTTTTTTTTTTCAGATATTTCAAAGGCTGTCTTCTCTCAGGACTTGAAACACCATAATCACAACCTTAAATTTTGACCTGGCAGCTATAGGAAGCCAATGTAATGCTATTAAAGGAGGTGTGATGCGTTTCTGCCTTCCAAGTCCTGTGATTATACGCGCTGCGGCGTTTTGGCCCATTTGCAAGACTTTCAGATATTTTCGTTGGCAGACCAAAAATAAATGGCATTACAATAATCCAGCGCTGATAATATCATCGCCTGGGCCACTAACCGAAAATCATCTTGATTTAATAAATATCTCAGGCGCCTCGCCAATCTCAGCTTCTAAAAAGCTGCCCTTAAAACTGTTTTTATCTGAGCTTTAAAATTAAGATTGGAGTCTACTGTAATTCCTAAATCTCGAACTTCCGATAAGTTTGGGAATGGTTGCCCCCTAATTTGGAGCTCCTGGATGTTTTTGGAAACGGTGAAATTGCTTTCCCATAGTACTTCAGTTTTTACCAGATTTAGAATTAAATTATTGGTGAGCATCCAGCCCTCTATGGCCTGTACACAAGCAGTCAGTAATCTAGAGCACCCTGTACACAAGGGACTATGGGTAAGATAAGTGATAACCTATACCGTACCTCATGCGCTGAAATTACTTTCTCTGGGAGGGGCCAAGTATGAAATAAATAATATGGCTGATAGTGCCGAACCCTGGGGAACCCCGGAGGAAACTGCGTTTCACTGCAGACAATTTCTCCTTCATCTTAACTTGCAAAGTGTTTGTTTGGTTTTTTTTAATTGAAAACCATTGCATCACAGGACCCTCTATTCCCACCCCACCAATCTCCTGTCAAGACTGGGAAGTTTCACTCTATGTAGAGCACACCGACATTTCTAAAGGTGTTCCTTGCATTATGTGTTTGCGTGTTGTGCTTTATGTGTGTCTGCTCAATCCTCGGTCCTTTCTCTCCTCTCTCTCCCCACACAGTTCTTAGCCTTTTCTGCCCTCTCCCGCTCAATCCACCTTTCTCTCAGTGCTTCCCCCCCCCCCACCCCTCCAATAAGCCTCAGTCCTCCTCCTCACTGCCCCTTTCAGCAACTCCCCTTGGTCTCAGTCACCCCTAACCCTTAGGTCCTCCTCAGCCTTAACTTTGTTCCCTCCAGTCTCAATTTCCCCCGTCAGCAGCTCGTTCCCTTATCTTAGCAGAATGGTTTGGCAGCGCCAGGTCCCGGTGCCCTCTTTCAGCAGTCTCCAGACTCAGTTCTCCTGTTTCTGTGTTTGCATGTGTATTGTGTTTCTTTTAAAATGGTAAACCAGATGATGATTTTGCAGAATTGGGGAGGAAAGCTCCTTTCAGCATCTGGAAGAGAAACAAACCGGGCCTTTAAGCCTCTGGCTGGCAGTGTGGTTGCTTGGTTGCTTGCCACCTGGTGCAAAAGTTGATAGATTGTCGAGGCTTTCTGACAGCAGAATCCTTTAATGGGAGGGAGCATGGCAGACAGAAGCTGGCTTTTATTATAGAGCAGAGGTGGCCAACCCCAGACCTCCAGAGCCACAAACAGGCCAGGTTTTCAGGATATCCACAGTGAATATGCATGAGATAGATTTGCGTGCACTGCCTCCATTGTATGCAAACCTAGGTCATGCATATTCATTGCCTGAATCCTGGCCTGTTTGTCACTCTCGAGGACCGGAGCTGGCCACCCTTTTTATAGAGGATTACATCAAATGTGGGTCGATAATCGTGGGATTTTACAGTTCAAATACTCCTTGACAGCCTTGAGGGGCTCTGGATGGCATTCCTTGGGCTCCCTAACTGCTCCTTCTCTTGGCACCCAACCAGGCCAGGACCTCGGCATAGGCAACGTAGGCAAGTGCCTAGAGCACCAAACTTTGAAGGCCAGAAAGGAGTTTGCTACTGTGCTAAAGTGGCTCCTGCTTCAGCAAAATCCACGTCAAAGGGGCATTGTTATGACACTCTGGGACTTTGTCGCGTGGTGGGGGGTAAGGGACTCCCCCACATGCTGATCTCCAGGGTCTCGCCAATTCTGCCCTATGGGTGCAAAAACCCTTAAGTCCGGCCTTGTCCCAACCCTACTTCTGCCACCAACCTGGCTGCTCGCCACCCAGCAAATGCTGCCTTGAGATCAGCTGGATCGTCCCAGAGCCGCAGTGTCCCCACAGTCTGATGGATGAGAAGAGGCAAAGTTAATGTCGGGAGTGTGAGAAGGATCTGCCAGCGCCAATGCCATCATCACAACTTCCTGGGGTTGTCCGCGGCCAATGCTGCTGAAACCACCAGCGCCACCAAATCAGCCCCTCGAAGGGCGCAACGTGAGGGTCTTCCCCCAGCCCTTCAGCGACTTGAGGGGCAGGGCATCCCCACTCCTTTTATGATAGTGTGACAGAAATACAGACACATGGTTTTATTAAACAGGATAAAACATACCATAACACAGCCTATGTGCTAAATGTAATATAGAAAACATAATCTAATTTGATAATACAACGCAACATAAGTGCAGCTTCTGTTTTAAGGGTTTTTACTGATTAAACCCACCCCACACACCCGTCTGGATAAAAACCGGAAACCCAGTGCCCCAGTGCTCTCTCAAGCCCCCTCCCCTTGTCTGCCTCAGACCCTCTGCTCTTTTTTTTTGTGCCTTTTCTGCTCTGACAACTCCTCAGCCTCACAAGTTTTTATTAACCGATGGGTCATCCGCTGTTCCCCAGGGTGCATGTCGGAGCTGGAGGTAGGAGGAGAGAATGAGTATTGGGAGGAAGAGCCGGAGGAAGAAAGTGGGGTGAGGAAGAGCTGGTGATTGGAAAACTCCCCCCCCCCCCGCGAAAAACATCAATTTTATGCACGCATATGTAACTCTGGCTACAAAATAAACATTAACATCTATAAATTCTAAACATTTAAATACAATCTGAACCTGAGTAATCTTACTGCTGGGATTCCATCAAGGGAATCAGGCAAGGCAGGGATTATGTATCCTTACATGCTTTAGGATGTCATCGAAATCCAGGCATGGAACTGTCAACATGGGACCTATTTACTAAAGAGCCTTAATGCCGGTATGATAGTGCGTTAAACGCCCGTGCCACCGCTAAATGCACACTAAGGCGCCATTAACTTGTTTGCGTTAATATGTAGTTTTTCCCATTAACCTGCCAAAGTACAATGGTAACGCAAGTGTTGACCCTCGTTAAGTGCCCGTGTTATCTATTGCAAGTGGTTAATGTGCATTAATAGCACTGTTAATGTATATATACTAGCTAAAATTAATACAAAATCTACGCTAATGAAGTAATGAGATGCAAAAATATGCAAAATAGCTCATTACCTATGTGTGCAGTGAAACATAAGTGCATTAAAACACACAAAATGTAATGCACATGCATTACTACAAAAAAAAAAAAAAAAAAAGAACCACAATTCAGGGCCATGTCGTTACCACCTCTGTATTTTCACATGTGTACCTTACCGACTGTAAGTAATATGTGCTTTATTAGCATTTCATTGATGGCAGAAAAAGACTATTATGGGTTACTAATGCCCATGCACACCGACTCAGCTTTACAATCTCTACCACTCCCTCGGGGATCCTCTGTGCTTCTCCCATGCTGTCCTTGTCCCCTTTGCCTCCACTGGGAGGCCGTTCCATGCATTCACTACACTCTCTATAATGACAATTTCCCTAAGATTACTCTTGGGTCTCCCCTTTTCACCCTCATCCCATGATCCCTCCTTCTAGAGCCTTCTTTCTTTTGAAAGAGGCTTGCCTGCATGGAAACCTTAGAAGTATTTAAATGTCTCTTTCATATCTCCCCTACCTTGCCTTTCCTCCAGGGTGGTCATGTTTAGATCTTTAAGTCTGTCCCCATATTCTTTAGAATGAAGACCACTGACCATTCTAATTGCCACTCTCTAGACTGCATTAAACACTGAATTTATGAGTGTTAATGTCCAATATTAACAGTTTAGTACATGAGTCTCTAAGCATGTAAATGTGTTAAAAATGTAAATGAGTTAATATGCACAATTATGCAAAGCAGCTCATTTAAACACAATGAGGATCATCTTAACATATGCATCTGCATTAATTCTGCTGTTAACACAAAACTTTATACCTTGAGGTGTAAAAGTTTTGCCTTAAACATGCAGTAATGCATATTTTTAATAGATGTGATTGCAACGCATTTAACATGCTATTCACTAACGCTATATATCCCTAACAACTGAGAAGCAGGTTGTTAATAGAAATAGAAACCACACTTTGAAATGTCTGTATGCTAATGCCAGAAGTCTAAGAAGTAAGATGGGAGAGTTAGAGTGTATAGCAGTAAATGATGAGATTGACATAATTGGCATCACAGAGACCTGGTGGAAGGAGGATAACCAATGGGAAGGTACTATATCAGGGTACAAATTATATCGCAGTGATAGGGAGGATCAACTTGGTGGGGATGTGGCACTTTATATCCAGGAGGATATAGAGTCCAACAGGATAAAGATCATATAAGAGACTAAATGATCAGTAGAATCTATATGGGTAGAAATCCCATGTGTGTGATAGGAGTATACTACCACCCACCAGGACAAAATGGTCAGACAGATGATGAAATGCTAAGAGAAATCAGGGAAGCTAACCAATTTGGCAGTGCAATAATAATGGGAGATTAGCTCAATATTGACTGGGTAAATGTAACATCAGGACTTGCTAGAGACATAAAGTTCCTGGATATAATAAATGACTGCTTCATGGAGCAATTGGTTCATGATCGAATGAGAGAGGGAGCTATTTTAGATTTAATTCTTAGTACAACACAGGATTTGGTGAGAGAGGTAACAGTGGTGGGGCCACTTGGCAACAGTGATCATAAAATGATCAAATTTAAACTAATAACTGGAAGGGGGACAATAAGTAAATCTACAGATCCAACACTAAATTTTCAAAAGGGAAACTTTGATAAAATGAGGAAAATAGAAAAAAACTGAAAGGTTAAAAGTGTTCAACAGGCATGGACATTGTTTAAAAATCAGTCCTAGACGCGCAGTCCAGATGTATTCTACGCATTAAGAAAGGTGAAAAGAAGGCAAAACGATTACAGGCACGGTTAAAAGGTGAGATGAAAGAGGCTATTTTAGCCAAAAAAAATCCGTCAAAAATTGGAAGAAGGATCCGTCTGAAGAAAAAAGGATAAAGCATAATCATCATCAAGTTAAATGTAAAACATTGATAAAACAGGTAAAGAGAGAATTTGAAATGAAGTTGGCCATAGAGGGAAAAACTCATAGAGGTTTTAAAATATATTCGAAGCAAGAAACCTGTGAATGAGTTGGTTGGACCGTTAGATGATCGAGGGATGAAAGGGGCTCTTAGGAAAGATACAGCATTGCAGAAAGACTAAATGAATTCTTTGCCTCCGTGTTTACTAATGAGGATGTTGGGGAGATACCAGTTCCGGAGATGGTTTTCAAGGGTGATGAGTCAGACGAACTGAACCAAATCACTGTGAACCTGGAAGATGTAGTAGGCCAGATTGACAAACTAAAGAGTAGCAAATCACCTGGACTGGATCGTGTGCATCCTAGGGTACTGAAGGAACTAAAAAATGAAATTTCTGATCTATTAGTTAAAATTTGTAACCTATCATTAAAATCATCCATTGTACCTGAAGACTGGAGGGTGGCCAATGAAACCCCAATATTTAAAAAGGGCTCCAGAGGTGATCCGGGAAACTATAGACCAGTGAGTCTGATTTCAGTGCTGGGAAAAATAGTGGAAACTATTCTAAAGATCAAAATCGTAGAGCATATAGAAAGACATGGTTTAATGGAACACAGTCAGCATGGATTTACCCAAGGGAAGTCTTCCCTTACAAATCTGCTTCATGTTTTTGAAGGGGTTAATAAACATGTGGATAAAGGTGAACCAGTAGATGTAGTGTATTTGGATTTTCAGAAGTCGTTTGACAAAGTCCCTCATGAGAGGCTTCTAAGAAAACTAAAAAGTCATGGGAAAGGAGACGATGTCCTTTTGTGGATTACAAACTGTTAAAAGACAGGAAACTAAGAGTAGGATTAAATGGTCATTTTTCTCAGTGGAAAAGGGTAAACAGTGGAGTGCCTCAGGGATCTGTACTTGGACAGTGCTTTTCAATATATTTATAAATGATCTGGAAAGGAATATGACAGTGAGGTTATCAAATTTGCGGATGATACAAAATTATTCAGAGTAGCTAAATCACAAGCAGATTGTGATACATTACAGGAGGACCTTGCAAGACTGGAAGATTGGGCATCCAAATGGCAGATGAAATTTAATGTGGACAAGTGCAAGGTATTGCATATAGGGAAAAATAATCCATGCTGTAGTTACACAATGTTAGGTTCCATATTAGGAGCTACCACCCAGGTCAAAAGATCTAGGCATCATAGTGGATAATACTTTGAAATTGTCGGCTCAGTGTGCTGCAGCAGTCAGAAAAGCAAACAGAATGTTGGGAATTATTAGAAAGGGAATGGTGAATAAAATGGAAAATGTCATAATGCCTCTGTATTGCTCCATGGTGAGACCGCACCTTGAATACTGTGTACCATTCTGGTCGCCGCATCTTAAAAAAGATATTGTTGTGATAGAGAAGGTACAGAGAAGGGCAACCAAAATGATAAAGGGGATGGAACAGCTCCCCTATGAGGAAAGGTTGCTCAGCTTAGAGAAGCGACGGCTGATGGGGATATGATAGAGGTCTTTAAGATCATGAGAGGTCTTGAACGAGTAGATGTGAATCGGCTATTTACACTTTCGGATAATACGACTAGGGGGCATTCCATGAAGTTAGCAAGTAGCACATTTAAGACTAATCGGAGATTATTCTTTTTCACTGAATGCATAATTAAGCTCTAGAATTTGTTGCCAGAGGATGTGGTTAGTGTAGTTAGTGTAGCTGGGTTCAAAAAAGGTTTGGATAAGTTCTTGGAAAAGAAGTCCATTAACTGCTATTTGACTTATGGAATAGCCACTGCTATTAATTGCATCTGTAGCATGGGATCTTCTTGGTGTTTGTGAACTTGCCAGGTTCTTGTGGCCTGGGTTGGCCTCTGTTGGAAACAGGATGCTGGACTTGATGGACCCTTGGTCTGTCACAGCATGGCAATTTCTTATGTTCTTATGTAATAATAGTGTTACTGTATGTGCAATGCATCTTAATAAATAGGCCCCATTGTGAAGATTTGCATGCCTACATGGTAATTAGATGTGCCCACTCCATGTTGCATTTACAGCCATGCAACTTCAGCTCACACACCTGTTCCTTACTGCAAATACAGCCATATACACCTGTATTTCATCCACCTGCTCCATGCCGTACTGTAACTATTTCACACTCTCTCTTCAGATATGGGCTCTAAACTGTAGAGGAGTTTCAACCGCACATATTTACACTCTTTACATCTGCTCTGTATTGTAATTACAGACGCACACATACACACGCTTGCATACATCCGCATTCCATACCCCGTTCCACGCTGTAATTACAGTTATACAGAAGCACGCTGTAATTATGGTATGCATCAGCTATGCATGGTGTACTCTCAGAATAACATGCACTCTCGCCCCTCGTGTCAGAGGCCCTGGTTCCAGCTTCAGACCCAGCTTCTGCTCATGTTGACTGGTTTCCCTTTGGGGATCCAGCTGTCCCTCCGCAGAGACGCCCACTGCTGGGTGCCCGGCTGCATTTGTACCCACTTCTGACAGCAGCCGGTGTTTCTTCACTAAATTGTAATATAAAATAAGTATAAACAAAAAAAGGTATCGTGTGCTTATTTATCTCGTCCGTGCTTGCTAAAATCCTTGATGGTTGTCGTGCATAGATAAATCTGATTGTTAAAGAAAGCACGAATAATTCAGGTCCTTAGTAACACAGTGAAGTGATTTCAAGCAGAATAAAAGTTTGTCACACAAACGGGCCAATTCAGTATTGTGCGTTCAGCTGAGCACATGGCTTTGCACGCGATTAGACGCGCATTTTGGACGTGTGTCCATAACCCCCAATGCAATGTGGGGCTGAGCGCGTCCAAACTGCATGTGGAAACCACCGCTAAGCCAATAGCACTCACCCCATATGAAGTACATGTAGACGAGGCTATTAGCAGCTAATCCCCACGATGCAAGAAATTTCCCACGCGGCCAATGCACCCATTTCAATGCGGCAAATTTCACGCCAGCCCAGGGCACTGAAGGGCTCACTGGAAAAAAAATAAAATATCCCACTTTCTGTGATTCCTCCTATTAGTATTGTCAGGATACCACGTAGGAGGAATCTCAGAAAGCAGATCCAGGTAAAAAAAAAAAAAGTCTCGATAAAAAATAATTCCGGGCGCCGTGTCTTGTGCGTGTATATTGCGCCGGTAGCGGGAGAAAACGTACGTTCGTATTGAGCGTCTGTTTCCCTAACCCGCCCTGACAGCCACCTCCCCCCGGGCAGCGAGGAAGCACTTAGCGATGCACCATGTTCCCTAGCGCCTCCTTTTTAGCGCGACCCCTCTCCCTCACTTAAATATTGGATTGCGTGCCCAAGAGAGGTGGCTGGGCGCGCGTTAGGAAAGCGGGCGCCCAGCATTTCTACGCACCCATATTGCATCGGCCTGAATGGGGATTCCACACTCAGAATGTAAGGTGGGCAATTGTCCAGCCAGGTGAAGGTTACCCACCTGACCGAACAATACGTTTTAGCTTCGGGCAGATGGTGAACTCTGAACAAGGGAACTATCTCCTGCTGCTGGGGGTTAACCTTTTTTTTTTTGTGCTGGCAACAGCAGAGTGGCGATGCCAAAGGAGGGCCCTTGCCATCGTGAGAAGTGGGCACTGTGTGACCTTGCTGCCTGACTAATGCTCCCAGCAGCTGTAAAAGTCAGTTTCGAGGGTGCGCTAAGTCACAGGTCTCATTTTGTTATGCCAGGTGAGAGCATTCACCTAACTGGACAAGAAGCCATCTGGAGTTCTGAGCATGGCAGATCCCCTCCACTAACCTCCTCCCACGTGTCTTTCACAGTCGCTGCTCTTTTGGGGCTCATACGTCATCTGGTGCTTGCTAACGCCATTGTGACCCCTGTGTGGTGGTACGGGCTCTGCAGACCCCGTGACACAGCCCTGAGAAGATTCTGGGTAGATTGTCTGGAAGTCAGCCCACTGTCACAGCCACTACCATGTACCAGGTAGAAGCAAAAAAAGCTCCCTGGCCCGGGTGCCAGCAGCTTCTGGGGAGGACTCCATTACTGTTAACCACTCATGTCTGGAAGACAATGACTTGACTGTATTTAGGACTACGAGTGCAGAAGGGATTTTCCCATCTGAGCAGTAAAACACTGACTTGCTACTCCAGGTCCCAGGATTTGGACGTGAAAAGAGTTCCCCAGGAGGGCAAGACGCGTCTGACTACCCCAGGAATCAGGGGAATCAGCCCAACACTTAGGTACCTCTCCCTATTCCTGTTCTAGCGCCATGTGCAAGATGATCTAGGTCTCTACAAGCCTCCGGTGAGACCTCATTTGGAGTACGGTGTATAATTCTGGAGACCTCACCTTCAAAAGGAGATAAAATGGACAGAGTCAGACCAGAGGGTAGCCAAGAAAATGGTCAGCGATCGTCATTATGCATATGAAGGCAGACTTAAAGATCTGAACAGGTATACCTTGGAGGAGAGTATGGAAGGGGAGGTATATTAGAGATATTTAAACACCTCCAAGGATTAAATGCGCAGGAAGGATCATGGGATGAGGGCAAAAGGGGGTAAAAGGATTCAACTCAAGAAATATTTCTTTATGGAGAGGGTGGTGGACATGTGGAATGGCCTCCCTGTAAAGGTGGTGATAGCATCCCCTGTAGAGGTGGATGGCGTCAGGATTCATGAAAGCATAAGGGGAAGCGCAAAGGATCTCAGAGGGAGAGGAAGGGACAGTAAAGCTGCGCAGGAGGTGTGGCTGGCCGGACTGCATGGGCCGTATGGTTTTTATCTGCTGTCATGTCCTCTGTTTCTAAGTTTAGCTCCACTGAAAGAGTCCCCTCCGTGATTTGTGCTTGGGGTGCACTCTCGTCCTCGCCCTGGAATATGAGAACTATTAACTCGCTGCTTCTGTGGACTGCAACCTGATATGGCAGCCTCCTGTGTAAATAAATCAGAACCACTCTGGCTGAGCAGTCTGCTTTTATGGTGGAATTGGCCTAGCAGAGTGACAACAAGCAGAGTCAGACATGAGGACAGAGCCACCTCAGGTCCACTTCAGCACCTACACACCTCACAAGTAAGGAACCCCAGGAGTCTGGCATTCCCTCACACCACCAACAGCTACACCACCAACAGCAATCCTCCTCACTAATACACGTGGCACAGCCAAGATTCAAATGAATCTGATGGAAATTAATCCACTCCAGGCACAAACCATAAAAGCGTTCCCCTAGAGATGAAAGTGCATCTATTTTTCATCCTTTGTAACTTGTGCCCTCTGATTTGAAGCACAACAGCATGAATGGCTCTCTCAGCCTTCTGAAATACGGAAAATCTCTCTTTCCTCCAGACAGGCCTTTCAGGATACAGTCATGAGTTCGGTGGCTGCTTTCCTCTTTCAAGGGTGCTCGGCTCTGCTGCTAGAAAAGCACTAGCCAGACCACATGAAAAGGTGTCATGTGAGGGCTGTTTGTTCTCTGTGTTCATATAACATTACGCTTCATTGACCTCTACAGCCAATGCAGTAGTTATGCAGCAGCAGCAGAAGATGCTAAGTTTGTTAAACTCACTGGAAATTAACTTGTAATGCACTATTTTGGAGAATTTTTCCTTGACAGAAAAAAAAAGAAGACCAGGGCTTACTGTAGATCTGATGTTAGTATGGGCGGAGGGGGGATTCTAGTAATGTTTCAGGCTGAATGGCACTATTTCCTGCTCACATTCATTACGTATTCATACTGCCACATTGGCATAACTTCATGACATGGTGTTGCTGTTGTGCTTTTTCTTTTTTTTCTTTACCCTGTGAAACACTCAGTCACCGTCCAACTCTTTGCCAACTGACTGCCCCCTTCTGTTGGCAGCTTTTCACCTCTCTAATCGCAGGCCCGATCCACGGGCTCGAAAGTTCAAAGACTGTCCAAAATAAGACATCAACCTCCCTCTGAAATGCTAAAAAAAAACCAAAAAACCTATCCCTTTTTATTTTTAGGACAGACACAAACCAGAGAAACCATACGGACAAAAGGGCCCTACCAGCGGCGGCAGTTGGTCGGTCAAAAATCCAGGTTCTGTGACCTCATTCTGAACCCTGTTCCACGTCCTCTCTTCCTCTTCGTGTATTGCCCCCTTGCCCTCCTTCATGTCTCCCCAGCACACCCCCATGGCATTGCCCCTTCTCATCCAGTATCCTTCATCATAATAGGCCCCTTCTTCCCCCTCACCTTTCTCTACCCTCCTCTACACCAGTAGAGTGCTTTTTTCATGTACTGTCTTATTGGGTCCATGAGAGGGGGGGGAGAAGCTAGCGACAGTCTGCTGGGCATACATTTACCCACTATTTGAAGTCAGGTCAGAGACATGCTACTAATTTTAGATCGTTCGGTTCTTATCTTCATCAATCTTGGGCAGTACACTTTGAAAATGAATGTCCCCCTTTGTCACTGTGTAAAACTTAGACTGAAAGATTCAGTCGTTAAAACACAAGGTTCATAAATATGAGGCCCTTATAGGAACTATTGATAAATTTAGCTGGAAATAATCTCTCCTTGCTTTTTTCATATTCCTAAATTGTCTCTTCATGGATTATGGCCATGACATGTGCTCTGCTACTCCTGTGAGTTGCCATATTAATTCAGGTCTTGCTGTTCATAAAGGGGGTCATTTTCAAAGGAGTTACGCATGTAAATGTGACATACTATCGTAGCAATTTTCAAAAGCTATTTACTCGAGTAAAGTGCACTTTCTTGAGTAAATCCTATGGACAATTCAATGGCATATATTGTAGCAATTTTGAAAAGCCCACTTACTTGAGTAAAGTGTATTTACTCGAGCAAAAACCAGTTTTGCTTGAGTAAATGCTTTTTAAAATCTACCCCTAAGAGTTTATTTGTAGAAAGCCCTCATTATTCCATAAAAATAATTAAAAAAAAAATCCCCATTCTGTCTCATCTTTGAGTAAAATAAAGATTTTAACCAGTGAGCCGGGAGCCACAGAGCAGAGAGACACGTGGACACACGAGGCAGCACAAAAGTCTAACTTTTACGCAGTGACGAAGGAGACATTCATTTTCCAAATGTACTGTCCAAGTCTGATGAAGGTAAGAACCAAACGATCTAAAATTAGTTATCTAAATTTAAACGTAATTAAAAAGTAGGCAATGGACAAAGAATGAAAGGGTGTATTTAAATTGTAGTCCCTGACGTTCAGTAGCTGCTATATTTAAACTGACAGTTGGACTCCTCTGTTTGCACAACAGGGGGTGTATAATCTCCAAAAAGAAAATCAAGCACAAAAGCACAGTAATTTCAGAATAAAAAATATTAGCAAGAGCTGATCACATAAAAGATCCCTATGGCTGAAGCTACTTAAATACCTGACAGCCTGTGTCCTATTCTCCGGGACTGCTAAGTAAAGATGACAGGTGACTTCTGCATTCAGATGCCCTGCTACCCTCTGCTGCCAGCCGTGCACACTCTCAGTGCAGGGCAGGCTCTTCCAGGGTTCTGGATGCACGTGGGCAAACCACGGACCCCACCGGGGAAACGCTGGCACTTGACACAGAGACACGCGAAGTTGCCCTCAGAAATTTGTGACTTTTTTTTTTGTTTGCACCCTATATCAGGGACCAGCATCATGGCAGGACTGGGGCAGCTCCCCCACTCTTTTGTTTTCCATTTCCCTCAGCCACCTCCAAAGAAGGGTGGGGGAGGGGGGGAGGCCTCTGTAGTCTCAAAGGCTCGTGTCCGGCAGCACCTCTGGGTGACTCTTACATCGGTCTGCCGAAAGGTAGCCCCAGCCTGAAAGAATCCATTTCCATGCATCAAGCTGTTGAAATGGGCTTACTGGGAGCATTCTTTCCCGTTCTCCAACTATCCCAATCGCTTGCACTCTGACCTCTCTACTTGCTGTAATTAGTGGGTTGTATGTAGGCGCTCCAGTTCCAAAAGAGGAATATTGCCAAAGAAATGAACTTGGATACTTTCATTCAAAATAGAAGAATAAGCTGATGTGTGTGTGTGTGTGTGTGTGTGGCGTTAATATGGCAGAAAAGTGATATGGGGCAGGATTAACAGGGGGGGAAAGTCTTCTGGTTTTATAAGGAATAATATCTTGCTTTAAGCAACACTCGATCTCTGATTACCCGAAGCCCAAGGTAAAACGCTGTATAATGTAACTACATAAGTGATCATATTGTTCCATTTGCCTGTCACTCAGGTTGCTAAAGTGCTTTGTTAAAGTCGCTACATCAGCAGAAGTGTTAATACTATTTCTGAAAAGTACTGACTGTTTTTCCTGGAAAGTAATCCGCTGATTATTTGTGGACCATTTCAGTCTTGAAAAGGGGTCATTACTATGTTTCCCTGAGGTACAAAAGGAAATGCAACTCCCTCGTAAAATCCGAGACTCACTCTGGACCCCAGCAGCACCGTCCTGCCAGTTTCTGGTCATGCACTCTCACCCAGCTCGGTGCCACTGGCTGAGACACCATTTGTTTTGCATAAAATAATTCAAGAAGGGGCTCTCAGGAGCCTCGCTTGGCACATTGCTGCCGGAGCCTGTCGTCAAAAGATTATTGCCACATGCAGAGAACGGGAAAAGCCCTTGGGTCGGTCAGCGCTGCTGAGTGACCTCTTAAAGCCCTTGGGCCGGTCAGAGCTGCTGAGTGACATCTGTTTGCAGGAAAATAAGTGAAGCATTCAGTGTCAGTCAAAGCATGACTGGAAAACTGGAAAAATGAATGAAAAGAAGTCTATAGTACTGTTGCTCTGAGGATATACATTGGATTTCTTGGTTTACTTACTACTGCAAAATATAAGCCCTAAAGAAGAGCAATTAGCTTACTGTTTACTAGTTTCTGGCACTAAGTAGTTACCATGTAAGCCATGTGTGCAGGACAATATTAATAATAAAAATGATAGGTGGAGCTTGTTGTATGGCTGAATTGTTTACAGCCGTGTTATTTTACAACGTGGCGCCGCACTATTTATAAACCAGAACCAGCGGGGCATATCACAATGGGTCGGCATAGTTCTATGGTGCGACTGCACCTTGAGGATTGTGTGCAGTTTTCATTTGCCTCATCTCAAGAAAGGTACTGGATAAGGGTACAGAGAAAGGCAAAAAAAATAATAAATAAAAAGATAAACGGATGGAACGGCTCTCCCATGAAATAAGACTAAATAGGTCGAGGGCTCTTCAGCTTGGAGAAGAGATGACTGAGAAAGGATATGACAGAAATTTGCAAAATCATGAGTGAAGTGAAAGAGGTAAGTAGGAAATTACTATTTACTCTCTGAAACAGTATTAGGACTAGGGGGCTCTCCATGAAACTAGCAGGTAGCAGATTTAAGACAAATTGGAGTAAAAATATGATCATTCAATGCACAATCAAGCTGTGGAATTTCTTCTGGAAGGATGTACTCAAGGCATCTAGCACAGCTGGGCTTAAAAGGGGCCTGGACAAGTTCCTGGAGGAAGAGTCCGTAAACCATTATTAGCCATGTGGAGGACTCAGAGAAACTCCCTGGGAGCAAGCCACACGGAATGGATCTACTCTTTAGGATCTGCTAGTTTCTGATGACCTGGATTGGCCACTGTCAGAGACAGAATGTTGGGCTCGATGGACCTGTGGCCTAATCCAGCATGGCTCTTCTTATGTACTTATGAGTCAAGCTGAGAAAAATTCTCTTTCTTTTGTAATGCCGTAACATGAATAAGAATTCAAGATTTTCAACAGCCAACTTTTTTTTTTGGCAAGTCAGTTACTTCCACCATCTTGTTTCCAGAATTTCTTGCAAACTAAAAAAATGAACAAGTCTCAAAGTGGAGTTTACAGCAGCCCTTCCCCATAGCTGGAAGTTGACTATGCCATTAGGCTCAGCCAGACAGGCTCTCTTTTTGTCTTTCATGGCTGTCTTGGCAGCATTTTCTCCCTAAACTTCCCTTCCCTTGGTGTGCCACAGGTAGCAAAGGGACTCACCAACCTGAGGGCTCACCGGCATTTAAAAATCTCCTCCTTGATGGCTAGTAATCTTTCTGTTGTGGCTACCACTTGTGTGTAGATTATCTGTGTTGTCTTCCAAGAGGTCCAACAGAGGGGTCTTTGTGCTCACTGGGAGCAAACCTTTCTCCTGAAGCAGAGAGAACATATTTATCTATTGATTTCATCTCTAAACTCAGGGATTCTCAGCTGAGGTTCCCAAAGGCAGGGCCGGATTAAGACATGTTTAGACATTAACTTGTGTCAAGTTTAAGAGGCCCCATAGCATTACCAAAACTAATGGAAAACTTGAAATTCAGGGCAGATATTTAAAAAACGACGAGTTCCTATATTTAGGCCTCTAAATTAGGTCCCTAAGTTTTCAGCTGAAAATTCACATAAATGTAGGGTCCTAAAAGTTAGGCCTGCTATTTATTTGCCTAGATGTAGGGTCCTAAATTAGGTGTCTAATTCTGAAAATCAGTGCTGAACTCCTGACTTTGCTTCCCTGTCTTAACTCCGCCCCCCACTTTTTAGGATCCTAAATTTAGGAGTTTAATCAAACTAGGATCCTAAATTTAGGTACTCGGCCCTAGTAAATTTTCAAAAGGATTCATTTAGGATCTTAACTCCAAAAGTTAGGAATCTAAACTCTTTGAAAATTAGCCCCTTTGTATTTAGAGGCCCTCATAATCTGAAACCTTGAGATATGAGTTTATGTCGCTTGTGCCGGAATCTGGCACTGCTTATTTTTCAGGCTATTGGCCACGACTGCTCATTTTCTATATTTGCGCATCCCTCTGGTCCAAGGAGTAGGTGGATATGCACATATTTTGGTTTCTCCGAAATCCCCGCCTATCTGCAGCCCTGAATTGTCCTGTGGAAGTGTCCGCGGGGGGTATCTGATGCAACAGAGCGATGGAGAGTTTGGCTCAGGACTTCGGACCCACAATCCAGAACTGAAAAAAAAAAAGTGGGGTGCCCGCATGAAGAGAATCACAACCCATCAGTATCTGATCCAACAAAGAGGAAACAAGGGCCCCTGGGATAAAGACAAGGTTTTCTTCTCCTTTTCTGGTTTTGAAGTGTGGACGATGCACAAAAGGCAGCAATTCACCCCACTGCCTTGTTTTCCTCCTCTATAAAAATGGAAATTATTGTAGAAAAAATGATTGTTGTGCCTAAGGTAAGCTTCACATAAGATGCGCATTTGGGTGAGTGACAAAACACATCGGATTGCAGCAGAAAGAAAGAATTATTATTATTTTATCATGGAACTGAATTCTGGAGCATGTTTCCTGGAGAGAATTCCTCGTCCTTCCCAGATGGAAGCTGTAGTTAAAGGATAAATGCTTTGCTCACTCAGAGCCTTCTTCACTTCCCCTTAGGGTTGTTTTCTTTCCTGGGCAAAGAAATTAATTGCCGACAAAGATGTCAATGCAATAAAGTGCGCGAAAAAAGAAAACGTGCGTCCAAACTGGGCCTGTTTCTTGACATGCGCACTTCCGCCTCTCCTGGGAGCCCGATGCAAATCATCAATGAGCTGCCACAATAAATCGGAAGCGCTGGTGATAAATTGTGCGTCCCTAGCACGTCCTTGGCATCGGATGGCCAGGAGACGTGGCTGTGTGCGGGTTACCAAAACGGACGCGGAAGCGAATTTACCAGCACAATATACATGCACAATATACACGGCCTGGAGCATGTATATTGTGTGTGTGTGTATTGTGTGCCCAGAGATGTTTTTTTTTCCCTCAAGCCTTTTTAATTTTTTCAGGATTCTGCGGTTCCTCCTACTCGTATCACAACAATTCTAGGTCGGAGGAACCACGGAAAAGCAGTATTTTTTAAGTAGACTTCTTGATGTGCAACAAGACTTTAAACCTGCTCCGAGGCAGGCGAAAAATTTGACGGGTTAAAAAGTGCACCTTGGGTGCATGATGATTTTTTTTTCATCGAGGGGTAACAGCTAATAGCCTCATCTGCATGGCATTTACATGTGATGCGCACTATTAGCTACGCCTTTGTTTGGATATGTGTTTTGGAGGCGCTGAGCCCCTTATTGCATTGGGGGTTAAGGACACTGTGCGTTAGGCTGGGCGCAATTTGCCGCATCGGCCTCAAAGACAGTCAGCTCCCAGCTGCTATCAGCATGCATGCTGCTACTTGAGGGACTGAATCTAGCTGAGCCTGCAACTTCCTCTTTAGTTATCACTGGTTCCACTCTTAGGAGAAGGATAAACTTGCACCATGCTAGCATAGGTTGCTCATACGGTTCCCTGTCAAAAGGTGGATCCAATATTGTTTTGTTTTTTTTACATCCGATGCATGCATGCAGGTGTGGGTCTTATTTCCCCATTAAAAGCAGATCCACAACTCCATGCACGCAAGGGGGTAAAGCCAGGGCTGGCTCGGTCCGTCCCTATTGACTTGGAGTTATACCCTCACCCTATGGTTGCTGCACATGTGGTACGCCTGCATGAGTACGTGGCCATTTGCCTTGCATCAAACCAGCTACTTCTGTGCAGGATTTGGTTCAGGAAACTCATTTCAAAAGTCTGGCTGTTGGGCTTCCCTTGATCCTAAGCCTCTGCCCTCTCCAGGTTACTCCTGCAATTCCTTCTCAGCCTCTCTCACTCCCAGGGCCACCAAACCAGTCAGAGCCTGCCTTGTAGGTTAGGACCTCTCCTGTTTTCCATCCTCCACCACATTACTGCCAGTTCCACAAAGCTTCCGCTTTCTCTCTCTCTCCGTTTTGTCAGGATGTTCTTTTTTAATTTATCTTTTAGCTCTGCCCTTCCCATCATCACTTTCTGTTTATACTCCGATTGTGATCCAAGGTCATGACACTGACACGTGTACGTGCTTTATGCCCAAGCAGGACTTTGGTTTTAAAATGCTTTTCAAAAAAATTAATAACCAGAAGAAAATCTCCTCCCCCCCCCCCCCCCTTCACAGAGATAATTCCCAAGCTGGTATTACACGTTTGGCTGTGAGCTGCATTTGTAGTTTCTATGTGTTATGTGGCATATTCAATTATTAAATAAAGAATTAAAAGGCAGTGTTTCAAAAGGCCTTTCCTGCCCTATTAGTTCTTAGACAATTTCAATAAACCTGCAAATTTCCTTGAATATTAAGGGAACCGCCGGGAGCTGCACATTGCAGCTTTGTCGGAGGTTAAAATCTCCCACTTGGCCAAGAGAATTCCTTGGGAGTCGCACTCTAGCTCTGGAGCTCCAGGGCTGGGCCACCTTGCACCTTCCTAGTCCTGTGTAACACAGAGTGTCACAAAAGTGCCCCTTAACTGTATGGCTGAGTGTGTGACGTCAGAGGGAGGAGGAGGAGGAGGATGAGGTGATCCTTGACTCTCCCCGGCGAGAGGCGTTCTGTAAAGGAATGGGCTCAAGCTGGTGTTCTCGTTCATCCCAGTCTTCTGTCCTGGGAAGGTGGCTGGGGACCAAGGGTGGAGACCTCAGGCTTTTCCAGGAGGGAGGGAGATTTCTTGGGGAGACTGAGAGAACCAAAGCAGGCGAAGAGTTAGAGAAAGGGGAGCCATCCCATGCTCTTTTCCTTTCGCCGAAGATTTGTCTTAAGGCTGGCCGGAGTCGGGAGTAAGGACTGCCCGTCTGGGAGATCTACGTTCGGAGCTGCTGCTTGGAGGGAGTCAGCCGAAGCTCATCTCTTCAGGACAGCGGAGTCCGGTTTGGCGATTGGGCTACAAAGATCTGCGTATGAAGCAGGAGGTTCCAATAAGGGGAAGGCCGGGGACGGTCCCAATCTTCTAAGAGTATTCGTTCAGAGTTAGTGGGTGGCAGAGGAAGAAAACGTGTGCGTGAAGATTTGCAGTGATCTTTTTGGACCGTGTACTGGGTTTTTATTTTCGCAGTATGGATTCTATTCATCTGCATCAATATTCCAGTAAAGGTTTATTGTTGGACAACAGCACACTTTGTGGCAGTGTCTTATTTTCACTGGAAGGTGTCAGAAGACCTTCCTAAAAGCCTAAAGCCCTTATAAGACTGTAACTCTCGTGTCCCCCCCCCAATCAGGAAAGAGCCCAAGGGAGCATGGGATGTCTACTTATGCTACTGATCCAGAATGTGCCCGGTGGAAAAGGGAGCTACATCTACAAAGAAAAAAAAGCAAGGAAAAATACAACCAAACCCAAGAAAAAACCAAACAGAAAATGATATTTCTGGGATTTTAGCCTTCTGCAGCCAGAAGATCTTGTGCTACCATTTTCATGAGATGCCTGAGGCTGAAATGACTACCCAGCACCACCAGTTGACTTTCCCAGAGCAGGGCTTCAGCAATGGGATCCTGTATCCCCCCTCTCCAGGGCCCTCCCGCTAACCTTGATTTTTTTCAGACCTCTAAAAGAATGACTCTTCCTATAACATATTCAGAAAGATGTTTTTGTTCCTCTACCTTAGGGCCAAGTCTCGAGACTGCCAATTAAGCTATCCCATAAATCTTCCATTATAGGTAGTAAAACCTAATTTTAGATTTCCTGCCCACTGCAGCGTCTTGGCTGATTGTTACCACTTGCAAGGAGGCTGAACCTGTAGCAAGAGCAGCGGCTGTGGGCTTTTCTTCCAGGGTTTGATTGTCCTTGTGCATTTAGACTGTAGCAGCTAGACCCATCAACCCTCTTCTATAGTTTTTGCTGTTACTGAAGACGCAGTGCTCAGAATGAAAAACTTCAGTTCTGTCGTTTTTTTTTTTTTATGCTGCGGTTTTCGGTCGAGATTCACGCGCTATAGAGTCCTATGAACAGCCCTCACTTGGTTTCTAGAGCTCGGGAGGTCCGATGCAGTAAAGTGCGCGAAGAAAACATGCGTCCAAACTGGGCACCTGTTTTTTTTTTAACGCGCGCACATTCACCTCTCTTGGGCGCACGATGCAATGTGTACGTGAACTGCCGTGCTAAAAAGGACTTGCTAGGGAAAATTGTGCGTCCCTAGTGCACCGGGTGCCTAGGAAATGTGGCTGTGTGCGGGTTAGGGAAACGGATGCTTAATATGGGCGTCTGTTTTATCCCGCTATCAGCACACGTACAATATACACAGCCTGGATCGTATACATTGTGCGCCCAGGATTTCTCCCCCCCCCCCCCCCCCCCCCGTTTTCATTATTTTTCTGTGGTTCCTCCGACTTAGTATCGTCGCCATACTAAGTAGGAGGGATCACAGAAAGCAGGAACTTTTTGCTTCTTTGTGAGCCCCTTGATGCGTACCAAGGCTTAATGCCAGCTCCGGGGGCTGGCATTAAATTTGCCGTGTTAACGAGTGTGCGTTGGATGAGCAGTAATTTATTGCACTGCGGGGTAATAGCTGATAGCCTCACCTACGTGGAATTTATATGTAATGAGCGCCATTAGCTACGCGCGAGTCTAGACACGCATTTTGGACGCGCTGATCCCCTTATGGCATTGGGGGTTACGGACGTGCATCCAAAACACGCGTCCAACCACTCGTTAAGCTGGGCGCACTTTATTACAATCGGCCCCTAGGTAAAGGGGGTACTTTGGGAGATTTAAATGATCACGTTAATCATTTATATTCGAATCATACTAAAGCAATGTTCTGTGTGACATGAATCTTTACTCTTCTTTAAGGGGGTCCTTTTCCAACTGTCCGCATTGGTGAAAAGCCCTCGGGGTGCTTTCCCCTTGAAAATGTTCTGAGGGAAACGACCCGCACATGTTCAAACCCGCTATTTTGCGCCGGCAATTTTCCTGAGAAAAAAAAACACAACCCCTGCACGCTTTTGAAAAGTAAAAAATATACGAGTGAGTACAACGCCCACCCCCCTACTCCCCTGGGATCGCTTCGTCCCAGTGCGATTAATGTTACGCCTGTAGTGGCACTGCATGGGTCAGGTCACCCGCACACAGGGACGATGTTTTTGAAAAAGCCCTTTTCCACGGAAATGTTCCATTTCATCAGGGGTCGTGGCTTTCAAAATTATCCTCTAAACGTTTATGGTATCCACTGTCTGGTGAGAAGAAAGATGATTCGGAGGGGCCTATGCAATAAAGTGTGCACAGCCTAGCGCACGGGCCTAGCCGCGGTTCAGCATGCGTTTTGGATGCACTAGACTAGCGCCTGATGTAGTAAGGAAATTAGCGCATCCAAAATGTGTGCCCTAACAAATGCATACTCGTTACTGCCCGTCAGATGAAAATTTCCATGGAGATGAGGCTATTAGCTATTATCCCCCTATGCAGGAAGGTGCTGGGTGCCCATGCCCAATGCACACTTTTTAATGCAGCGAATTTAATTCCAGCCTTGGAGGTAAAGTCAACTCGCAATCAAGGTCTCACAAAAAAAAAAAAGAGAAAATAGGGCTCTCTGTTTTGCAATAAGTGTCTTCCTCCATAGTGTCTTCCTCCATAGTATCTTCCTCCATAGTATCGTTATGACACTATAATTTACTCTTTGCGGTGGAGAAAAATAAATGTATATTTTGACTTGATTCAAAGAAACCCACTTTTCTTATGGTCACACAGTTTAGTCCTCCATAGCAAGGGGAGCCTAATATTTTGCTGAGGTTGCTGAAGTGAATTATAATAAAAAAAAAAAAAGAGGGATGAAAACAGACACTCGTATTGAGCGTCCGCTGTCATCGGGCGCCCAGTGCAATAAACTATTGAGCGCTGCAGACGCACGAGTCTCCTTGAGCGCACCCTTTTGAATGCTGCCTCTCGTTTAAATATTGCATCGGGCACCCAAGGGATGTGGCTGCGTACACGTTAAGACTATAGGCGCTCAATCCCAGCGTGCGTTTTACTGTGCCAGTCCCTGAGGAGGTTGAAGAGGTTAAAGGGCCAGCAGTGCATTTGTGCAAGAAACGCAAATGGAGGAAATGGGCAAACACAGCAAACAATGAGGTCAATTTTCAAAAGCTGTTTACACGGGTAAATTGGCCCTGTGAAACCTGGCCACGCTACCCACAAGTAAAAGCACCCAGGAGCTCGGCAATGAGCGTGCTTTAACTCCATGAAAAAAGTAGGTGGGGGCGGGGTTACTTCGGGCGAGGTAACAATGCACCAAGTTTTGTATTTTCAAAACCACAACGCTTTATTCTGAAGGGGAAAATGGATCCGCAGAAAATAAAATGGAGTGCAAATCCCCACAGGTCCTTTTTGCAGGGGCAATTTCCCATGCCTACTTTCCCTTTTGGAACTGGTGCAAGGTCCTGAAAATTGCCTCCGAAAAAAGGAGCAGGATAATGCGATTTATTCCTCCTTTCCTAGATGGCAGCTCTTGGCTCCTAAACTGAGGTTGCCATTGAGTTCCTAAGCAGAGGACTATAAAAAATTGCCTATGGGAAATGAGATGGCAAATTGGTATTAAACAACAGAAAGATGCAGATTTTAGGAATTGAGGAGAGGTGGGGAGATGCCCTCCTTCCAGCTCTTACCCCTTCCATAGAGAACGCCTCTAGTTTGATCTGTAAATCAGTGAGGAATTTGCGAATGCAGCTGAATTCAGCATTGAACATTGAATCCCAGTCTGAACTTTTGTTAGGAATACTGGCCTGAAATTTAAGGCAGAAGGAAGAAAAGGGCCACCTTTTCTGGACAGAAATGCACCAAGAACAGTCATGCATACGATTTGCCATACTGGGTCAGACCAAAGGTCCATCAAGACCAACATCCAGGTCACAAGTACTTGGCAGGTGTAGATGGATTCCAAGCTGCTTATCCCAGGGATGAGCAGTGGATTTCTGCAACTCTCCCTTAATAATGGTTAATGGACTTTTCCTCCAGGCATGGTCATCTCTCAGCTGCGCTACTTTAATAGACTAAGCGTGGGCCTCCAGGTGAGGCCCACGTATAGACTGCAAGTACTGCAGAGTATGGCCTTGAGAAGGAACTTGAGTTTGCTGGTCGGAACTAGCACTGCTCTACTTCTCCGTAGCCTTCGTTGGCTTCTGATTGTGGATCGGACTCAGTAAAGGCATTTCGTTCATGGTCTCTCCTATCTCTCCTTTCCAAGGGATTACAATGATGTGTGCCAGGATAGGTTCTTAGAACAAGCCAAAGAGCAGTAGTGGATCTCCTCTCTGTTACATATATGCAGAGCATATGTTATAGGGACTGTGCAGTGTCTGCCACAGCGCCACTTCGCTGGAATAACCTCCCACTAGAGATTAGATCAGAACTCAATTACTTGTCTTTTAGAACAAACTAAAAGCTTGATTTTTCTATAAGGATCGATTGCCACCTAAACCAAGGATCAAGATGGGTGTGGGACTGCCGATAGCTGGCATTAAAAACTCTAGAGTGTGATGAATTTTATCCTGAGGTGACTTTGGTTATCTGTAATCGTCTGATGGTCTCTGATGACTTGTGGCAATATTTGACCTGCCTGGAAGTTCTGGTGATTTGTAATTTTTTTCTTTTTCTATTCAGTTTGTAATGTATTTCTTCTCATGGTACCCTGGGGTAGCATGGACCTGATACAAACTGCTTTGCTTTTATGTACTGTGGGGTACCCCCTGTTTATATATATATTTTTTCTATTTGATAGTTTATGTCTGTAAATGAGTGGCAATGGGCTGGTTTATTATTTAATAAATTGGATTGGTACTGCTTGGCATGTAGTCTACGGTCTAGTCAAGGGGCTTTACTCTGAGTGCTTTCCTTGAAGGTGGTGCCCAGTTTTCCATGGAGACTCCTACAGCATGGAATGAGCTCCCTCTAGGGATCAGGCAGAAACGGAACCACCTGGCATTCCGTAAAAAATAGGAGAAGGCTTGGCTCCTCCCTGAGACTGAGAAGAGATAGTTCTGGGAAGATATCGGGTTGCTTGCGCTATCTCAGTTCTGGATTATTCAGTATAATGCAGGTTTAAAGATGGGTTCCATTGGTTGGCTTTGGGGAATGTTATTATTTTGTATTTGTTGGTTGGTTGGTTTCATTATGTTTGTTATTGGAAGGTCTTCTAAGAATTCAGGAAGGCGGACTATATGAATTCTATATAAATAAATTATTCTTATTGCTCCATTGTACACCACCTTGGACGAATTTCAAAGTGGAATAAAAGTCTATATAACTTAAAATACAAAGAGGAGTAGCGATCTCGATTAACAAAAATGTTCCTTTTATGCTGGAGATACAAATAGTTGAGCCAATGGACTGATTTATTCTTAAGACAGGGCAGCAAGCCAATCAAAAGTACACTCTTTGCAACATATTTGCATCCAGTGTCTCTGATCATAAATTCCTCTCATCCACTGTGGCAAACTTGACTTTATATTCAGGCTATCATTTGGTGACTGAAGATTTGAATATAGTGGCTGACCTCCTCTTTAGAGTGTAAGCCCTCCAAAGAAGCAAAAGGTAATATTGGAAGGAATGGATGTTCATTTTTTTAAATTGAAGAGTTTGAATTTGTTGGCAACATGGGTGGAAGCTCTGGAATATGCTAGACCGAAGGTCTACAAATCTGGGGGCCACAAACCAGTCTGGATTTCAGGATTTCCACAATGAGTATGCAGGAGGTAGTTGGAAGCGGTACACAAAAAGATATCTCCTGCATACTCATTGTGGAAATCCGGAAAACCAAACTGGTCTGCGGCCCTTGGGACCAGATTTGAGGACCCTGCTTTAGACCATTAACTAAATGGTCTAAAGATCCTGCAGATCTCCTGCCACTTATTCCCCTAACTCATGTTTTGTGCGCACAATCAGGCTGATGCAGAAAGGTGCTTCCAAGCGAATGCACCTTTCCTAGGGTTGCCAATTGGCTCTATATTTTCACGACGGGTTGATCCAGTCCTGGTTTTACTCACCTGCATGCAGGTACTTATAGTCTTGCTTTTCTTAGAGAATGCAATAATAAATCAGAATAAGACCCAGCATGTAATGGGGAAAAACTAGAACTGGATCAACCTGTCCTGAAAATCTGGAGCCAGTTGGCAAACCTAACCTTTTTGCAAGGAATTCAAAGTGCATTTTCTGTAGGCAAAACGTACTGCCTATTCTACAAGGAGTTTTGCGTGCAAAAAACACGCGTTTCCAAACGGGAGTACTGCTTAGCACCCTCGCATGGAAATCCCATGCAAAGGAGGGCATTAAGCATTAATCCCCACTGCAGAGAAACTGCATCTGGCCAGTGTGCCCCTGGTTAGAGCTGGAGTTACGTTTCTAGTGCTGTGAGAAAAAGATTTTAAAAGTTTTAAAAAACTCCCCAAGTAAGTGATGGCCGCAGCCGTGCCATGTACCCAGATAAATTCTGATTCATCCATCTATCTTGAAGCGGGAAGCAGCCACCAGATAGCCGCATAAGTGAGGACTTGTAAGGCTGTCTGGTGCGGTTTGCTGCTACTTAGCCAAATAATGATGTGCTTATCCGACTAAGTAGCGGCAACAAGCAGCAGATAGTCGTATAAATACTGACTTACATGGCTATCTGGCAGCAGTTCCCCGCTGCCAGATGGACGGATACATCAGAATTTATCCGAGTGACATCGGCGGCTCCTGTCGCTTACCCAGATAGCCTATTAGGGCCTCCATCCCTTCCCTAGTTAAAATGCGCGCTCGACCTGTGCCGAATGCACATTTTACAGATTTTATGCATTCTTAACTCCCGATGCATTGGTATATCATTAGTTTACTGCATTGGGAGTTAAAAAAAATAATCTGGGTGTTAAAAATGTGCGCTGAAAAGCAGCACACATTTTATTAGCAGCAAGATTATTGCATCCGCCAGTATCAGGAGCACAACATTTGGGTGCCCAATTTATGCAGGGCGGGATCTGCATCCCTGAGATTAGCATGGGAGGGGGGGGGGTGGTGCAATGCACAGATTTCTTTTTCCACCCCCTGCCTCCCTTTGCACCGGCCCTGCATACACACTTACACACATACATGCACATAGACATCCCCACATAGCACACATATTTGTAATTGCTTTCAATAATATTTGCTATTGTGAAACCTGGCTTTGGTTGACACTGCACGAATGCAACACCATGCCTAGGTAGCACCAATGTCAGTGCAGGAATGTAGCACTGAATGTTCAGTGGCAGCAGCATCAGTGCAGGAATGCAGCACTGTATGTGGGGCTGCAGGAATGTCAGTGCAGGAATGTTGCACTATACAAAAGGCAGCAGCAGTGTCAGTGCAGGAATGCAGCACTATATGTAGGGCTGGAGTGATGTCAGTGCAGAAATGCAGCGATGTATGTGGGGCTGAGGTCAGGGCAAGAATGCAGCACTGTATGAGTGGCTGCAGTAATGTCAGTGCAAAAATGCAACACTGTATGTGGGGTTGCAGTGATAGTGCAGGAATGTAGTGCTGTATGTGGGGCTGCAGTACTGTCAGTGCAGGAATGCAGTGTTGTACAAAGGGCTGGAGTGATGTTAAGTGCAGGAATGCAGCACAGTCTGGGGCTGCAGTGCCATATATGGATTGCAGCAATGTCAGTACAAGAATGCAACATCATATGTGGTGCTGGAGCGATGCCAGTGCAGGGCTTCAATGCTATATGTGAGCTGTAGCCATGCCTATTTCCCAGCTGCTTCGGGGCACTGCAGTAAAAGGGTGCCTTTCCCTCCACCCCACTGGCATTTTCTGAGTGGCCGTTTCCCATCGAACCTACCCTATCAAAGGTGCAGGGGAAGGCCAGCAGCATTAGGACTGTAAAACAGAATCACTGCCTCTGTGCCTTTACAGGGGTAGGTGTGACAGGACTCTGCTGCACAGGAAAGTGCCATCAGGATGGAGAAGAAGGAGTCCCTTTCATCATGGCCCATCTTCAGAAAGGAACTGCTACATCTTGTCCTGCACCCCTATGTCCCACCTGGGATACTGCATCCTTGGAGGCGGGGCCAGCTCCTGCTCTTGCGCCTAACAGGTAAATCTGGTCCTGGCAGCTGTAGTGATATCAGTGCAGGAATATTGCGCTGCATAATGGCTGCAGTGATATTGGTGCAGGAATGCAGTGTAAAAGATAGAGCATCAGCAATATCAGTCCAGGAATGCAGTGCTGTGCATAGGGTGGCAGCAATGTCAGTGAAGAAATGCAGCTCAATAAATGGAGCTGTAAGAAAGTATACAAATCTTTTCTGAATTTTGGGCAAGTGGCCACTAGAGGTAACTCTATTTATTTATTTAAAAATACTTATATTCCTCTACTTCCAAATAATTCATTCAGTGCAAATTACAATTGAACATCCACAATGAATTAATACAATAAAAACATTACAAACAGCATAAAATAAAAAAAAAAAAAAACAAACAAACTTAAATCATGAAATATATATATGCAAAATCATAAAATTTGCATCAAGCTGCCTCACCAAATACCTCAACAAACAACATCTTCAAAGCCTTTCTGAACACCTTTAAATCCTGTTCCCACCGAAGTGCAACTGGCAACTTATTCCATTCAGCATCTGCTGCTGAAGAAAATGCTCTTGCCCTCATTTGGGCCCCACTAAATTTTTGAACCAGGGGAATGGCCAACAAATTAGTACTCTCTGACCTCAGAGCTCTCGCAGGGGTATGCCTCTAGCGGAGGCACTGCAAGCCAGAAAAGAGATGCTGTCACTCTTGTTATATTATGTTAAGTTAGAGTACACTTATACACCACCTTCCTCAAACAAAATGTTTGATCCACAACTGTGTACAAAAAAAATACAATATAATACATCAATAAAATCTTTTGCAAAGCTTGCTGGGAACTGTAGTTTCAAGGCAATCTAGCCTGGGGGCCAGGTGGAAATAATTAGGAAATTGAAAGAAGATGGGAGAAAAACAAATACCTGGCAAAGAAGCCATCAAGATAAATAGGGATTGAAATGCTGTTAGGAAGCCAGAACCCAGATTCTGGACTGGATAGCCAAAGAGTCAATACAATAGTTAGCTTGGTATACAATTTCCATGTGAAAAGCCTAGGCAGCCAGCAGTTAGAGGTTATTAGCAGTTCGCCAGTGCATAGAAGCAGGGGTTGTTTTCTCACTGCATGAGTTATGCTGGTTGCTATTTAACCCCTCATATGTATATCTAGAATGCCTTGATAGTTTAGGCTGTAGAACTGAGTTGTGACCTGTAAATAGTGGACTTTTGAGTGAATATAAAAAGAGAAATCATGCCTAGGTTTTATGCCATCTGTGGAAAGGAAAGAGAAGTCCCTAGCACAAAGAGCTTACTGGAAAGTTTGCTACCTTATAGGGATTGCAGTAATGTCAGTGCAGGAACTGCACGAATGCACTGACATCCAAAGCCAAAATTCCCATGGCAGTTGGGGTTCAATGCCAAGAGGCAGTCATGCATTTGGGGAGTAGAAATCCACAGGAATTGTTCATGCTGGGGGGGTGGGGGGAACAGACGAAAGTCTAATGTGCATGGACTGGGGGAGAGAACGCGGGGTGATAGTGTCTGATGATCTGAAGGTGGTAGCTAAAGCCAGAGGGATGCTGGGCTGCACAGAGAGAGGCATAACCAGCAGGGAAAAGGAGGTGGTGATGCCCCTGTACAGGTCTTTGGTGAGGCCTCATCAAGAGTACTGTTGTTCAGTTCTGGAGACCGTATCTCAAAAAGAATAGAGACAGGATGGAAGCCGTCCCGAAAAGGGAGACCAATATGGTGTTGGGGTCTGAACCAAAAGAGCTATGAGACGAGATTGAAGGACCTAAATATGTATACACCGAGGATAGAAGGGACAGGGATGATATGATATAGACCTTCAAATAGCTGAAAGGTGGTAATAACGCACAGGCATGAATCTTTTTTAAATGGAAGAATACAGTGAAACAAGGGGTCATAATATGAAGCTCCAAGGCGGGTCCAGTCAGGACCAACCTCAGGAAGTATTTCTTCACAGAAAGGCTGGTGGATGCATGGAACGCCCTCCTAGGAATTCAAAAGGGCGTGGGATAAACGTAGTGACTAAATGGTGGAGACGAAGAAAAGGATAACCTGTGTTGACTGGGATAACCTGCACAGAGCAACAATTACCCTAAGAATATAATAAAAAAAGAGGAGCTGGACAGATTGGATGGACCACTTGGGTCTTTTTCTGTAGACATGAACTGTGCAATCTACTATATAAATACTATACCACCTTCAAAATATTTTTAAAACCACGGATTTGTAAACCAGTGACCCCGTTCTAAAACCTAGTTGTCTACTGCAGGCAAATACTATTACAAGTAGTTTTTGCGCTCCATTTCATTCAACGTTTGGGTTTATCTCTATTTGATTAGCTCTGAAAAGGAAGAGAAAGTTTGACAGCCACATAGCAGAGAGGTTAAGCAAAGTAAAATGCAAAGCAATACTCAGAGCAAGGCACAGGTAAGATATTGTAATAATCCCAAATGAAATGACACTTTCTACATAGTTTGTAATTCTGACCATCTCGTTGCATAATTCTTACAGCTTTAAATACATTCTCTTGTACTCAGTGCTTTATGTGAGAGCAGCCTCTTAACCAAGCTCACCTCTTCTAGCTGCATTGGAAGGAAGGGTCAGGGAGGCACAGCCACTCCTTGCAGAAATGCATCTGTGCTGTCGCAAAACACAATCTGGACTTTCAAAACTTGCAACACCTATATAACCTAGGGCACTTTCACGCATATACAAAGCGGCATGCTTTCCCTCACCCACCTTCCTTTCTCCCCACCAAGTTTCTGATGTGGCATGCTGTAGTGGAAACCCTGAATCACAGTCAATGCTCATTTGGCCCTGACACCTCCAGTCACAGCGGGTGCATTTTCCATTCATTCTTACACACCTCCAACGCCTACGGAAACATGTGGCACAGTTAACAATACTCCACTGTGCTGCTAGCAGCACCACCACACATGCTCAAAGTCATTAGTGAATCAATGTGCTAGAAAAATAAGGATTTTTCTCCCAAGTGCGAGGCTATATTTCTACCTAATGTTATTGCTTTGTAGATGTAGGGCTTTTTTTGGGTGCATTAAAAGCTCACAGAACCCTCTATAGTTCCTCATTCTAGCACTAGGGCCTGGGGGTGTATGAAAACTTGAGATTACCTTTGGCACCAATAAAAGTCTGGATTGGGTCGCAGAGCGAGGCGGTACAATACTGCGTATCAGCCGGTGTCACCCCACCTGCTTTTTTTGCCATCTAAAACCGCGCGTTTAGGCCACCAATTTCAAGCGTCGGCAGTGATTTTTCGTTAATTCACTTATTTGAATAAATGTACTGATTGCCTAACCCTCCGTTTCAAGGCAAGGCACATCTATACAGTACAATAAATGGAAGCACAATATAAGCATGATAACATTACAAATTAGAATGCATCGTAAAATATTCTCATTCCCAACCTCCCTCCATCGTGCTAGGGGATTTACTGGGGTGACATCAGTAGACCCCGCACATCTTCTGGCAGGCGAGGGGCTAAAAGCCCACACCTCTTTTTCTCCTGTTGGCCGTTCCAGTGGGGGGCAGATGGGTGTCCTGCCACGAGCATCGGACTCCGCACGGGGCACCAGCCTGACATCCTGCGGCAACACCACTGCAGTGGTCGCATTCCTGCAGGGGTATTGGCAGCCAAGATCCCTTTATTTGCAGTTACCTTTGGAAGCAGTTACAAGCATTGTGATAAAAAGAAAAAAAGATTTTTTTTTTCTGTTTAAAGTGAGGGCTGATTTTTGAAGCAGATGCCGTTTCCAAAATCACATCTGCCAATGGGATGTGAATACAGGGATTGTTTTCAGTAAACATATGTACACGGAAGAGCACACATAGGTCGTTCTTTAACGTATGTTTCCTAGATGAAGGAAGTAACATAAGATACTCGGGTCATCAGAGAATATCTACAGTTCAGAAAAAGAAACAACAGCAATAAAAAAATATAAAGTGATACCTTTCTATTGGAATAAATATTTCTTGGTGAGCTTTCGAGAGCTCATACTCTCTTCTTCAGGTAAGAATTCAAATGAGCAAGGAAATATAAAGCAGTGTGGCAGCCATAAGTGAATCATAAAAGGCATTCCAGTGATAGAGTGGAGGGGAAGAGGAGAGGGGGGTCTGATGGGTGATCACAAGGTGCCAGGCAATATAATTCTATGGCTTATAATGTGAAAGGTCTCTGAGTCCTTTTTTTGTCAGTTCAACTTGAAAAGTCCTGCATTCCTGGATTGTTTTAAATTTTCCTTTAATTATCCTGATCATTTATTTTTTATTTATTTATTATTTTTATTGCTTTGTGAACAAAGCCTCCTCATAAGATCATTGATGGAGGGGCCTGGTGGATGCAGTGGCATGCAAGACTTTTGAATAACATAACATACATACACAGATTTTATTTATCTGTGCATTCAAGTGAACTGATAGCCACACTATTTAAAGTTCAAAAGGATAGTAGAAGTGATTGTTTTCAGCAGCTTTTGATTAGGTTTTGGGTATTCTGATGTTTGCAGAAAATGTTAATTGATTCAGGCTTTATGTTTTCTTAGTGGCTATCCTTTATGGTATCGTTTTGAGAATATGCATTTTGTATTGTGATTTTATGTTTAATATCTTTTGATTTTATAATGTTGATTTTAATATGTTGGTTTGTGTAGATTTTATAGAATTGCATATTGTACTTTTAAGATATTGTAAGATACGTTTTATGTTGTTGTAATCCCACCCTGGACATTTTATGGAAAGGTGGTTAGAAATTGAAGATACAAGCAAATAAATACATAAATAAATGGTAGATGTAGCCAGATATTTTTATTTATTTATTTATTTTATTGTAGGGAAGTTGATTCCTGAGAGGTAGTGCTAACTGCTAATAGCTAGAAGGCTTCGGTTGTTAAATTTTGACAAGGAAGTGGTGGCAGTGTAAAAAGGTGCTGGACAATGAACCAACTTGGATGGCTCCCTGTCAGAAGGGGCAGGCTGACCCGGTCCTGGTTTAACCCCCATGGCAGACATGGAGATTTGGTTTCATGGCATTATCCTGTGAAAAGCAAAACTATACCCCCATGTGTGCCGTAGGGTAAAACCAGGACCAGGTCAGCCTGCCCCTTGTGATGTGGCATCCCTGTCTTAATGATTACTAAGGAGTAATCAGGGATGAAAGTCAGGGAGGAGCAGCCATACTGGGAATGGAAAAGCAAAGGTCAGGCCTCTGAAGTGCAAATGAAGATGTACAGAGAACCAGTGAAGGGTAACAAGCAGAAGGGGCATGTGAGCAGAGGGAGGTGAATTAAAGATAAAACGGGATGCAGACCTGACAGCCAGCTGGGGAGGGGCAGGTGAGAGAAAGTGCTAAATCCATGCCAAAAAGACTGCGCTATTCCCCTGCTCCTTCTAGCTCAGACTGAACTGGTCTCTGTTGGACTGTGGCACCAGGAGGCTTTGTTCACAACTACCTGGGGATTTTCAACTCCTGTTTTATATCTCCTCACCAACTAGGCTAGCCTGCTTGTCACAGCCAGGGCCAGCTCTTCCATTAGGCAAACCAGGCGGCTGCCTAGAGGGCCAAAACCGGGGGAGAGGGGAACAGCAAAGGTGCTGCCTTGGGGGAGGCCAGAAGAGAGCTGCCGTTTGCCCCCCTCCCCCCTAGCCAGGCCCATCCTTCCCTCGCATTTCAGCACTCTCTGCCCCTGCCATCAACCCCTGCTCCGCCGTGCTGGACAACTGATTGAGCCAAGGCACTGCCATGCGCCCTGGCCTGGGCCTGCTGCTGCTGCTGCTGCTGCTTGGGCAACGATCCTTCCTGCCGGGAGACCCGCTGCGCCGCCCTGAGGACCTCAGCCACTGACGGCTGCCCCTCACTCCGGACAGGAGAGCAGCTGGTCGGGAGGCCGGGCCTGGCAGGAGGAGCAGCGGCGGGCCGGCCCATCTGCCTGACGGCTGCTGGAGGTGCCTGCACAGAGGGCAGAGCGGCAGGAGGACGGGCTCTCCCGCCGCTGCTCCTCCTGCCAGGCCCAGGGGAGCTCCTCGGCTCCAGCTGCCCGCGCCTCCTGGTTGTCTTCTGCTGGCAGGGGCTGGGAGGAGCCCGACAGCCAGGCTGCTCTGGCCCACCTCCACCTTCCTGTGAGCAGCCTTTATTATTTTGTTGTCATTAGTCAGGGGAGGGGGAGGGGCAGGGGGCTGGGCGCCGGGGAAGGAGGCAGGAGGCTGGATAGTGGGAAAGAGTGGCAAGGAGGCAGGAAAGCGGAGTTTGTTAGAGAAGAGAATGGAGGGTACGTGGCAGCACAGCATAGGAATAGGAAAGGAGACACTGTATAGATGACAAGTGAGGTGGAGAAGAAGGTGGAGGGGATGGGAACATAAGAATGGAAGGGTAGGAGAGAGGAAGATAGGCATTAGGCAAGACAGCTGAAAAAGATGTGAGAAAAGCTAGTGGGGAGTGAGAAAAGATGAGATGGAGGGAGCCAGGCAGAAAGCCCGGCCGTGCATCCCTGGTGGTGGCTGTGTGGAAACATTTCATAGCTGGATGAATGTGGAGCGGACGTGTGTACAAACAGCACAAGATGGGGGAATTCCCTCCCCTGCTCACCTGGATAGGTTACAGGTACAATAATGGTGCTGCTGGGCTGAATGGCAAGGGGGGACGGGGTGATACTGGGAGGAGAGTGTGCTGCGTGAGAGAGGGGGGAGTGCTGTGTTGGAGCTGCCAATCGGGCCGATACAGTAAAATTCGCGGGAGAGCTGGCACTCCAAGGCGAGCGCCCGCTCTCCCAACGTGCGCCCAGGCCACTCTCCCGGGTGCACGATCAAGAATGCAAATGAGGGCCCGCGGTAAAAGAAGGCGCTAGGGAGACTAGCGCGTCTCTAGCGCCTCCTTTTTGACAGGAGCGGCGGCTGTCAGCGGGTTTGACAGCCAAAGCTCAATTTTGCCGGCGTCGGTTCTCAAGCCCTCTGACAGCCATGGGTTCGGAAAACGGACGCCGGCATAATTGAGCGTCCATCTTCCGACCCACGGGCCGCCGGCCGATTTAAATTTTTTTTTTTAAATTTTTAATTTTTTTTAAATTTTGGGGCCTCCAACTTAATATCTCCATGATATTAAGTCAGAGGGTGTACAGAAAAGCAGTTTTTTCTGCTTTTCTGTACACTTTCCCGGTGCCAGCAGAAATTAACGGGGTAAATTAAGGGGTAAAAATAGCGCGTTGAAAACGCGTGGCCAAATGCGGGCTAAGAGTGCGCTCTGCCGGAGCGCACTGTACCTTATCGGCCTGAATGTTAGGTAAGCTGGGCGGGGCACGGGGCAGTGGGGGAAGCGCAGGGATGAAGGATCGCCTAGGTCGCCCGCTACCCTTACAGCAGCCCTGCTCACACGCGACAGTCCACCGGTGGCCCTGCGCCCGAGCACCTTCCGGAAGCCTGCCACCGTGGGCGCTAAATCCAGCCACCAGGTGTCACCATTGCACAGCAACCTGGGTCCCTCCCGCACCCCACCCCCACCGCAAAGGCTGTGAACGCAGCCTCTTCAGCTGCATCCCCCAGCCTCGGCCGATCCGGGGAGCAGGGCCCTTGGTCAGGCTACGGCAGCGCACCCTGCAGGGTTCTTACAAAGGCAAATAGCAATAGTAAAGTTGCTTCCAATGAGGGAGCTGCAGCTTCTGCTCATTCTGCCTGTTTGCCTGTTCCCTGGTGTTGATGGATAGTGGATGATGTGTGCACAGGGTTACTTGCTTAGTACCCAGGACTTTTTTTTTAAGGCACATTTATTTTTTCTGTTTTTCACCTTTTGAATATTTTTTGCACATTTTTACATTGGAGATGTCACTGTGTGTTGCATTTTACCTATTTATTTTCTAAAGGGAATGTAGAACTAATGTAGGCTGATTACTATTCCGCGATAGATAAAACATTTGTCAGCATTTAGAACGCAATTCTCTGTTATTCCTTAGTGTTTGTTTTGTATTGCCTTTATTCCGTTTGCTTTCGTGATAGACTTAATGTTTGCCTGATGAATTGTTTATCAGTGATATATATTTGCATCAGTCTTTTGCCTTTACTTATTTAAATGATGAGTTTTGACAATTGATTATTACTTCTTTTGCTTTTTTTTTTCTCTGTGTTTTTTGTATTATGTACTTGTTTCAGTTTCCTGTTCACACTCTCTGCTTATCTTATGGGCACTGTGTATATACTATAAATTGCTGTAGTTTTGTCATCAAACCACTGACATAAATTCTGCCCAAGTAGCCCCTGCAGAGCTAGGCCAGGGGCCTAAGGAAGAAGGTGGCCCACCTGAAGCCACTCCTAGACCTTTGGAGGTGGAACACCCTGTCCCCCCACCCTGCTCTGGGGGCCCTTGTTGAAATTGTCATTTGGGGGTCCTTAATTTGAATTTGTGCCACTACATGAAACTTATTTGTGGGAGGGGCACAGGTGCAAGTCTTGTTGCTTTCTGTTCTTGCGTCCCCACAGTCAGGCCTGGATTTGTCAATAGGCACACTAGGCCTGTGCCTGCCTAGCAGGCCGATACAGTAAAGTGCGGCTGCGGTTACCCTGCTTCTAACCCGCTTCTAACTCACAATTTGGCCGCGTTAGTCCAACCCGCGATTCACTATCCCTTTTAACTCATCCTTACTGCTTCTTTAAATCAACCGGTAACCCTTTCCGCCCGCAGCATGTACATGAGTTGTAAACGCTCCGATTAGCTATTCCCTCCCATACAGTAATGTGCGCCCCGATTATCTCCTTTTTAACCTGTAGTTTTGCCGCGCGTTTAACCTGCTAACTTACCGCCTACCCTTACCCCTGCGTTAGTGTGGAGCGTCGGGTCAGAGAGACGAAATTTCATGGGCAAACGACCCCCTCACCCCCCGGACCCTTACCCTGGCGTTAGTGTGGTGCGACAGCAATAGGCAGGCTCCGGTCAAAATCCCCCCCTCCCGAAGCAAGGCGCAGGGCGAAAATCGGCTCGACATGTCATTAAAACAAAAGTAAATAAAGTGTAATAAAAGTAAACTTACTGCAGGGGAATTTTCTTTGAACAGTCCTCTCTCCCCTCCTCCCGAGGCGCGCACTGCGGCTCCCCTGCCTCCCGGGGGCAGCCGGCGGTGAAAGCGGCTTCCAGCAGCCCCCGCCAGCGAAGGTGGATGAATGGATGCCCGTACGCCTGGATGAATGCACGCCCGCCGGCTCACGCCTGGATGAATGCACGCCCGCCGGCGAAGGTGAGTGAATGAATGCACACCTGTTTGCGCCGGCGGGCGTGCATTCATCCAGGCGTGAGCCGGCGGGCATGCATTCATTCACCTTCGCCGGCGGGGGCAGGGGAGCCAAAGCGGCTTCCAGCAGCCCTCGCCGGTGAAGGTGAATGAATGCAATTTGGACGCTCAAGGCAGTGCATTAGCGAACGCCGACGTCACACGCCGTGACGCCAAACGTCGTGACGTCACGCCTTGAGCACCAAAATTGCACGCACAGGCGCACATTCATTCACCTTCGCCGGCGGGGGCTGCTGGAAGCTGCTTTCGCCGCCGGCTGCCCCCGGGAGGCAGGGGAGCCGCGGTGCATGCCTCGGGAGGAGGAGAGAGAGGACTGTTCAAAGAAAATTCACATGCAGTAAGTTTACTTTTATTACAATTTATTCACTTTTGTTTTAATTTTCGCCCTGCGCCCTGCTTCGGGAGGGGGGGAGAGAGGACTCGCAATCCCCCCTGGTACCTGTCATTTCAAATGTCATTTGAAATGACAGGTACCAGCGCACCCAGGATACTGTATAGGCGCTGTATAGCGCTCTATACAGTAAAATGGATTGCGCGGGCCTAACACTTCACGGACGCGGCTTGCATTTGCAAGCTATTTAAATACAGTATCGAGCGGTAGGTGATCCGAACTGTGCGTGTGGCAAACGCGGGTGCGCCCGGCACTAATGCAGCTCTTCCTACCGCTCCTTACTGTATCGGCCTGAAGGGCAGCAAAAATCTGTGGGGTGGGGGGCAGCAGACTGGCCGAAGATTTACTGCCTTCTAGCTGTGCTGAATCTCACTCAGCAGAAAACATTCCTGTTTCCTGATCCAGCCTTGCCCCGCCAAGCAGCGTGCAGGGAACAGGAGAGGAAAGAAAGCAAGCCTGCAGCAAAAAGATCACATTATTCCCTATACTAATACTTGAGATCACTTTTCTTCACCAATTTAAATAAAATTGATTATGCTATTAAATATAATATAAAACAGTTATTTTTTATAATGAGGACCTGCTGATGTCATCACTAGATGCTGTGGGACTTTTCCTGCCACTGGCCCTTTAAGTACAGATGCGCAGCACATGCGCAACAGCTATGGAGACCCCAGGGAGGAGCAGGATGATGGCGGCTTACAGGCAGCGTCAGAGCTGCGTCAGTCGCTGGCACCCACTGGATCATGGTGGCGTTCCTGCCACATTGGGAGGGCGCAGGAGGTGCTGGGGTCAGTCAGAGAGAGCGGTTGGTGGCGGGCCTACCCCGCGGCTGGCCAAACGTAACACTTGTGAAACAGTGCGTGGGCTTCCAGCCACACCGACAGCGATCTCCAAATAACCGACGAACACAAACAAAATGCTTCTTTTACCCTGTGTGAAGCACTTTCAGAATTGCCCTCTGTGGTCCTGGGGGTAATTTTCAAAACTACGGGCATGGGTGCAAGGTCCTTGAGTATTTTCAGCTATGAGCTTGTCAAAGAGAAAATATCAGCCTCAGGAAAAATCACCCACAGACGTTGGTAGCTGCTCTTCTGGGGGTGCTTTTCCCGAGGATAATCGAGCGTGCGGTTTTAAGATGGGATTTAGCCACACTATTCCCTTCCCTTAGCGTAACCCCATCCCAGGGTACGTGGCTGCACCATGCTGGTAAAATGATGCATGCAGTAGAACAATGTGGCTGTTTTGCTCACACTGAGGGCGGGCAATTATCGAAGAGTTAATTTATGTGGGAAAATGGCCTTTGAAAATTGCGCTTCCCATGGCTCAATGCATTAAATTTGCAGGTGGCATCTCTTGGAGCCAGCATGCCAGCCCGTAGAAATAGAAAGTCACGAAACACAGGCAGCATTAGAAATAGGATGACGCATACAGAATGGCCAACCCATTCGGTCTGACCCTGCTCCCCACCTACTGCAATGCCATAGACCCTACTTGACCTCCAATTTTACCCTTGCTGCCCCACTACTAAGTGTCCTCTATGCATGCCCCTGGGCTTTTTGGCACTCTGGCATCCTTTTTTTTTTGACTCCCACAGCTTCCAGCAAGAGGCTGTTCCATGCAGCCGCCATCTTTGCTCTAAAGCAACTCTTTTCCGTGTGCCACCCCTGACCTTATCTCTGTCCAGCCTCATACGGTGACCCATTGCCCTTTCTGTATCTCAGGTGACTTTGTCCCTTCTGTTTCGAGATTTTGTTCCTTTGCCGAGAGCACAAGAGGAGTGAATATACATTTTTGCTTGAAGTGTTTAGTATGAGAAGCAGAGAAAAGATTGACAAGGTTTGGAAGAGGAGCCTGGAATGCTGGGATAGGAATCCCCTCTTCTGGTTGACTCCCACCCAACTTTCTGTTTACTTCCTTGGACCATTACCTCACTCTGAAAAACAAAAACCCTGAATGGTCATTGTGACAGATCAAAACCAGTTTTTTAAATTTAAACTACTGGTTTGTTTAGTTTTATTCTAATTGCAGTTTTCTTTATCACGGCAATGACGGCTCACTCGAGGGGATTAGGGGCCGGAGGACTAATGTTTAATTCTAGGTTAGAGCCGAGCTCCAAAGCACAGGGGTTACACAAATAAATGGTCGTCGATCACGTGCCGATAATGAAGAGACAGGGCCACCCTGGACTTGCGGTAAGGGAGGGCTAGTTCACCAACAGCAAAGAAAATGTTTTGGAGGGACTAGGAGAGGGTGAAGGGAGACGAGACGTCTTGTCCAGCAGTGTTTGCAGCTGGCTAGCTGGACTGCCACTCCGTAGGATGGTGCAAACGCTCCTGACATCATAGCTCGTGCATATTTTGAAACAGTGATGCCATCAGCATGCAGCAGGATGTCCTGGAGAACTGGGGGTTTACTGATGCAGCTTTATGATGATTTTAGATGCAAAGGGGGGCATTTTTGCACCCATATTACTTATAGTGAATTTTCAGTTTCCATTTGATAATTCACTACCCCTTTGCCCTGCTTTATCTGTGGGTGTGGGAAAAAGCCTGACCATGATCTGCCTAGCAAAATATTCATTTTTTGGAGTGGATAAACATGTGTAGGGAGCTCAGTGGTGACTGATTTCCACAACCCCCTAGGGCCTGATTTGCTAAGTCCTTTTCTCATCGCCACAAGGTGGGAGAAGGACCTTAGTAAATCTAGCCCTTAGTTAGCTGGTTAGATCCTTTCGAAATTGTCCTCATAATGGTGCAAACAGACGAAAGTATGTAGGGACATTTTGAGAATACATCTGGTGAGAATTCACCTTTTATAACGGTGCCAAGTAGGAGCGGCTCAGTGGCTCCGTGGGAATGCTGGATCATGACTTCTGCTCCATGCAGAGCCGTCGCCAGGCCATGTGGCACCTATGGCCAAGTGAAAAAGTGCGCCCTCATCCTGAGCACAACATACGACACCACAAGCTCTTAAACGGAGGGGGCTTTGAATTTTATTTTCACCCAGCAGTTTTCTTTGACTCCTTTGGGCTTCCAGCCCTGTCGGAACCAGTACAGACGTCCTGGCACCAGGAGCCTTCATTCACAACTCCCAGGGATCTTTTTTTTCCCCCTCTCAACTTTCTTTACTCCAGTCATTGCAGTGTCAGTCCTGGGCTGGGGGCCATGCCCCACGGCTCCTTTCAGAACCCTGCAGACAAAGGGAACCCTGTAGTCATGGGCCCCCAATCCAGCCATTAGGTGTCACCCCTCCCCACACACAGTTAATAGATTATGAAGATTTTACATGAAATAGGACATTCTGAGGTGAAACAAAATATCACAACAACATGCAAATTATATTTACATGTACTGTGCCAGGATTAGTGGGTATGTGGGTCCTGGGCCGAGGTGAGAGATGGGTACCACCCACGGGGAGGAGCCCCGTGAGCCTCACCGTCGGGAGGCGAGGGCTCAGCTGACGTCAGACACAGTTTAAGTCTAGAGTCTTTATTAAAGAGGTAGAGCAGCACTACCCGCGGAGCAGGGGGTGCAAGAGTAAAGTCACACAGACACAGAGGTGCCATGGGGGTCTGTGGAATGGGGGGATATCATGTGACCATGTATCAAAATCCTTTAATACAGTCAGTCAGTTCCAACAGAAGGCACCGAACAATGGTAAGATATCTTTATATGATATCAGTAATGTTCTGGCCTCCATGAAATTTCAACCATGGTGACAACCAACTTTCAGCACCTCCCTCCCCAACAATTGCTGTCCAATTGTACTATCAAGGGACCCTGCTCTAGGGGGTGGTACATTGGTGAAAGAATCAAAAGCACTGCCACTAGGCAGAAGCATTGCTCAAAGGTGAGAATAGTAAGCCCTGGAACATTGACTGCCGGATGCACAGCCAGCAGGACAACATCAGAAGAGAAGACCAGCAGCCCTGGACCATTCACGTTTGGGCCTATGGATGAATTGAATCTCTGCACTACCGTGGCATGTACAGATAACTGATTGAATTAGTGCCGGCCTGCAGTTTATGAGCCACAGCGTCAGTCATCAAGACTTCATCCTTCGCTGCTGCACACATTGGGGCAGATTTTAAAATCTGCGCACGCGGGGTACATTTGTGTGCGCTACCCGGCACGCACAAATGTACACCTGATTTTATAACATGTGTGCGCTGCCGCGCGCACATGTTATAAAATCCAGGATTGGCGCGCGCAAGGGGGTGCACACTTGTGCACGCCGAGCCAAAGGGGAGCCCCGATGGCTTTCCCCGTTCCCTCCAAGGCCACTCCGAAATCAGAGCGGCATCGGAGGGAACTTTTCTTCCTCTCCCCCCCACCTTCCCCTCCCTTCCCCTATCTAACCCACCCCTCAGCCCTATCTAAATCCCCCCCACCTTGTTTTCCATAGTTACGCCTGCTGGTGCACCAACCCCCGGCACAGCCACTGTGCCGGAGGCCTCGGCCCTGCCCCAGAGCGCCCCTGGATCGGCGCCACGCACACGACCCCGCCCCCTTCTCGCCCCTTTTTCAAAGCCCTGGGACAAACACGTGTCCCGGGGCTTGTGTGCGTCGCCAAGCCTATGCAAAATAGGCTCGGCGCGCACAGGAGCAGGTTTTCAGGGTTACGCATATAAGTTATGCGCGTAACCCTTTGAAAATCTACCCCATTGTTCATAAACTTTCCTGATCCAATCACTTTCTTAAGAAAAGCAAAAAACTCCTCTATTCACCCATCTCATGATCTCACAACAGGGGCTTGGGCTGGTAAAAGAAGTCAGAGAATACTGTTCCAGGACTTTTAAGGACTGTGATGGGCAATATAAAAATCAATAACATACATGTAAACCTCCTGCATCCCCATTTTCCCATCCCCTCCCCTGCAAACTCACTTCCCTGCTGATGTTCATAAAGAGGCTGGATTAGTACAAGTTTGAAGCTTAAGAGTAGTAGTACCAGTTGTCCAGGATTCAACCCTAGTTTGAGATTGCTGGTGCTGTTCACAAGTTTTCAACTTGTGGCAATTCTCTGGGCAGACTTGATGGACCAGATGACTTTTCTGTAGATATCTTCCATGTTTCTGTGCTTTGTGTGTGTGCTACTATGCATCCCACATGGGTTCACATATGTTTTCCTATTGATAGGCAAAATCCCTTGGGGTAATTTTTACATTAGGGGCTATAAAAGAACTAGTGATGGCCTGAGATTTAATGCAATTGGGCATCTATGGTACCACAAACTCAAATGGATATGAAGACCCTTGCCAAGGGTTTATGCTGCAATCTTGCATGCTCTATCCTTTGACATCCATTTGAGATTGTCTCCCTTTCCTTGTATTGGAATCTGGAGAAGCAGTTTCCTGGGATGAGCCATTCAATTTGAGGGACACTTGTCAAAAAAACGGGGAGGGGCAGGGTGGCGGGGACAACTTCTGGTCATCTTAAAATGATAGGTTTTGGATATAACGGATGAAAATGAAGAGCGAAGAAATGTGGGGTCCCTCTGCGCCGGCCTCTAGGCAGTCCTGACCGATGCGGTGCCGGTCATTCTCTTGTGCATTTTTTGTTCTTAAAGAAGGAAATGACCCCCACACTGCTGCTTAAAATGAGCTTTTTGGGCATTTCTGGTGAAGATCTGTGAATATTTGTTAACTCTCTGGAGTCAGTTTCTTCCCCTTTAAATCTCCTGACCAGTGGGCAGGGCTTTTCTCGGATGGAGGCGTGGCTATTGCTAACTGTTGAGAATGCATTTGGTGGAGGCCACACATCACTCCTAGTTGCCAGCTCAGGAAGTATGCGAGGGATCACTATTTCCTGCAGTAAACGGCTGGGGCTCCTTATGTCAAGAAAACCCTTGAAAAATTACTCATCTGGTGCTATTCCAGCCCTCTGGAAACCAAATGAAAACAAAATGATTAGGACCAGAAATCAAGACTATTCTTAATGGTGACTTATATCCTTAGCACGTGTTTTGCTTAAGCTGGGATTTAGGCTGTAGTTTTTTGTTTTTTTTTTAAGAATATAGTTCATAGTTAGAACAAACATAATTATTACATTTTCCCCTTTTATTTTTTTATTCCATTTCTGAGGAAAAAGAATGATTTGGAACATTTGCATTGACCTCGCTGTAAACTGGGGTGATGAGGGGCTCAGGCTGCAGTACTATGGAATGTGGTTGAGGGGCAGGGGATTCAGATCTGGAGTCCCCGTCCAACAGGGCCAGACTCTGCCATGGAGCTGGGTGCGCTTATGCTTACTGAAGGAGGCAAGATGGCTGCCTCTACTTGGTGGCCCCTGCCCGCTAATGAGTGGCACAGAGGGTACGCCTTTGGAGGTAGATTCCCTTCAGCTCTTGGGGCTGGAGAAAGTACCCTAAGCTTCCAGTGCTTTCCATCTGGGGAGGGAGACAGGTGCAGCAGAGACCCTGCAAGGGAAGAAAACAGAGCTAAGAATTCAAAAAGAAATCGGGGTGATATTCTGCTGTTCTTCATCAGAATCCTGCCTTGCCATTGCTTTGATGTGGCCATAATCAGCTGATGAATGAACTCAGAGAAGGAGATTTTTAAATTATAGCAATCTGCATATATTTTATATTCCAAGTAAATGTACAAGTATTCAAAATAAAACAATGTTTAACTAAAAGGCAGGGACTGTTTTGTAGGAACAAGATCAACAAGAAGAAGAACAGAGGGAAAAAGAAAAACAGGAATGTTGCTATTTTAAGAGCAGTTTGGTGTTTCAGCTTTTTCTTAAATTGCTGTAAGGAATTTAGCATTTGTGAAGGATGCCAGACTGACTGCACTGGAAGTTGAAGGACTTCATTTATCCCCAGGACATGTACAGCAAGCTCAGGGCCAATGCAAGCCTTCCAGCATACTTCCCTGCTGATAAGGCACTTCTAGAAGAACCACCCCCAGGAGGAAGTTGGATGGTTAAATCTAGGAGAAGTAGAAGGGCAGTGGGCAAAACTAAAAGGAGATATAAGGGCAACTAATCTTTTTGTTAGGAATGTAAATAAAGGGAAGAGAAAAAAGAGACCATTATGGTTTTCTAAAGAAGTAGCTGAAAAGGTAAGGGAGAAAGGTTAGCATTCATAAATTACGAGAGATCGCAGAAAGAGAAAGACAGGCGACAATATCTGGAAAAATTACGAGAAGCTGGGAAAGTCGTCAGGAATGTGAAAATTCAAATAGAAGAAAAAATAGCAAATACGGTAAAACGGGGACAAGACATTTTTAGATATGTTAGAGATAGAAGGAAGTGCAAAAGTGGCATTGTGAGACTCAAAGGTGAAGGGGAGGAATATGAAGAGGCTGATGAGGAAAAAGTAAAATTGCTTAACAAATATTTCTGTTCGGTGTTCACTCTGGAAGGCTTGGAGCAAGACCACATAAAACAAACACAAAATAAGATTGGAAGTGAGGTAAACCTCAATAGATTTTCAGAACAGTCTCTTGAGGAGCTAACTAAACTTAAAGTAGATAAGGCGATGGGGCTGGATGGGATACATCCGAGGGTACTAAGGGAACTTAAGAGATGTCCTGACAGCTCCGTTCAGGGTCACATTTAGCAGCTCATGGGATGCCCAATGAGCTGCCTCACTCCCAAAGCCGGCAGCTCAGGGCGCGGCTAGGACGCCACCTCGGAGACTGGATGCTGCATAGTGCAGCATGAAATGTCACCAGCTGCCGCTTCTCTAGACTCCCCATAGGTATGTGTGTGCCCGAAGTGCCCTGTCTTAAAGGGCCCGCAGTGGAAACCTACCATGCCATTTCCTGATCACATAACCGGCACTCCTATACTTAAGGCTCCTTCAGAGGAGCATCGGATGCCTCAGTAATGGGTTTTCTGCTTTGCAGTGCGTGTTGCCACTATTCATGAGTTCCTGTGTCTTCAGCGTTGTCTTCTATTGCCTTGTCTTGTGTTCTTGCCTTGCCCAGCCTTGCCTGCCTCATCCAGACTTCCTTGTCCATCTTGTCCAGTGTCTTCAGTGTGTCTCCATCCTCCCTTGGCCTGATTCCCAGATTCTGACCTCATGCCTGGACCTAACTACATTTTGCCTGCTACTTGGAACTGACCTCTTGCTTGGAACTAACCACTCTTGTCTGCCACCAGCCCTGAACTTGGCCCACCTCCATTTCTGTATGTCTGCCAGCCACCAAAACCCAAGGGCTCAACTTGCAGGGAAGGTGACTGGTATAGGTTAAACTCCAGTCTTTCCCGCTACAGGTTGTGTCTGCTAGCTGCTGGCGTAGGCCCCGTAGGTTCACCTATGAGGCTACGTCAATTACATCACAGCAACAAGGGCTCACACCCATGCCACACCTGACAGCTGGCTGACCTTTTCAATAGGGATGTGAATTGGGCTTCGGACGATTGAAAATATTGTACGATATTTTCAAAATCGTCAGAAATCGGGGGGCTCCCCCAAAACGATAGGAAAACCCCACGAAATTGTTCGTGGGGGTTCTCTTATCGTTTTGGGGGAGGGCGGGAAAAACGGCACACAAAAAATAACCCCTAAACCCACCCGACCCTTTAAAACTAATCCCTTAGCTTCCCCAACCCTCCCGACCCCCCCAAAAACTTTTTACAGGTACCTGGTGGTCCAGTGGGGGTCCCGGGAGCAATCTCCTGCTCCCGGGCCGTCGGCTGCCACTAATCAAAATGGCGCCGATGGCCCTTTGCCCTTACCATGTGACAGGGTATCTGTGCCATTGGCCGGCCCCTGTCACATGGAAGGAGCTCTGGATGGCCGGCGCCATCTTTAAAAATGGCGCGGGCCGCGATCGGACCAGACGAAAAAAAAAACCACGATGTGAATCGGAACCGGAATCAGAACCGATTCCGGTTCCGATTCACATCTCTACTTTTCAATGTTTCCTTAGAGTCTGGAGCAATTCTGGAGGACTGGAAGAGTATGGATGTGGTTTCTATTCATAAAAGTGAAAGTAAGGAGGAGGCTGGGAACTACAGACCAATTAGTCTGACCTATGTGGTGAGCAAACTAATGGAAGAGAGGATAGTGTGATTTTTGAATCCAATGCACTGCAAGATTCAAAGCAGCATGGTTTTACCAGAGATAAATCTTGTCAGACAAATCTGATCAATTTCTTTGATTGGGTGACCAGCGAGTTGGATCAAAGGAGAGTGCTAAACGCAGTGTACTTGGATTTCAGCAAGGCCTTTGACATGGTTTCACACAGAAGACTTTAAATAAATTGTGTGCCCTTGGTGTTGTGAGAACGTTAGGGAGCGGTCCCAATTTTGGAGAGGTTAGTGTGCCCTTGGACCCTGGTGTGACTGCAGAGGAGATCTGAGGAAGCGCCGAGGCAGGCAAGACATGTCCAAGCTCGGACGGACAGGCTGCAGACCAGGAACTCCGACATCTGCTGAACCTGATGCACCAGAAGAGACCCAACAATGCAATGCTGGTCTCTGGGGTAACCCTCCGGCCGCTTGATAGTCCTTGCAGATGCGACAGGACAGACAGAGGTCGAGGACAGGTGATGGTACTGGAACAAGACGAAGACACTTGAAGACATGCTAAGACGAAGGTACTTGGAAACATAGCTGGGCGAAGGTACTTGGAGACTTGGTCAGGTGAGAACACTAGGCAAGAAGGCAAGGCTGAGGCTTCGGGATGAAGAGAAGAATATCAGGAATATCGACAAGAACACTTAATGAGTGGAAAGACGACAGCAGAGTTAAAACTCAGCATGAAGAGGAATCCGAGCAACACTCGAAGCAGCAACCGATCTAGACAGAAGCTTCAATGACCCAGCGTGATCGACGCACCTGACAGGTCAACCAGAAGAAGATGAAACTTCAGACACGGCATGGAAAGCACACCAGAAGGTCATCTCAAAGCTGAACAGAGGATGGCAGTCCGCTAGGAGTCGAATCCAGAACCAGGACATCCAAGGACAAAGATTCCCAGGAAAGGAGCCAGAAAGAGTGAACACCTGGGGGGCGGAGCATCTGAAGACAAGGATGTCAGGGTAATCTGAAGATGAGGACATCAGGGGAATCTGAAGGCGAGGTCATCTGAAGGCGAGGACAATTGAAGGCAAGGACAAATGAAGACGAGGACATCTGAAGACAAGGACATGGGATCCGTCGAGAGACCAGGACATGGAACGAAGATGCAGAAGAAGGATCAGGAACCACAGATGAAGACAAGGGAATTCCCACAAAGAAACAGAGTGCCTTAAAGAAACAAGTATGGATGTCGGAGCCTCGTGGACGAAGAGCTGGAACAGCAGAGACTTCAGGAGCAGGCAGCTCCTTGCGAAGGCGAACACGAACTGATGGAAGAGCCCTTTCATAGGGCTGAAGAGGAAACACATGGATGAGGTCATCAAATGGGGGCCACGGGGCTACTCCCATAGCGGGCCCTTTAAGAAGTGGAGAGAGGTTTGGCCCTGTGCCTAGGGGCAGGACCCTGGAGAGTGTTGTCCATGCCGCGAAGAGCACGTAGGAGCAGCACTAGGCCACAAGGCATGCCAGAGGCATCGGAGGCTGCTCCCAGGCCACTGGAGGAACAACAGCGGTGGCCACCGGCCGCAAGAAGGAGGCTGGAGATGGAGACTCCCAGCGCAGGGGAGAAGATGACGTCGGCGGCCTCTGGCCCGCGTGGAAGCACGGCAGTACAGCCCACCATGCAGGAGAAGGACATGGGCAGCCTCCTGGCCACAAAGGCAGAACGGTGGCGGCTCCGACCGCCACAGAAGACAAGCGGCGGCCTCCAGGCCGCGCAATGGCATCGGGGTGGCAGGCAGGCTGGCAGCGAAGAGGTGAGAGGCTGCTTGCGGCTAGGCCCGAGAGCAGAATCACAGCACTTGGTATGGATCCTAGAGTGACTGACTGGGTTAGAAATTGGCTGAGTGGGAGGCAACAGAGTGTAGTGGTAAATGGAGTTTTCTCCGAGGAGAGGGTTGTTACTAGTGGTGTGCCTCAGGGATGGGTCCTTGGACCGGTTCTTTTCAACATTTTTGTGAGCAACATAATGGAAGGGTTGTTGGGAAGGTTTGTCTCTTTGCCGATGATACCAAAATCTGTAACAGGGTGGACAGCCAGGAAAGAGAGGAAGGAATGGTCTAAGGTCTGGCAGCTAAGATTTAATGCTAAAAAATACAGAGTAATGCATTTAGGATGCAAAAAGCCAAGGGAGAGGTACAGTATTGAAGGTGAAATTCTTCTAGGCACAAAGGAAGAGCAGGATCTGGGGGGTAATTGTATCTGATGATCTTAAGATAGCCAATCAGGTGGATACATTGATGATAAAAGCCAGAAAGATTTATTTAAAAAAAAATATGCTTGGCTGCATAGGGAGAGGAATGTTCAGCAGAAAAGGGGAGGTGATATTGCCCCTGTATAGGTCCCTGGTGAGACCTCACTTAGAACACTGTGTACAATTCTGGAGACTGCACCATCAAAAGGTTATAATCAGGACAGAACTGGTCCAGAGGGTGGCTACTAAAATGGTCAGTGGTCTTCGTTCTAAAGCAGATGGGAATAGACTTAAAGATCTAAACATGTATATCCTAGAAGAAAGGCGAAATAGGGGAGATATGATAGAGACATTCAAATATCCCAAACATTTCCATGCACAAGAAGTGAGCCTTTTTCAGTGGAAAGGAGGCTCTAGAATGAAGGGACATGAGATGAGGGTAAAGAGGGTAGATTCAGGAATAATCTTAGGAAATATTTCTTTATAGAGAGGGTGATGGATGCATAGAACAGACTGGATGGGCCATATGGTCTTTATCTTCCGTCATGTTTCTGAGTTTCTAAGAGGAGGATTCAGTCTAATATTGTCAGCAAGGATGCATGCTGATGCTGAAGTGGTGGCATTGCTTTGGGCACTGTATAGAAGTACAGCTCATGTTGAATAGGAATGCTGGGTTCATCATGAAAGGGAAAGCTTAGATGTCTGAAGGAGAGAGTCATCGTGAAGGATTATAGGTTTTTATTGTTTATATGTATATACTGGGTATGCTTAACTGATGTACTATCTGTGCTTAGAATGATATGTTTTCAATAAGGTGGAATATGAGAAATTGCAATTAAATAAATAAATAAATAATAAATTTCACCTTAGGTAGAGCTCCCAGATTGCTCAATCATTACCATGAGTAGGGTTAGACTTGTCATGAGAATCATGTAAAATCACTGTCTATCAGAATCAGATTTGAACATGTAAATGTAGAGGCAATAGGCTCTGTGTCCCTTTGACCATGCTCTGCAATCATTCAGTCCCCCACTGCGGACAGAGTCTGCATCCTTGTGACACTGCCCTCAACCATCCAGTCCTAGAGGTGACAGGATCTGTATCCCTGAGCCCATCCCCTGAGCCATCCCCAGTCCTAGAGGTGACAGGATCTGTATCCCTGAGCCCATCCCCTGAGCCATCCCCAGTCCTAGAGGTGACAGGATCTGTATCCCTGAGCCCATCCCCTGAGCCATCCCCAGTCCTAGAGGTGACAGGATCTGTATCCCTGAGCCCATCCCCTGAGCCATCCCCAGTCCTAGAGGTGACAGGATCTGTATCCCTGAGCCCATCCCCTGAGCCATCCCCAGTCCTAGAGGTGACAGGATCTGTATCCCTGAGCCCATCCCCTGAGCCATCCCCAGTCCTAGAGGTGACAGGATCTGTATCCCTGAGCCCATCCCCTGAGCCATCCCCAGTCCTAGAGGTGACAGGATCTGTATCCCTGAGCCCATCCCCTGAGCCATCCCCAGTCTTAGAGGTGACAGGCACTGTATCCTTGCAGCATTCCCCTGAGACTCGCTAACATGTTTTGATACTGATATGGATGAATTTAAAGCTTGCTTCAAACTGCTCAGTTTGGATTATCTCTTTACCACCAGTCCAGCATGGCAAGAGTTCATCTGAAAACAGGACACAAAAGCGGCATAGTATGCATGATACCTACATTTTCCAGAGCTTTCCGCCGTTGAAAGTGCCTGATGTTTTCACAGCTGTTTCATTTTCCTTAAGATCATGAATTTGTAATGGAGGCGCAAAATGTTAGATGCAAAAATTAACCCAGAAGAAATAATGGCTGTATGCTAAGAATAAATACTGCAATACAGAAGGAAAGTACAGAAGAATAATATAAACAATGACTGGAACAAGTTCCGTAACCTTGTTCCATGTACCGCCTCTAGGCGAAATTTTTGTTCTGTTTCAATGTAAACCGATGTGATCTGTATTTCATACAGGAACACCGGTATATAAAAATCTAAAAATAAATAAAATGATTCAGAAATGAGATAACATCGATATGAAAAATAATCGATATTAATAGCAAAGGCATTAATTGGGACACCTGTGCTGTCTGCTCACGCTTTTGACAAGAAGATATGGTAATGGGCTCTGAGCGGGGTTGGGGATGGTTCTATTATTCTTACTATTATTTAGCACCACTTAGTCATCAGATAGAAAATGACAGGAGCTAAAAACTGGCAGCAGAGCACGGTCCCATGGGAGCACAGACACCTGAACCACTGCTCCATGTTTCATTCCCTCTGTGACCCTCATGAAATCACTTAACTGCTCTGTGCTCAAATGTACATATTAAGGGGCTGTTCCCTGTACGTACCAGGATCAGTCCAGACAGCTGGGTTATGCCTCCCCTCCAGCAGATGGAGTCAGAGAGAAAACTGAAAGCACCCCCTAGATATACTAGTGTGCCACCTGCGATCCCTCAGTATATTCTCTGACTCCAGCAGATTGAGAGGCATAACCCTGCGGTCCTGCCCTGGTCAGTGTGTTCGTACTAGGGGAAAAGAAAAACTAGACGTTTTATTAGGGGGACAGATCATTTGGTTTTCTTCTCTCTGTCCTGTCTGTGGTGTGTTTGGTTGTGCGCAGCGCGGTTTGGGCTCAGTGTGGGGCAGGCACATAGGGACCTACCCTATGAACGTTCCCGGACTAGACGGTCCTTGAGGCTGGGGGAGAGCTTACCGGTGGGCCGGTCACCCTCCCCCCCCAATTCCAGGGGTCCCAACCCTGAAGGGGGTTTAAAAAAAAAAAAAAAAAAGGAACTTTTGATTTTAGACACTACAGCCCTGTTGGTAACAGGCAGTGGGCTTGTTCCTTACACCCCGGCCTGCCAGAGCCTCTGCGGACCCCGGAGAGGGTGGCTTAGTCACCCGGCGCACTGGGCTGGTGAGGGGTTAGCACTCACCTCGGTTTTGGCGCCTTTTTTCTTCAGGGCTCCATTTTCTGCCCTGTGTGGCCTGTGCGGGAGCGGGGGCGCGACTATCCAGGGAGGGCCTCTGTCCCCGATGTCTCCCCGGGGACGAGGGACCCTCCCGGGGGCCGAGCGCTGCCCGCAGCGATCTTTCCCTGCCTCCTTCGCCGCAGCATCGCGGCGCTGCTAGCAGCCGCTCTTCGGCCCCTCCTCCATCGGGGAGGAGTGCGGTGGCCATCTTGGCCACGCGGCAGGCAGACTCGGAGGCATCGGAGGAGGAAACCTCCCCTCCCCCCTCCCCGGGCGAGCGAAATCTGCGGTCCCCGGCCGATTCGGGAAGCCCCCGCCCCCCTCCTCCTTCAGGGGCTGTTGCCAGGAATTTAAAACGATCGGTGCCTTTTTCTTCCGATTTTGTGCTCCTGATGCACAAGGCGTTCTTACAGGCTGTATCTGGTTGGGAAGCAGAAGTCCCTTCTCCCCCCAAGATCCCTAAACCTTCCTTGCCCCAGGGGAATCCGTCGGGCGTGGGGTCCTCCGGGGCCAGTGTCTCCCGCCCGCGGGGGGGGGGGGGGGGCTGAGGGCGCAGGGGACGCGGAACCGGTTCTGAGTCCCCAGGAGCCTTCGGATTTGCTGGCAGCGGACGAACAGCTGTCCGTGGAGGGGGATGACCCCCAGGTGCTGCGCTTATTTGGCAAAGAGGAGTTAAGCTCTCTTATCCTCCATGTCTTGCAAGAGCTTGAGCTGACGGCGCCCCCTCAGGACGCTGATACTTCTACGGGGGATATCGCCATGGCGGGGATTCGGGCTCCTCCTCAGACCTTCCCATTCCATCACAAGGTGTTACAGATTGTTTCCAAGGAGTGGGAGCTGCCAGAGTCTTCTCTGAGGGTCACTCGAGCTATGGAAAAGCTATATCCCTTGCCTAAGGATGCCTTGGAACTCCTAAAGACACCGGCGGTGGATTCGGCTGTCACGGCGGTGGTTAAACATACGACTATCCCTGTTACGGGTGGGATAGCCTTGAAAGATCTCCAGGACCGTAAGCTGGAGATCTTACTGAAGCGTATTTTTGAGGTGGCGGCCCTAGGTGTTCGGGCAGCAGCGTGCAGCAGCCTCGTGCAGAGGGCCAACCTGCGATGGGTCCAGCAGTTGCTGACCACGCAGGAGCTTCCTCCGGGTGAGGCTGAGCAGGCAAATTGTGTGGAGGCTGCGGTCGCTTATACCGCGGATGCTTTATATGATTTGTTGCGTACTTCGGCTCGCATCATGTCATCGGCTGTTTCGGCTCGGAGGTTGCTCTGGCTCCGTTGTTGGTCGGCGGATGCCACCTCTAAGGCAAGATTAGGCTCCTTTCCCTTTAAGGGCAAGTTGCTTTTTGGAGAGGAGCTGGATCAGCTTATTAAGGACCTGGGCGACAACAAGGTATATAAGTTGCCGGAGGATAAGCCGCGTCAATCACGGGCGTTTGGGAATGCTAGGGCTCGTTTTCGGGGTCAACGGCGTTTCCGTGCGGGACGAGGTGGTACCTTTCCCCAGAGACAGCAGGCCACGAGAACCCAGCCCTGGTCTCCTTCCTTTCGGGGCAGGAGGCCTCAACGTGGAGGCTCCTCACAAAGTTTCGCTGCCATTAAGCCCGCGCAATGAAGGTGCGCAGGCCCATTCCTCCGTTCCTGTTATCGGAGGTCGGCTGTCCCAGTTTTGGGAGGAATGGGTCAAAATAACTTTGGATCAATGGGTCCCCGACGTGGTCCGGTACGGCTACGAGTTGGATTTTGCACGTCCCCTCCGGGATCTCTTTCTGGTGTCGCCGTGCGGTCCGATAGAAAAGAGGCTGGCTATAGCTCAAACGCTCGATCACCTACAGGCTCTGGGGGCGGTGATCCCGGTCCCACCGGGCCAGCTTCGGACGGGTCGGTATTCCATTTATTTTCTGGTTCCCAAAAAGGAGGGTACCTTCCGACCGATCCTGGATCTCAAAGGCGTGAACAAGGCCTTGCGAGTGCCTCGCTTTCGGATGGAGACTCTACGGTCTGTTATTGCGGCCGTCCACAAGGGAGAATATTTGGCTTCTTTGGACTTGACGGAGGCTTATCTCCACATTGGTATCCGAGAGCGGCATCAAAGGTTTCTACGCTTCATGGTGCTAGGGTCCCACTATCAGTTTTGTGCCCTTCCTTTCGGTCTGGCCACCGCGCCGCGAGTGTTCACCAAGGTGCTCGTCGTGGTCGCGGCTTCTCTTCGTCGGCAGGGAGTACTCGTGCACCCTTACCTCGACGATTGGCTCATCCGGGCAAAGTCGCATGCGGCTTGCAAATGGGCAGTTTCCCTGGTAGTGCGTCAATTTCAGTCGTTGGGTTGGGTAGTCAACTTTGCGAAGAGCAGACTCGAGCCGACCCAACAACTGGAGTTTTTGGGCGCGCGATTCGATACCTTGGTGGGCAAGGTTTTTCTTCCTCATCAGCGCATGCTCAATCTCATGACACTGGTACGGCGCCTGCTGGCTCTCACGACTCCCACGGTGCGGGATCATTTACAGCTCATTGGGCATATGGTATCTACTATGGAGATGGTGCAATGGGCTTTTGCGCATATGCGGCCCTTACAGAGATCTCTGCTATCTCGTTGGGATCCCAGATCAGAGGATTTTGGTCTGGAGCTCCCTCTACTGGAGGAGGCCCGATCCAGTCTCGCCTGGTGGCTCAATCCGGACAACCTGCTCCAAGGAGTGACCCTGGAACCCCCATCTTGGACGGTGGTGACAACGGATGCCAGTCTTTCCGGCTGGGGGGGCGGTCTGCCAATCCCGAGCTGTTCAGGGCACCTGGACGGCGCGCCAGTCCACTTGGTCCATCAACTGCTTGGAAACCAGGGCGGTATGTCTGGCCTTGAGTCGCCTACTTCCCATGGTAAGCGGCCGGTCGGTACGGATTCTGTCGGACAACGCAACCACAGTGGCGTACATAAATCGACAAGGAGGCACGAAAAGTCGTGCGGTGGCGACAGAGGCCGCGTTGTTGATGGCCTGGGCGGAACGCCACGTGTCGCGGCTAGCGGCCTCCCACATTGCGGGCGTGGACAACGTTCAGGCAGACTACCTCAGTCGACGACGTCTGGATCCCGGAGAATGGGAGCTTTCCCCGGAGGCGATGGGTCTCATCACTCGGCGGTGGGGGACTCCGCACTTGGATCTCATGGCGACTCGGATAAATGCGAAGGCGGCGCGTTTCTTCAGTCGAAGAAGAGAGCACGCGTCGGAGGGGGTGGATGCGCTGGTACTTCCGTGGCCCCGTCGCATTCTTCTGTACGTGTTTCCACCGTGGCCCCTGGTGGGGAAGGTGTTACGACGCATAGAGTCCCATCAAGGTCCGGTAATTCTCGTGGCTCCGGAGTGGCCGCGTCGGCCGTGGTTCGCGGATCTCGTCAACCTGGTGGTGGACGGCCCGCTACGGTTAGGTCATCTTCCCAATCTCCTGCATCAGGGTCCGGTAGTTTTCGAACTGGCGGATCGCTTTTGTCTGGCGGCTTGGCTTATGAGCGGAAGCAGTTGAGGAAGAGAGGTTATTCGGATGCGGTGGTGTCTACCCTGCTTCGAGCGCGTCGGTCTTCTACTACACTCGCTTATGCTAGGGTTTGGAAGGTTTTCCATGATTGGTGCGCTGGTTTGGGTATTGCGCCTAAGCGTTCGACCGTTCCTCAGATCCTCATGTTCTTACAGGGGGGCCTGTCGAAGGGTTTGGCGTATAATTCGCTTCGCGTTCAGATGGCGGCTCTGGGATGCTTGAGAGGTCAGCTGGAAGGGTCCTCCCTTGCGTGTCACCCAGATGTCGCTCGGTTCTTGTAGGAGTTAGGAACTTGCGTCCTCCTCTTAGGCTTCCCTGTCCTTCCTGGAACTTGAATTTGGTACTCCGTGGTTTGTGTGCGGCTCCGTTTGAGCCTATTCATTCGGCTTCGTTGAAGGATCTGACCCTCAAGGCGGTTTTTCTTGTGGCTATCTCCTCGGCTCGGAGGGTGTCGGAGCTTCAGGCTCTTTCTTGCAGAGAACCGTTCTTGCGTATTTCTGATTCGGGAGTTTCCTTACGGACCGTGCCGTCCTTTCTTCCTAAGGTGGTCTCGGCGTTTCATGTCAACCAGACGGTTGAGCTACCCTCCTTTTCGGCGGAGGACTTGCGGTCTCCCCAAGGTAAGGACTTGCGGCGCCTGGACGTCCGGCGAATTCTCCTGCGCTATTTGGAGGTTACTAATGATTTTCGAAAGTCGGATCATCTCTTCGTGTTGTGGAATGGGCCCAAGAAGGGTCTTCAGGCGTCTAAGGCTACAATTGCCCGATGGTTGAAGGGGGCCATTGCATCCACCTACATTAGCTGCGGTAAGCCTGTTCCGGATGGGCTTAAGGCTCATTCGTTGTGTGCTCAGGCGACTTCGTGGGCTGAGAATCGTTTGGTCTCTTCCCAGGAGATATGTAGGGCGGCCACTTGGAAATCTTGGCATACGTTTGCCAGGCACTATCGCCTGGATGTCAGGGGTCCGTCCTCACAGTCGTTTGGTAGCAGCGTGATTCGAGCGGGACTCTCAGGGTCCCACCCCAGTTGAGGCGGCTTGGGTACATCCCAGCTGTCTGGACTGATCCTGGTACGTACAGGGAAAGGAAAATTAGGTTCTTACCTTTGCTAATTTTCGTTCCTGTAGTACCATGGATCAGTCCAGACGCCCGCCCAAGGTGTTCTGGGAGTCCGCTCGTGTTCTTATATTTCCAGGTGGTTTTCCACACCAAGGATGAAGTGTTTGTTCTTCACTGTATGGTTGTCAGTGTTTTCTGTAGATGTTACAACCTGCTGTTCTGTTTGTTTGTCTGTGTTCATGGAGGTTACTATTTGATCTGACCTCGAGTTTGCACTACAATCCGTTCGATTATGGAAATTTATTGGGAGTGGCATTTGCGATGGTTAGTTTTGTACTTCTGCTTTGATATCGCATATACTGAGGGATCGCAGGTGGCACACCAGTATATCTAGGGGGTGCTTTCAGTTTTCTCTCTGACTCCATCTGCTGGAGGGGAGGCATAACCCAGCTGTCTGGACTGATCCATGGTACTACAGGAACGAAAATTAGCAAAGGTAAGAACCTAATTTTCCTATATTAAAAAAAAAAGCCAAGCCCTTAAATTAGGCTGCTAAATTAGAAGCCTATTTTGAGCAGATTTTAGGAGCCTAGGTTTTCTTCTGAAAATTCACATAAATTTAGGTTCCTAAGATTTATGCCTCTGAATTTAAGACTGCTGCTATTCATTTGCCTAGATTTAGGTCCCTAAATTAGGTGCCTAGTTCTGAAAACACTGGTCTACAATCAAAATGTTTCCGAAGTGAATGTAGTCGAGCTTTACTAAATCTGGGTCACTGAGAACAAATTGTTGATTGCTTTAGTTTTCAAGATATGCTCCTGGGTCATTATACACGACCTTTGACCTGGGAATTGCGGAGGATACGTGAGTTAAGAAGAGAAAGGATCTCAAATTAAACCAGAAATGACTAATATACAATTTTGACTGAATCTATGAATAAATCTATGAATGGGATTGGACAGTACGGCGTGGAAAGCCTTCCAGTTAATGGTAACACATTTTCTCAGAAACAACAAGGTAGACAACTGCAAGGAGTAGGTGGAAAACCTCCTCAAGGCATACAAAAGCCTTGGCTAAAGATACATTTTTTGCACTCTCATCTAGATTTTTGTTTTTCCACCAAACTGCAGAGCAATGAGCGATGAGCCTGGCGAGTGATTTCACCAGGACATTGCAGCAATGGAAAAAATGGTATCAGGGCAAATGGAGTCATTCAATGCTTGCAGACTATTGTTGGACAGTGATAAGAGATACAAGAGATAAGCCAAGAAGAGCCTAGTAGCCACTGAACAAGGAGTAAACGTTGTCCATTTATATACATAATGGGGCAGATTTTAAAACATACACGCGGGCGTGCATTTGTGCACGCAACCCGGCGCGCACAAATGTACACCCAATTTTGCAACATGCGCGCGCAATTTGCACTGGTGTGCACCCCCCTTGCGCGCGCCGAGCCCTTGGGGAGCCCCGCTGGCTTTCCCTGTTCCCTCCAAGGCCGCTCCGGAGGGAACAGGGAAAAAAGAGGGGAAAAAAATCAAAGATGGAGAACTTTAACGGGAGAAAAGAAGACAAAACCAAATGAGAAGAGGTGACAGTATGATGATTCGTCTTTCAGCCTTCAAATGAGGGGAGACAGCTGAATGAGCACCAAGGGGCAGGCTTAGCGGGAGGTCCTGCAGAATGAAGCAACCAGGGCAGAAGCGTTTTTTGGGGATTGCACAGCTCAAACCCAGAGCGTGGAGGGAGGGAGGGAGGCTGCAAGATCGGAGGTGCCGGAAGAGAATACAAAATCACGGGATGTGGGGCTGGGGCCCAAGTGGCTGCAAGGAGAGGGAGGAACTGGCAGTCTAGGGATACAGCATGAGGGAGGGTAGCGGGTGTGCGAATGTGGTGGACTGCAGCTCATGTTTCCCTTTCTTTTCTTTCTCTTGAACGAGCTGGGGCCTTTCTCTCTTTTCTTCTGTCAAGCAGAGTGTGAGGTCGGGTAGGCTTCATGCCTGCCCGACCAGGATAATATGGCGCCAGGCTCGCTGATGCACCGGAGCTGCATCCCCCACCCGCCCGTTCCTGTTGTTTTGTTGTTACTGATTGTTAAAACCGGGGCTTGTTGTTGTCGCAGCTGGAATTGGGGGGGAAGGAGGGTAGCCCGAGCCGATTGGGGGTGGGATCACATTGGTGAACTGGTGTTTGACCTGACAGGGGACAGTTGGTGGTGTTATGGCTCCTTGCTGGACGGTGGCGGGGGTCGATTTATCAGCCCCTTGCTTGGTGGTGGTGGGAGTTGTGGGATTTGGTAGAGGATGGGCGCATCATACAGGCTGGGATAGCCTGGGTTGCCCATCTTGCTGGTTTGTGACGGATGGGCAGAAATGGGGGTGGGGGTGGGGGAGATAATTTGTTACATTTGCATGGCTCGGGCTCTGGGGGTGTTTAATAAAGCTGCGGTTTGTTGACTCCATATCTGTGTATGTGTTTTATTCGGTTGTAAAGGGGCGGGCTTGGGCAGAAGCAATAGTCCTGGCTACCTATATTACCTATATTATAAAGCTCCAGGTGTTCCTGGAAATGTTTAGGAGATGCATGTAAAGCCCCGGGGCTTTACATGCATTAGGCCCGGAGCCTAATGTTGTCCTACGAACTGAAACGATCATCGCTCCCCTCCAAACAAGCCTCAGAAGGAGCCTGCGCGCCCGCCAAAGTTGCTTCTAAGTTGGATTTTGGTTTTCATCTGCACCCAGCCAGAAGGTCCTTAGAGGGGGCAAAAACAATGGTAAACAATGGGGAAATGAAAGCAGGCACTGCCCAGATCCTGTGAGTAACTGGGAGGGGAGGGAGGGCAAGGAGAAAGAGACCCATTCATTGGGGGAGAGCTGCAGGCAGGAGGGCAGAGGAGAAAGCAGGCTGATACTTATTTCTGGCAGTATTTGGTCACTCAGGCAAAACCAATACTGTTGACAAGTTTAGGCTTTAATAAGACTGATTGGGTTGCATTTGCTCTTTTGTAGCTGTTGGGGGTTAAAGAAAAGTTTTTTGGAAGCTCAGTCACTCTTTCAATTGCTCTTTGAACCAATTAATGCAGTCCTTTTGCTTTAAATTGTATGCGGGGCCGGTGCTAGCTTTTTTACTGCCTTGTGCGAACAATTACTGTGCTGCTTCCCCCCACCCCCCCATGTCCCCCAGTTCATTCATTTCCCTCCAGTAATCTAAACTTTAAAATCTGATATTCCTCCCTACCCAGGTCCACCCCCATGGCAAGTGCAAGGGTATTAGATGCTCGAAGAGAACTTTAAATACCACACCCCACCCCCATCTCCACCCCAGTCCCCTACACACACACACACTAAAAAATTATGCAAATTATAATATGGTATTAGGCCTATTGTAAACATGTTGAATGTGGTTTTGACTCTCAGAAAGCCATGACTGAATAATTACAATATAGTAAACCTCCTATTCCAAATATTATACCAGGCCCTAAAATACCAATACATCTCTTATTAGGAAAACAGAACAAGCCAGGCTGCTATAGATCCCTACACAGAAACTACACGCTAGTAGAATACCTTACCTTGGTCACATGCAGAACACAGGCCATCACCAAATACAGAATTAAAAAAAGATACCATGAAGTATAAAATAAAATGTGCACACAAAAACTGAATTGGAAACCACACTAAGCCAGACTCTGAATACAGTGAAACAATGAATAAACAGAAACATCACCATTTATCATAAAACAGCAAACAAGAAAATCAAGAAATATAAAACATTAATCATAACAGTAAAAGCATATTAATAATGACTTCCAGGTATGGGCTTGCGTGTGCACCCAGAGAGGCCCAACTTCCGGGTATGGGCATGCGTGCGCACATGCCTGTGCACAGCTTCCGCTTCCTCCGCACCCCCCCCCCCCACCCCCAAGCAGGAAGGTCAGTGGGCCGGATGGCCCGAAGATAGCAGGAGGTCCGTGGCACAATGGCCCGAAGACAGCAGGAGGCCCATGGGGCCGTGGTGGAGCTCATTCCATCACAGCTTAAAGACATCACAGGAACTTGAGCTGTGATGGAATGGCCCAATGATAATAGGGGACCATTTGTGTGTGTGTGTGTGAGCTTGCATGTATGTGTGAATGAGTGAGAGCCTGTGTGTGTCTGAGAGCCTGTTTGTGAGTGCATATGTGTATCTGGGTGAGATCCTATGTGTGTGTGTATGTGTGTGTGCTTCTGTGCCTGTGTGAGAACCTGTGTGTGTGTGTGGTTGTGTGACTGTGTAAGAACTTCTGTGTGTGTTTGTGTGAGAACCCTTGTGCCCGTGAATGTGTCTATGTGAGAGCTTGTGTGTTTGTGTGCCTGTGAGAGCCTATGTGTCACAGGCATGTGCGCATACACACATAATGTATCTGTGAGGGTGAAGGAGAGGCAGCCTGTGTATGTTAGAGAGAGGGAGTGTGTGAGAGAATGAATGTGTTATTGTGAATGTGTGTGAGAGAGAAGATAACATTTGTACGGCCCTACCTCCCCCAATCCCCGACAATCTCAGGGTGACTGGAAATCAGATCCCAGGTATGGAGAGTAGATTTTTAAATCCTTACTAGTTTTAATTATTGGGTATAATTTGATGATTCTTTGGGGGGGGGGGGGGGGAAAGAACCTTTTTTAATTGGATTTTTTATTCACCAGTTTGTTTTTTTTAATTTTTTGGTGTTTGATAAATTTTTGAAATTCTGTTCATTAACTGGTTTGAAATATTCTTTTTATGAATATTACTTTACTATTATTATTGTTTTATATTTCTTGTTTTTATGAAGAATGGTAATGTTTCTGTTTTTCCATTGTTGCTCTGTATATAGAGGTTGGCTTGTTGTGGGTTCCAGTTCAGTTCTTCTCAGCAGGTTTCTGTTCATACTTTCTGATCTCTCTATTCTGTATTTGGTCAGGGTCTCTCTGTGCTCTGTATATGTGACCGAGGTGAGGTATTTTGCTGGCATGTAATTTCTGTGTAGGGATCTATAGCAGCCTGGTTTCCTAATAAGAGCTTTTATTGGTGTTCCAGGGCCTGGTGTAATATGTGCAGTGTTGCCATTTCATAGATAAGGTTGTTAGGGTTGTTTTGGTATGGGAGGGTTTACTATATTGTAATGGTATTTCTGTTTGCTCATGGCTTTCTGAGGGCCAGGCTCACACCCAGTACACATTACAAAACGTCTAAGTCCATAGGAGCTCCAGGGTTCTTTTTTGCAGTTTTCTGGTTGGCACCACAGGAGTGCATGTAAATATAATATGTGTGTTGTAAGTGATATTTTTTCCTCAGAAGACTGTACTCTTGAATGTTCTTTTTCATTTAAAATGTGTTATAAATGCATAATTTAATGGTGTGTCTGTAAAGGGGGTGGGAGTTTGAATGTAGGGGGGGGGTGGTGTGTGTGCAAGGCTGAAAGGTTTGCCTAGGGTACCTGATCCCTTCCCTATCCTTGGGTTCGGTGGTGGGGGGGGGGGGGGGGGGGAAACTTGTCAGTTTTTAAAAATATAGATTGCAGGACGGAGCCGGGCTTTATTTGATGGACCCGGGACAGACACTGAATGGTGAGGGGGGGAAGCACAGTAATTTTTCGCACAGGGGAGCAAAAAAACTAACATCGACCCTGTGCCTCTTTCCCATTCCCAGGCTCCTCCTCCTGGACGAAATAGCTGCACTGGGCCCCTTAAGGCTGCAAAATGGAGTGGAGGCCGCGGGGCTGCCTGGCAGACTCCAACCTGCCGGCGGCCTTGGCAGAAAAAAGGCTCTGGGCCACCTGTGGGATAGAAAAGCCTAAGGGAGGATTGCCTGCTCAGATTTAGGAATCGGATTGGGCAAGGGTAACCTTAACCCCTGCCCGATCCAACGCAGCAACACACGAATCCCCCGCATCAGCCAGCAGAGCTAGCAGTGTTTCATTGATGTCATCTTCTACTGCCCCGGCGCCAGTCTCACGAGAGGAGCAGCGAGAGTTTGCAGCTCCTACCGCAAAACCAGCCCCGCGACAGTAGGAGAGGCTTCACTAAAACGAAGGGGTTTGGGTTAAAACCCCCCCCCCCTCAGTTTAATGTCTAAATCTGAGCAGGCAAGACTCCCTTCGCGTCTCCAATGTTGCGGACGGCCCGGAGCCTTTTCTCTACTTTGGTCGCCAGCGGGGTGGATTCTGCCAGGCAGCCCCGTGGCCTCCGCTCCATTTTGGCCGCTGGTGTCCCCAGGCCACCTGTCTCTGGGAGCCACTGCCCTGTGCCAGTACATGGCTCACACAGTGGGTTGTGCCGGCTTTGACTGTATGAGTTTTGGTCTAACTGGGCGATATTTGCTAATTGCATATGAAAAGAAAATTGGATCAAGCTGAATTGCTAAACTTTTGAGGATCAAAACCAAAAAATTTCTTATTTTTGATATTGGTGATAGGTCGGTGTTGTACAAGAGGGAGATTTCCCCAAACTTGGCCATCAGCACTCTCAGTTAGGCTTTCAGGATAATTAAAATATGCCCATTAGCCTAGGTCTTAGACCAAATATATGTAAATGTTTTCCTTGTGGATTTCCTGACAGCCAGCTCTGGCTGAAGGTCCTGAGGACCAAGTCTGGGAAGCCGTGCACTCGACAACTCCAGGTCTTAATGGACAGTCTTGAGCGTCTCCTGGTTCCTCTTCCTCCAGGGCCGATGGGACCTGCAGTTTTGCTTTTCTTAAGGAAGTAAGACCTGCAAATTTCTAAAAGCAGCGGAGCAAAACCAGAGTAGGGTCAGTCTGTCCCTTATGACCCCAAGTTGCGGGGTGATCCCAGCCCAGGAGTAAATCGGAACCTTGAACTGAGAAGCCAGCAAACAACCTTGCCTAGATCTATTTCCTGCATTGTATGTGGCTTTTGTTTTAGCTTTAATCTATGCTTTTTGTTTGCGCATGCAAAATTCTGTTCAACTATGTTTCTTACAAAAACGAGTCTTTAAGTTATCTTCTCCGGCTCTGAAGCGCAGCTCGTGCTCACAGAGAAAGCAAAAAATGCTTGAAGCATATTTCATTCCATATTCATAGAATAAGTATGGGGTTAACAGCAGAGCTGCTTCCTCTTTTCTTCTCTCCAGGGAGGATGCGGTCCAGTGGTTAAGAGCATTGAGGAGTGAGTCAGGGGAGCTCCTGGGCTGCGGATTAAAGGCCTCCTGTTTCACGGAGTCTCTGCAGAACCCTGGGCAGATCACTGTCTGCCCCACTGCCTTAGAAAACCCAGCTGGGATTGGGTAATAACAACAATAATAATTGACACTGCTCGTTCCCCTTACTCCTTTTCAAGCACAGTCTTGCCGGCACCAGAAATATGAGCCGGGTCAGCCCCCTCCGTCCTCAGGGTGCAGAGTCATGCATCTGGCCTGCAGAAATCTGAGGGAGCAGTACACAGTGGAGGGGGAGACGCTCTCATGCACTAACCAGGACAGAAACTTGGGGGTGACTGTGTCTTTTGATCTCGAGGTAGCGAAACAGTGTGATAAGGCAGTGGTCAGAGCAAAGATGATGTCAGGGTGCAAAGGGAGAGGCACAGCCAGTTGATTATGCCTCTGCACAGGTCCCCTACAATATGGTGTTCAGTTCTGGAGATCTTGTCTCTAAGAGGCTGGAGGCAGTGCAAAGAAAGGCTACCAAGATGGGTTTGGATTTGGATCTTAGATTTAATTGCTCACCTTTTTCAAATCTGAGCTCACGGCGAGTTACAATTCAGGTACTGTAGTTACTTCCCTGCCCCACACCTAAAGCCCTAGGAGAAGAGAATTAAAGAACTAAATACGGGCACCCTAGATGAGAGAAGAGATGGGGGAATGGATGCGGCAGGTATGATGAGACCTTCAGATATCTCAAAGATATAAATAATGCTCAAGTAGTAAACCTTTTTCAGAGGAAAAAATGCGCTAGGTCACCGTAGAGCAGCGGTTCTCAACCGGTGTGTCGCCACACTTCCCGGTGCCCCGCTGACCCAGCTGCTCCCCCTACCAGAGCAAAATAGGTCCTCCGCCTGGGCTTAAAACGCTGAGAGCCCGGGCGGGACGCGGCAAGACAGCTGGAGTCAGCGGCACCGGCACGATCTCTTCTTCCCGCCCCCACGGCCTGGAAGAGGAAGTGGTGAGCAGCGGGTGCGTGCGCGGGAAGAAGAGACCATGCTAGTGTGGGAAGCATCGGCCCGAAGAAAAGAAGAGGTGCGGCCTGAAGGATGAGCAGCGCAGCTCGGAGTAAGATGAGGAACAACGTTAACCCCCCATGGCCGATGGGACTCCTTTCTCTGCGAGGGCTGAAAAGGAAGGAGGTTGCTGCTGCCTTTAGGGTTGGAAGTGGAAGAGGCTGCTGCTGTCACTAGTTCGGGGGGGGGGAGAGTGAGTGAATGAGCAAGCATGTGTGTTTGAGATCTTGTGTGTGTGAGTGAGATAGCATGTATGTCTGTGATTGAGAGCCTGTATATGTGAAAGAGAGTATATGTGTGATTGAGAGCATGAATGTAAGTTTACGACTGGGAACCTGTATGTGTAAGTTTATGATTGAAAACCTGTTTGTGTGAAAGAGTATGTATGTATGATTGAGATCCTTTGTGTGTGAGAGAGATCATGTGTATGTATGATTAAGAGCCTGTGTGTATAAGTAAAAGAGAGAACATGTATGTCTGTGTGTTATTGAGAGCTGGTTTACGTGAGGGAGCATGTGAGGGTGTGATTGAGAGCCTGTGTGTAAATGAGAGAAAGAGAGAGAGCATGTGTGTCTGTGTGTGACTGAGAGCTGGTTTAGGTGAGGGAGCATGTCAGTATGTGATTGAAAGCCTGTGTGTAAATGAGAGAAAGAGAGAGCATGATTGTAAGCATGTGAATGAGAGTCTGTGTGTGAGAGAAAAAGACAGCATGTATGTGTGTGATTGAAAGCCTGTATGTGTAAGCGTGAAAAGACAAAAAGCATGTGTCTAAATGTGTAATTAAGAGCCTGTATAAGTGAGAGAGAAAAAGCATGTGTATATGTGAGTGACTGAGAGCCAGTGTGAAAGAGAGAGAGGAAAATGTTCCAAGCAAACCATCCCTCCTCCTGCTAATTCAAAACAATCTCAGGGCACCTGGATATCAAAATATTCCCAGGTATACAGAGCAAAACATTTTTTGTATCCTTATTATTTTTCATTATTGGGCCTTTGTGTCTGCTATTTTGAAATATTTTATTGGTATCTAGAAAATTTGTATATGAGTTTTTAATTATTGGATATTCCATTTATCAGTTGTTTTGAAATAATCTGTTCTTTTTTGTTAGTATGGTTTTACTGCTCTGATTTTATATTTCTTGATTTGTTTTATAAGGATGGGTGATGTTTCTTTTTTTCCTTTGTTGCACTACATGCAGAGACTCTGGCTTGTTGCAGTTTCCAATTCAGTTTTTGTCTGCATGCTTCTAGTTATGCATTTCAATCTCTTTATTCTTTGTTATGTGAGGGTCTGCACATGTGACTGAGGTGAGGTTTTCTGCTGGCATGTTATTTCTGTGTAGGGCTCTATAGTAGCCTGGCTTGTTCCGTTTTCCTAATAGGAGGTGTATTGGTGTCTTAAGGCCTGGTGTAATATTTTCAGTATTGCCTTTTCTTAAGTAAGATGTTTACTTTTGAGTACTGGAAATTGGTGCTGTTTTGGTGTGGGATGTTTACTATTTATGCAATTTCTGTTCAGACGGTATATGCATCTTTCCCTTGTGTCATTCTTAACAATAAAAATAATACTGGGCCTTTATTTTTTATTTCCGCCGTGAATTGTAATGAGCAGTGTATCACACATGTGAGCGTGTGTCACGATGGGAAAAGGTAGAGAAAGCCAATGCTGTCCGTGGACGTGAGTAACAAGAAATAGATCGACTTTTTTGGGATCTGCCGAGAACTTGTGACCCGCGCTGGTCACTGGTGGAGGCAGGATGGTGGGCTCCATGGCCCTTCGTCTGACCAGCATGGCTCGTCTTTCGCTCTTTTGTTCTTACAATGTGGCGGGGCTGGAGGCATGGCAAGGGAGGACGAGCATATTTAGTTGGATAGTTGTGGGCTGTGTTTCATTTTGTTGAGTCCCCCTTCCCTCTTCTTAGGGTGTTATGATACAAATGAAGTGGGTTATGAATCAAATATGTAAATAAAAATAAATATTGAACGCTATCCAGTTAAATATGTGCAGGTAAGTTGTCCGCACAAATAGCAGGTCTAAATTTATTTCAATAACTTTACCTGGATATTCAGGAGAACAGCTATCCAGATAAGGTCCGCTGAATAAAGGTAATTTGGATAGCTTATCTGCTCAATGGGTTTTTTGAATATGGACCTCACAGTAATTCAGTAAATGACGGCAGAAAAAGACCAAAATGGCCCATCCAATCTGCCCTGTTGAGATTTGTGCACTTTAGTTAGATGAGCATATAATTCCCACATTCAGCCCCATATCAATTCCCCACTCTTTGTGGTTTTCATTTGAATCTTCAAACCTCTCTCTACCACTGCCTTCTATATTAGGCCCAAGCCTGCCCAGAATTTGTTTATGTGCTGGCTTCCACCATCTCCTCTGGTAGACCGTTTCAGGTCTTGTTATATTCCTCTTTGATTCTTTCATGTTACCCCAGCTTTCTTAGAACTCTGATGCAGTCATAGCAGCAGAACCGTAGCGCGATTCTGGCTAATATGGCTTTGGCCATAGGTGCCATCCACTAGGGGGTGCTGATGAGCTACTGAAAAAGACAGTTGTTCCTTCGCCCCAGCCCTCCCGAGATGGTCTACAGGACCTAAGAGCTGCTTCTGATGGCTTCTTCATTGCCCGTGGGGCTGAAAAATGTTTTGCTGTTCCTGCCCTCCCCTTTCCACGAATGCTCACATGGCCGATAATCAGCTGCTGCATCCCCTCTCTCCTGCAGAGGACAGACATTGGCAGCCCGATGCTTGCTCTTCCTGCTCTTCCTGCTATGGCTCTGCTCATTTCTGCATGGTTCAAAAGCTGATTTGTGCAGAAGAGAGAAGACCCACAACAAGAGGAGATTTTATGTGCCAGTTGCTGGCGCCATCTTCCTGTCTGTCCACAATAGATGAGGGGGGTTGGAAACAGAGAGAGGAAGGTGAAGGCTGGAAGGTGAGGGGGAGGGTTGATTGGTGAAAGAGAAAACAGGGAAGGATGGGAGGGAGTGGAAGGGTAAAGAATGGAAGGTGAGAGGGGGGTTGGAAGATGAGGGAGTGGAGAGAAAAGGGTAGAAGGTGAAGAAGAGGAGGGAGATAGAGGCAGTGGCATAGCCTCAGGTAGGACTGGGTGGGCTGTGTTCCACCCACTTTGAGCTCAGGCCCACCCACTTAATCCAGCAGCCTGAGAAGCAGTGACCAACGAAGGAAGGTGGCCTGAAGGCCACTGGTGGACCCTGTCCCACCAGAGGCTAGAAACAGAATGAGGCCCGGGAGGCCACCAGTAGACCACATCCCACCGACGGCCAAGAAGAGAAACCTGACCAGAGAGAGCCCATTCACCTGCTCTCTCTCCTCCTTGTGTGTCGGCCCTACTGAATTGAAAACGCTTGCAGCTATCAGGTGCTCTATGCTAATCTCGCTATGCACAAGATCAGCACAGAGGAAGTGATAGCCGCAAGAATTTTGAATAGCGCAGGGGCCGGCACACGGGAAGGAGCAGCAGCAGAATTGGCTCCCCCTTCTGCTCCTCATGGGAAGTCTGTCTGGACATGTTTTCGAGTGAATGGGAGCCTGCTGTGTTTGTGTGTGTGTGTGAGAGCCTGTCTGGGGGAGGGGGGTGTTCGTGTGACTGGGAGCCTGCCAAGAACTTTGTATATGTGAGAGAACGTGGGAATGGAGAAGCTGTGTGTATGTGTGAGGGAGAGTATGTGCGTGGAAGTGGGAGTCTGAGTGTGAGGAAGAGTATGAGAGTTTGAGTGTGTGTGTGTGTGTGTGTATGAGCCTGCATGTAAGAGCCTGTGTGTTTGTGTTGGAAAGTGAACCTGTGTGTGAGAGAGAATGTAAGAGCCAGAGCTTGTGTGTGTCTGTAAGGGGGGATGGGAGCCTGCTTGTGAGAGTGCGAGCCTGTGTGTATGTGTGGGAGTGGGAACCTATGAGTGACAGCTTGCATGTGACAGTGGGAGCCTGCATGTGAGAGTTGGAGCCTGAGTGGGAGCCTGTGTGTATGTGAGAGAGGGCATGTAAGAGTGGGAGTCTCTGTGAGAGAAAGCATGTGTTTCAGAGAGTGCATATGAGAGAGAATCTGTGTGTGTATGGAGGAGAAAGGAAAGAAGGCAAGAGAAGAGAAAAGAAACAGAATAAAAGAGATCCTGAAAAAGGAATTAGGAAAAAGACAGACAAGGGGAACAAAAAGTCTGGGATTAACTGATTAGAAAAATAAGATCAGACAACAAAGGTAAAAAAATGTATTTTGACTTTCAGCAATTGGAATATGCCATCTTTGGGAATGTCCATTTCTGATATATTTGTATTTTGCTGTTTCTTCAGTATTCCAGTGCTCACAGAGGCTGAGGCTGGTTTCTCAGGCTTCCCATTTCAGTTTTGTCTGCATGTTTGTTTCTAATTTGTAGTCCTTTATTCTGTATTGATAAGGGTCTAGAGATGCAGTATTTTGGCTAGCATCTAGTTTCTCTGTAGGGATTTGTAGCAGTTTGGCTTGTTCTGTATGCCCACTACATAGTGTATTAATGTTCTAGGGCTTAGTGTAATGCTTACCTTTGCTGCCTTTTTGTAGATAAGGTTGATGCTGTTATGGCATGAGAAGGTTCTAGGTGGGGTTTTTTTTTTTTTTTTTTTTTGTAAGGATTTGTTTTACTTCACAAAGTGTTTGGCATTGGAGGGAGTTTGTTTTGCTGTCACTAAGGTGGCACCAGCATTTAAATATATGGTTTTTTTGCATTTTCTAGTTCTGTTCTGCACCTGTTGCAGATCTTAAGTTCTTATGATGTTTATTATGATTATTGCTGTTTTATTGTAGTTATGATATTCTCTGCATTTTTGGAAAGAGGATTCATACAAGAATATATTGATATTTGTTTATTACGTAATTGGATCTAATGTTTGTTAAACTTCCGTTACTTTTTACATGATGTGTATTTATAAATGGCAATAAATATAAAATAAATTATATAGATTAATAATGTATGTTTAATGTTGGTAAGTGCTTGAATTAATAGAATTAAAATATCTTAAAGCATCATTCATGATGAAACTACTTAGAAACCCATTGTCAGACGCACTCTAAGACATTATTTATTGATAAGAGTACAAATAGTAGGGCCTAGACTTGTTTGTCAACTGCCCACCCATGTTAACCTTGGGCCTCCCCCAAAACATTTTCTGTCTCCGCCACTGGATGGAGGAGAAGAGGGTGGAAGGAAGAGGCAAGGATGGAATTATAAGGGAGGTTGGGAGCAGATATTGAGGGAAAGAGCTGGGTAGCTGCTGATGGTAAAGGGAGCAAATCAACATGGGGGAGTAGTAGGAGGAGGAGAAATAGGGGAGAAAGTTGGGAAGATATAAGATTGGAACGTGGAGAACTGGAGAAGGAGGGATGAAATCTAGCTATGAGTTTCAGAGTGAGAGAGAGAGAGAGAAATGGAGAAAAATGAGACGACAGGGAAAGAACAATGTCAGAGGAAAAGGTAGGGGAGGACCTGAAAATGACAGGAGGAGAAAGACTAAACGGAAAATGGACAGGACAGCCTGGAAAAAGGAATCAGGAGTCCAACATGAGGAAATCAGAAAAAAAGAGATGAGGAGCAAAGCCATCACTGAGAACATATTAGTGATGTTTTGAGCTGCGACCTGCTTGTTGAAGACTGTTTTATTTTAATGAATGTATTTCTGTAAGCCACTCAGAGCTGTAGTTATTGAGCGACATAAGTATTTTAAATGAATACATAAAAAATTAGAAAAATCTCCAGATCACAAAGGAAGAAAAAGCGTTGTTTTCAGTTTAGGGAACTGCATATGTCAAGTCTGGGACTGTGTCTCATGTATTTTGCACAAAACAGGAGGACACGCGCTTCTGTTTCTCTCTGTCATGCAGAGTCTGGCTCCTCAGAGTTTCTAGTAGAGTTGTTGGTTTGCATGTTTGTACTTCCAGTTTATGGTCACTTATTCTGTATTTGTTGAGGGTCTGTCTGTGGAAGATGTCATCATGGCTTAAAGGCAGAAATTCTTTTTTTTTTTTCAACCTCCTACTGCCTAACAAAGTAGAGATCACTCATCAATTGGGAAGAGGTTAAGGTTCAGCTCTCGTAGAGGTTAAGAATCGCATCTACACTGACCTAAGAGTCACACTTTTGGAACCAAGGTCATACTTGTGTCTACTTACAGATTATAAATAATAGTATTATGTTTAAAAAAAAAAAAAAAGAAATTTAAAGGAATCTCCCAGCTTGTGAGCTGTGTATAGGGTAGGGCAGATTTTTTCACTTGGCCATTGGTGCCCAATTGCCAGCAACGGGCTCTGTATAACACTGTTGTTAGGATTGTAACCATTGTTCCACCCAGGTAATGCCTATTGGCTATGCTTGTGGCCTATGGTACCAACAGTTTATGCTTCCCCTATCCCTTCACTTTCTGAATAGAAGGATTCTCGCTGTTTGTCCCCCCCGCCCTCTGGAAAACCATTACAGACTCTGTTCCTTTCCTTCTTCTAAGTAGGGTAGCCAACTGGCTCCAGATTTTCAGGATGGGCTGATCCAGTCCTGGTTTTACTCCCCTGCATCCAGGTACTTGTAGTCTTGCTTTTCTTAAAGAATGCAATAGGGATACCCATGCAATGGATAAAACCAGGACTGGATCAACCTGTCTTGAAAATCTGGAGCCAGTGGGTAACACTACTTCTAAGGTGGCCACCTAGATCCAGTACATGAAGTACACAGGGGCTAAGTGCTAAGTTTACAACTCATTCCTCCAAGTTTTTGCTACGAAAAAGCTTCCATAATGCTTTAAAATTGAAATTTTTAAAAAGGTGAGAACTGACTATTCTTTTCCTTGTACGGAAATAAAAGTTAACAACAAAAAAAACCCATCCCCCCCCCCAACAATGTAAGGAGATGCCTTTTTATGTGACTAAATACATTTAAAGGGAATTTTGCAATCGTGTGCATAACTCAGCAGAGACACACATAAGTAGCTGCACCTAAACATAGGCCTGTGTTTTACAAATTATGCAGTGTGCAGCGGGAGCCTCACCGTTTATAAAATACTGCGTTAGCATTGCCCTGAAAGCATGTGCGTGTGTGTCAGTACATACATTTTTTTAATGCACGGATCCGCATAGCTCATACACTAAGAGGAAGATTTTAAAAGCCCGGCGCATGGCCAAAAATCAACAGATACGCGCACAAGTTGAGCTCGCGCGCGCCCACCAAATTTTAAAAGTCGTCTAGATGCGTGCGTATCTCCCACTGCGCACACATTTCAAACGTTTTTAAAGGGGGTGGGGTGTGGGCGTGGTCAGGGGCGGGACGTGGGCATTTCAGGGCATGGCCAAGAGATGTGCGTGGAAATACTTGCGTGCCCGGGCGTGTGCACAGATCCCCTGCCGCGTAAGTTTACTTATGCTAGGGATGAAATGTAAGTTTAAAAAAATAAAAAACTAGCCATATCTCAGGGGTTTTAAGAGTCTGGGGTAACTGGGGGGAGAGTAAGCTATTCAACCAGAGAGATTTGGAAGAACTGGGAGAACTGGCATGGACGAACTGGTTAAACTGGCAATGGCATGGACGCGCACCCCTTTTGAAATTCCCCAACTTACGTGGTAGCAGTGGGATTTGCACGCTTAGAAGGGCACCTATTTAAAATTAGGCACACGTGCCCACATGCAGGCTCCTTTATAACATTCGTGCATATGTGCGTGCAAGTTATAAAGTCGCCGTGTCCCTGGGTGCATGCTGGCACACACGCACCGATGTGCGCCCACACGCCGGTTTGAAAGTTGCCGTCCCATGTTATAAAAGTGCGTGCATGTATTTTACACATTAAGTAATTGTACCATGTGCGCGTGATAACCCTCAGTTTATGCACGAAGGCAGGCATTTTATAAAGCCAGCTGATGTCCACGAGTATCTCGCTAAGGAAACTACTTACTTGTGCATGTACTTTTAAGCACCAGTTCACCCACCAGCGCCCACATCTTAACACCTCTTGCTTCAGACCCCTAACCCAAAAACTGCAGATAAAAGAGAAGCCGGACTTCATATCTGCAACTTGGTTAGAGGGCATAAAGGCACGCACGCATGTTTGATGTCGCATGTGCGGATTCTTTTTATAAAATACGTAAATGAGCACGTAGTTGCAAAGCTTGCCCTGGCACACGTTTACTCTTCCTTGTGGCAGGGAAAGTGTGTGCGTACTCCTGCCTGTTAGGAATTATTAGGAAGGTAATGGTTAATAAAATGGAAAATATCATAATGCCTCTGTATCGCTCCATGGTGAGACCGCACCCGGAATACTGTGTACAGTTCTGGTCACCGCATCTCAAAAAAGATATAATTGCGATGGAGAAGGTACAGAGAAGGGCGACCAAAATGATAAAGGGGATGGAGCAGCTCCCCTATGAGGAAAGACTGAAGAGGTTAGGGCTGTTCATCATGGAGAAGAGACGGCTGAGGGGGGATATGATAGAGGTGTTTAAAATCATGAGAGGTCTAGAATGGGTTAACGTGAATCGGTTATTTACACTTTCGGATACTAGAAGTTAGCAAGTAACACATTTAAGACTAATCGAAGAAAATTCTTTTTCACTCAACGCACAATTAAGCTCTGGAATTTGTTGCCAGAGGATGTGGTTAGTGCAGTTAGTGTAGCTGGGTTCAAAAAAGGTTTGGATAAGTTCTTGGAGGAGAAGTCCATTACCTGCTATTAATTAATTTTACTTAGGGAATAGCCACTGCTATTAATTGCATCAGTAGCATGGGATCTTCTTAGTGTTTGGGTAATTGCCAGGTTCTTGTGGCCTGGATTGGCTCTGTTGGAAACAGGATGCTGGGCTTGATGGACCCTTGGTCTGACCCAGCATGGCAATGTCTTATGTTCTTATGCCCTTCTGAGAATTCGCTTACCATGCCCAGAGGCTGCTTACACAGGCTTTATGTGCTCAGCCCCCCCCCCCCCCAGAAGTCTTTGAAAATCGCTCCCTTCCTGGGTAGCTTTTGGGCCTTTGGTCAGAACAGAACCTTTTCCTTGCTAGGGCCAGGCAGTAGCCCGCCCGTCTCCTCTCCCCTGCTCTCTTCTCTTCCCCCTTGTGCTTTCGGACTCTCACTCACCGTCCTCTCCTGCACGCTGGCCCCCACCTCCCTGCTCCTTCTTTCCCCCTTCCTCTCCTGCCCTCTTCCTCTTGCTGCCTCATGCTCTCCCATTCTTCATTTCTCCCTTTCTCTTGCTCCTGCTTTCCCTATTCCCCCTCTGCTTTCACTTACCTGTGCCTCTGCTTTCTTTCCCATACTTCCTCTCCCCTTGGCTATTGCTTTCCATTTCTGACCTCTCTCTGTTTTTCTTCTCGCCACCCGATGTTTTTTTATTTTTATTTTTCAGTGTCCTACTTAAAACTTATTTTGGGGAGCACTCAGTTGCTCTGCGTCCCCTCTCTTTTCTCCTCTTGGTGATGCCTCCTTTAATATTTCATACTTTGATTTCTGCTCTTGATCTTGCTGTGACTCTGGCTCATCTCTTACCTCATGTTTCCAGTATTTACGGTGTGAGCAGGCTTTGAGTGGATGAGTGCCAAACTCCTCCTGGCTTACCGGGCTCTAAGAAGCCGTGGTCAAACAGCTGGAGTAGTCATCCGCCAGAAGGATTCTCTACACAGGGACAGGACCGAGTCCGTGGACGACTGCTTCCCCTGTTCCTCACGGTCCGGGAACCCCACCGTAAGAAGGTTCTCCTTGCAAAACCACAAAACCCAAAAGCTGAGATTAAAGAGATAATTTGGTAGGCAATGGATGTGGTTCCGAGAAAGTTTATTTACAGGAGGAAAGATAGCTTTTCACAGTCCATTGCCACAGGCATCACCACACAGCCAGTATTTTATTTTTTTTTTTAATATTGCTGTAAACTCCTTCTCTCAAACTTCTCAGCAAAATATCCAAACAGAAACCCAGACTTAGCCTCATGGCAATGAGTAGGAATTGCCAGCTGGTTGGTTTGCTACTTCTGGTTGTGGAATTTCCAGTGACTTCTCCCTTAACCAGACAAAGTTAAACTCTTACTCTGTCCCTGTGGGCTGCCACACACTTCAACTTCTTCTGAGTGTCTCGAGAATCCTGAAACAGTCATCCTCATATTCCTCCTGGGGTTTTTGCTTGTAGGCCTAGAATGCCGAGGAACTCGATTCTTAAGCACCCATAAATAGGCTGAAGCAATATCACGCACTTAAAAATGTGCATGAAAGGTGGGCACATCCACCTCTCCTGGGCGCTCGATGCTATATTTTAGTGAGCTGCTGCATTAAAAAGGACGCTCTCAGCTAAAATTGTGCATCCCTAACTCAAAAGTATCGGGCGCCCAGGAGATGTGGCTGTGCACCGGCCAAGAAAATGGGCGCTCAGTATGAGCATCCGTTTTATCCCACCGCAGATAACTCACACGCACAATATACACGCTCGCCTGCAGCGTGCATACTGTGTGCCCAGATATTTTTCTTTTTCTAATCTAGCCCTTACATTTTCCCCCTAATTGTAAGTGCTGCAAGCAGTAGAACTTAGTATTGTAATGATACGAAGTCGTAGGAACCACAGAGACCAGTTATTTTGGGGGGTTTTTCATGTGCTTTTGTCTCATGCTATGACTTAACATCAGCTCCGGGGCTGGCATTAAATTTTCCGTGATAAAAAGGGTGTATTGGTCAACCCACGATTTTTTTGCATCAGGGGATAATTGCTAATAGCCTCATCTACATGGGATTTACATATGATGAGTACTATTAGCTATGCGTTTGCTTGGATGCGTGTTTTGGACACGCTGATCCCCTTATTGCCTTGGGTGTAAGTCTAGCGCATCCAAAACGCATGTCCGGATGCGGGTTAGCCTGGGCGCTAGGCTGGGCAAACTTTATTGCATCAGCCCCGATAACCTTTGGAGCCAGCTGGACAAATCCCCCCCACTCCCCTGCTAAATTTTATCTGGGCAAATTGCTGCCTGCACAAAATGGACCCGGGGAGACGAGGCAGGACTGGGGGCGTTCCCAAGGCACAGTTTCACTTTGTCCAGGCAGCGCTAACATTAAAAAAGGTTTGGATAAGTTCCTAGAGGAGAAATCCATAAACTGCTATTACGGTAATTAATAAGCAATAGTAACTTGAGATTTATTTAATGTTTGGGTACTTGCCAGGTTCTTGTGGCCTGGATTGGCCACTGTTGGAAACAGGATGCTGGGCTTGATGGACCCTTGGTCTGACCCAGTATGGCCTGTTCTTATGTTCTTATGTTAGAGAGCTGCATGCAGAGGAAGGGTACGGGGTGGGTGTGCCTCATCCGCTGCATCTACCTGCCAAGGTGTGCAGTCTTGCCGTTGGCTAAGACTGAACATTTAATGGGCTTTATTTTTATGCACTGGTTGTGCACTAAACCATAATGTTCCTGCTTTGATTTTTGCTACCTGCAATCAAGTCAGCAGCAAAGGATTATATTCTTGAACAACAGCTCCTGTGTGAAATGTGTGCCTTTCTACTGGACGGTTTCTAGAGGAGCTTCAGGAAGAAAAGCCCTTAAGGGCCTTGAAAAACCGACTCCCCCCCTCCCCTACCCCCCTGTATAGGCAGAACCTGGGAGCATGGGTGCAGCCTTGGCCCATGACCTCTCAGGCCAGGCCCTACAGGCCAGAAGAAGTCGGGGTTAGGGGCTACACTTGTATTTGTCTTGCACTCATTGATACTGTTTCTGCCACTGTCTGAACTCATCCTCTTGTGCTTCAGCTGGTCTTACTCCGTGTGTTTTGGTCTCTTAAAATTAGCTTTAACTCTGAATATTTGCTTTGTAGAAATTTTGCCGGATGCATGGAGTGGCCTCCCAGGAGAGGTGGTGGGGACCCCATCTCTTTCAGTCTTAGGCAGTCACAGCCCGGCACGTGACCGTGATGTTCTTGGCAGAGGACTACAGGAGTTTGCCATTGTCTTCTGCAGCTCACAGAGCCCGGGTAGGAGCCAAGCCAGCCCTAGATTATTTATTTATTTATTTTTTTTCCACTTTTTGACACTTCAGAGCAGATTACTTTCAGGTACTAAGTTTGTACCTGAGGCATCAGCTGGTAAAGTGACTTGCCTGAGTGTCACAGGCAGCAGCAGTGGGACTTGAAAGCTGGTTTCTCTTGGGTCATAGCCCACTGCTCTAACCACTGGGTTACTCCTAGCTTAGCTGCCAGGATCTGAGGAGCTTAGATTGAAGTATCCCAGGCAAGGCCAGCGCGTCCTATTAGGCCAGGGGTGGGCAATTCCGGTCCTCGAGGGCTGCAAACCAGTCGGGTTTTCAGGATATCCTTAATGAATATGCATGAGAGAGACCTGCATACACACTGCCTCAGTTGTATGCAGGTCTCTCTCATGCATATTCATTAAGGATATCCTGAAAACCCGACTGGTTTGCAGCCCTCGAGGACCGGAATTGCCCACCCCTGTATTAGGCGAACTAGGCGACTGCGTCGGGCGCCGACCATTAGGGGGCGCCGAAGAGCAGCCACGTGGGGCCGCGAGTGGAGCCTATCCTGCTTGCTGCAAAGAAGAGTAGAGATTCGACGGACCGCAAGCAGTGCCCATCCTGCTCGTGGCCCAGAGAAGCCCACACTCACGGTGGGTGCGAATGAAGTAGGCCGAGTCCAAGGGGGGGGGGGGGGGGGGTGGCATAATGGGGGTGGGCGCAAGGCAGAAGGTTCGCCTAGAGCATCTAATAACCTAGCACCGGCCCTGATCCCAGGGCAGCCAGAGGAGATGACAGAGGTGAAAAAAGTAACATGATTCCTGAAAGCAGGCCACAGAGTATCCAGTGTTGCAAAAAAGTGAAAGAAAAGCTAAAGATAAACCTGTGCCTATGGTGCTGCAAAAGGAAGCAATTTGGGCAGGCTGAATAGGCCTTTTAGTCCTTATCCGACGTTATATTCTCTGTTTCTGCTATTTGGCTTCTTTTTCACTTTCTCTTGTGTGGACATAAAGTAATTGATTTATTTATTTTTTTATTTATCACGTTTTTCTATACCGTCGTTAAGACGAGCCATCACAACGGTTTTCAAATTGTAAAATACATAGGATAAAGCATACAATGTTAATAAACAGTAGGCATTTAAACTAATAATGGCAATAAGAATAAACCATGAATAAATAATAAAGATCACTGAATAAAATAAGTAAAAAGATAAAAAAATAAAATAAGTAAAAAGGTTAAGAAGTTGACAGTTATAAATAGACGCTATCTCATTTTCCAGCCGTGTAGGCCTTTTCGAAACAGACAGGCTTTTAAATCCCGCTCGAACTTCTTAAAACCAGTTTGTAGTCTCCCATTCTTCGGTAGCACATTCCATAGTTTAGGCCCTGTAGGCGACACAGCTCTTTCTCTGACTTGGTTCAGATGTGCGGGGTGTACAGCAGGTATTGACAGTACGCCTTTGTTGGTGAACCTTACATTTTGTTGTAACGGACACCCCAGTTCTGATACCAGTAAGCCCTGGGCACATCCCAGAGATAGTCAGTGGAGACCAGGCCGGTGAAGGAGGGGGTGGAACCATTCTGCACAGCCCCTCCCTTTGAGGGCGTGGCATGGCCGTCCCCTTTAAGAGGCTTTAGAAGCAGCTCTCTCCTGGGAGCTCAGTTGATTTTTGAAGCTAGTGGAGGTGTTTTGGAGCCTTTGCCTAAGTTTGGGTTGCTGGGCCTGCTCTTAGGACTCCAGCAGACCCTGCTGGGAGTCTGGGAATCAGGCCGGGGATCTGCCCTGCCTATCCGCTCCCTGGTGGGTAAGGGTCGGTGTGCAGGGATAATTTGGGCTTAATTTGTAGGAGCCTTGTGTGAGACCTAAGCCCGTCCTGGGGCACCCCCGGGATAGGGAAGACCTGCCCTTCAGGGCGATGAGACACAATGCGAGGAGAAACTCCGGCGTCTGCGTCATTCTGGGGGGAAGACGAGTTTTTGTTGAAAATCTCGGAGGAAGCTTTGCTGCCTCTCTTCCTACCCACCAGAAGGATAACCCCGGAGATGCTTCTTCCATCTTGGGTCCCTCCCATCAGGGATTCGTACAAGAACCAAAAAGGAAAGCAGAAGAGCAAGTGACTCTGAGAAAAGAACCATTTAGGATCACTCAGGACACCAAACAGGAGCCTTCACACCCCGGGGAGCGAGAGGATTGGACTCTCCATGCGGAGACGGGAATTTTATCTCGGTACCAGCTTGGAAAGGGATTTTTTTTCCCCCTGCCCATGCAAAGGATTATCCTGCCCACCGGGGAACGCTCCTTTATCCAAGCCCTGAAGGGTGGAGGTTTCCCTGGGCCCTGGCTTAGAGATTCCCTGCACAGACAGAGGAAAGAGAGACCGCCACAAAGGAGGAGAAAGCCTGAGGAAAGAGAGACCGCCACACAGGAGGAGAAAGCCTGAGGAAAGAGAGACCGCCATACAGGAGGAGAAAGCCTGAGGAAAGAGAGACCGCCATACAGGAGGAGAAAGCCTGAGGAAAGAGAGACCGCCATACAGGAGGAGAAAGCCTGAGGAAAGAGAGACCGCCACAAAGGAGGAGAAAGCCTGAGGAAAGAGAGACCGCCATACAGGAGGAGAAAGCCTGAGGAAAGAGAGACCGCCATACAGGAGGAGAAAGCCTGAGGAAAGAGAGACCGCCATACAGGAGGAGAAAGCCTGTGGTGCTGTGGATTTATTTGAATTGTGCCAATTTCACTTAACTTTTCTATCACTAAAGACTTTACTTTTGGACACTAACCCGGATGGTCCTGTGTTTCTTTGGCACTCACAGCACACCCAAGTGGAAGAAAGCACCCCTCTCTCCCAAGGACAAGAACGAAGGTACGAAAGGTCACCCCTAGCACTCTGGGCCTTGGAAGCAACCCCCCCCCCACACACACAGACTAAGAAAGGATCCTACCTAGCCCTGGGGAAGAGGGAGACGTGCTAGCACTAGCCAGGAGGGCTTCCAGCCCCAAAGAGACACTAAATTCGTGTACGGCTCCACCGGAGTGCAGTAAGCTCCCTGGGGTGGAGTTACACTGCGATTGTACATATTCTATAATTCATACATTGTAATGGTAGTAGAGTTAAGAAACCAATAATGAACATTTTCTTTGACCCAGCAGTTTGGTGCTGCTCCTTTGGGTTTCCAGCTCTGACGGAACCAGGAGTGGGATCTGGCACCGTGAGCCCTCCTTTGCAAATACCCAATGATTTCCCCCCTCCTATTTTCGTATCATCTCCCAACTTACTTTACTCCGGTCATTGTAGCAGCAGGTCCTTAGCTGGGGGAGGGCCATGCACCTGAGCTCCTTCCAGAACCCTGCAATCTTGAGCCCTAAATCCGACCACCAGGTGTCACTGTTGCACCGACTATGACTCCACTCCCCTGCCCCTCTCCTCCCGCCTGTGAATGCCGCTCCCCCAGGTCCCTTTCCATGGCAGCGCGCCGCACTGTCGCTTAGCCATTAGGCCGGCCCTGAATGTACAGTTTTAATGCAAACCAAAAAGGATATAGACACAAGAGGTAGAACTCTCCCAGTCGGGTATTATCAGGGAATTTCAGCCATGCACTAAAGAGGAACACGGTGCATGGATTTCATCTGACAGACGTAGAACAGGAAACAACTAGGTCTGTTTGCACTATAGAGTTTGACAGATGATGGGATGGGAGTGGGGGGCCTTGTTCAACTGCAGTCCTTAAGTGACCAGATAATAGTCAATTATGTTATTTGTAATATACATCATGAACTGTAGAGGGAACAAGGAGTTATGTCATGTTATAAGAAACCAGATCCTATAATTATTTTTAAGTAGCAATAATTATAAAAAGATTGCCGAGTTTCATGACTGAATCCCTTTGTAAATCTTACACATGGGCGATGATAGCAAACTCTGTTTTCATTTGCTTCTCATTCTCTCTAATCATCTCTAGTTATTTCCCTGAACCCACCACAGTGGATTTAAGCTGTTTCGCCAGCTGAGCTTTTGCAGGGCAAGTTTTCCAGGGGTTAAGTCTTTGGAAAAAGTCCTGCCCGCCGATGACTGACCCGAATGTGTGCTGGAGAAGGCGGCCCATTTATCTGGTTTTCTAATCACTTGCCATCTTTGACGTAAGGCTGCTTTCGTTAGAGGCCCCCCGGTCCGGTCCTTTTTGGAAAGAGCTTTCTGTGCTCTGTGCGTGTCCGCAGAGAGGTTGCAAGCCCATATTTTACAGTCACCAGGTTATGAACAACAACAACAACAAAAATGCAATGAAAAAGCACCAAAGCAAACATTATTGAACTTACTGGAATTAAAGAGAAAATCAAATCCTCCAGCAAGAGTACACCAATCCCGAGATATCTTTCAGTTTAGTCCTCATTTCACCATTTCTTCCTTGCTAAAATATTTCTAGGGCATCTAGCAGTATAACAAGCATGTCTTTAACAGTAAAACCAAGAGTAATGAATAACATTGAAAACAGAGGCGAGAGAGGAAAGTGGATGGTGGCCCCATTGGCCTAATGCGCGCACCTTCCTCATTTGGGAGACTGTAAGGTCGAGAAGCTCTGACTCTGGAATTAAAGAGCTCGATGATCTCAGTTTAATTCCCTCATCTCAGAACTGGACACAGTTTGGCTATCTCTCACCTTAAAGGGCTTATTAAAGAGACTCCAGGTTACTCTGTTCCTGTAGGTGGTGGCTGAGGTGCACTGGCAGCCATGTGGCTGCCTTTTCCCTCCAGTTTAAATCTCGGTTGAAGTCGGGCGGTCCTCGCGTTAGTCCACCTGCATACCGTAGAAGTAGAGATGAACAGACAAGACCTGGGCGACACCTTGTTATTGGACAAACCTGATGCATTTGTGACTGCACTAGAGCTTGAGAGCTATGTTGCCTTCACCAGGGCAATGCAAAATCTTGGTTAGAAACTCCTATAGTTCTCTTATCTTTACCTTTTCCCACAGTCTGGTATAGTTTATTTTAGTTTTCAGTCAGTCTCTCTTCAGTCCCATGAACCTTTTCTCATCCTCCTCAGTCTCTCCCTGGCATTTCCTGTATTATTTTGTTGTATTTCCCTAGCGTGACTGTAAAGCATTTGGGGATATGATACAATACTACAGAGCGTCTTTTATGCACGTATTGTGTTGCACCATGCTCGCTTCTGGCTGAAACATTTTTACTGCTGAATGGTACTCGGTTATGACGAGGGTCCCTTAAGGGTCCATGCTTTCTGTGCTCCTTTTTAACATTTACCTCCACTCCATCTGTAGCCTAACTCACCACAGGTAAGGGAGTAGGTTACAGACGCTCTGCGGATGATGTACAGTTTTTTGTACCACTTACAGCCTCAATTCCCGACAGGCTTAATTTTGTAGGAAACTACTTATGTTCAGTTTGTGACTGGATGCACAGTATAATAACAAATCGGCCCTTAGTATTGGCAAAACAAATCTAATCATATTAAGTAGATTTCCATCTGAGGATTATCCCACCTCTTTCAAGTTTGAAGATTGGCCCTTGCAGATCTCGCCGATAGTTAGGAATTTTGGCAGTACGACTGAATCTGATATATCAATGAAGGAGCAAGGTAAAGATGGTGGTTATAAAACTGCGGGTGTTGCACAATCATTTCTGACAACTGCTGACTTTTGTGCTATTTTACAGTCATTAGTAATCTCTAGATTGGATTATTGTAACTCTCTTTATGTTCAGCTATCTGCATATATGTTGAGATGTCTGCAAGGTGTGCAAAATGCTGCTGCACGGTTGATTACTGGTGCAACATTATCAGATCCCATTACCTCCGTCTTACGCTCATTACATTGGATTCCAGTCCAGTGGAGTATATGATTGAAAATTGTAACATTAGTAAATTGTGCTCTCAGTAGTGAAACACTTGTGTGTGTCAGCTCACTCCTTCAAAGTTACAAGCCTACCCGTTCCGTAAGATCTATGGGTCAAAAGTTACTTGACATACCTTCAATTCGTCATGCGCACTAGGATGAAACCAGGGAAAAAGCATTTTTAGAAAGCAGGCATTCAATGCTATCCCACATTTAGAAAGCACGTAAAAAAGCCTATTATTGTGGATCCACTTTCAATCAGGGCTCCATTAAGTTATATATTCTTTTTTCTTTTTTAATGCAGGCACTTATTGAGATTATTTTTAATGATTTTTTTGTATGTACTTTGTATGATGGTTTTATTTTATATTTCATCTTAGCTTGTGACTAATGTTTAAATTTACTTTGTGTCTGATTTTATTTGTGCTTTTTAGTCACTGGTTATTTTGTACCTATTGTAGGTTTGTATGCTGTAACCCACCAAGAATTTAGGATTGTGTGGGCTAGAAACATGGATGGTAACTTTTAAACTGGTGCAAGGGTGCACATGTGTGCATTCGTCAGCCCACATCCAGGGATGCGGCTATTTTATAACATTCACGCGTATATGCGCGCACATTATAAAATAGCCTCGCCACACACATATGTGCTCTGAATTTTAAGTGGGCGCGCACCTGTGCACACAAATCCCGCGTCTACCGCATAAGTGGGGGGATTTTAAATGGGGTGCACACCGACACATTTGCCAGTTTTACCAGTTCATTCCCAGATTACCCAGTTAGCGATAGATCCTCCAACCCCCCTCCACTTACCCCAGACCCTTTAAACACCTCTGAAATGACTTTTTTTTTTTGGACTTACACACCATCCATAGCAGAAGTAAAGTTACGCGCAGCGGGGACTCGACGCGCACCGGATCGCGTAAATATTTATGCACAAATTTCTGGTGAAAGTCCCGAAACACCCATGGACCACCAGTGCCCTAGCCCCACCCCTTTTTTAGAAGTTCACAGATGTGCACGCAGCGGCATTTACGCATGTATCCAGGCGACTTCTAAAATCCACTCGGCACACATGAACCCAGCATTCGCGCATCCCCTAATTTCGGCGCGCATCAGACTTTTAAAATTCAACTTTAAGCAAATAAATAAATAAATAAATAAATGGGAAGGGAAATTTTCAAAGTGAGCTTCGCTGGTCAAAAACATTTTATCCACATTAAATAAGCTGTCTGAAAATTGGTCACTCTTAAAGCAACTAACATGCTGCATGTTGTGTTTCATAATGCACAGACTTTAGCTACATTGAGAGGAGTTGTTCCTGGAGGGCGTGTTTAGGTCAGGGAAGGAAAAGCACAGATACAAGGGGTAATTTTCCAACAAGCCCAGTATCCTGTTTCCAACTGTGGAGAAGAATCCAGGTCACAAGTGCTTGACAAGATCCCAAACAGTAAATAGATCCCATGCGAATGTCATGCAGTGATAAGTAGTGGCTATTTCTTAAGTTAACTTGGTTAATAACAGTTTATAGTCTTCTTCTCAAGGAATTTGTCCAAACCTTTTTTAAACCCAGCAATGCTAACTGCCTTAACCACAACCTCGGGTAATGAATTCCAGAGCTTCCACTGCAATGAGTGAAAAGAATTTTCTCTGATTTGTTTTTAATGTGCTACTTAATAACTTCATGGAGCACCCCCTAGTCTTTGTATTTTTTGAAAGAGTAAATAACTGATTTACATTTAACTGTCCTACTCCATTCATGATTTTATAGACATCTATCTTTCCTCCCTTCAGACATCACTTCTCCAAGCTGAACAGACCCAACCTCTTTAGCCTTTACTTGTAGGGGAGCTGTTCCATCACATTTATCATTTTAGTTGACCTTATCTATACCTTTTCCAATGCAACTATATCGTTTTTTGAGATGCAACAACCAGAACTGCACTCAGTACTCTAAGCGGTCAATTTTTAAAGCAGCGTGCTTCCATCCATGTGGGTAAGGTTCCCATGTGTGCACCAGCGTGCGCATGTTATAATATCTGATGGCCGTATGCACATGTGCACCCGGGTTTTAAAATCCATGTGCGCATGTGCAGGCAAATTTTCGCTGAATAGGCGCCGTGATGCAGTCAGGCCTCCCCCAGTTCCCTCCCAGTCCTACCCCCCTACCTAAACTTCCTCCCTCTTCCCCTCTCCTCCCCACCCCCTAAACCTAACCTAACTTTCGCAAAATATTTTATTTTACTACTTACTGCTTTTCTGGAGCAGCAGTAATCTCCGCATGCTGGCTGGCTGCCAGCTCGCGCTTCCCCAGGACAGCATCGAATGGCGCTGTCCTGGCCCATACCCCACCCCCAGCCAGCCCCTTTGGAGAGGCCTGGCACTTGTGCGCGTACAGGGGTTTACGCGTGTGGCCAGGCCTGTTTATAAAATGTGCGCGGTGTGCACAAGGTCCGGCCACGTGTGTAAACCCCGGTATTTGCACGTGCGGGCCTTTGAAAATTTACATGTAAGTGTGGTTTCACCATTGAATGAGACAGAGGCATTATGACATTCGCCGTTTTATTCTCCATTCCTTTTCTAATAATTCCTAATATTCTGTTTGCTTTATTGACCGCCACAGCACACTGAACCAAGTATTTCAAAGTTTTGTCCCAGGTCTTTTTCCTGGATAGTAACTCCCAATATGGAATCTAATATTTCCCCACATACATCATTTTTGCACTTGTCCACATTAAATTTCATCTGCCATTTAAATACCCAGTTTTCCAGTCTGGCAAGATTCTCCTATAATTTTTCACAATCCACTTGTGATTTAACAACTCAGAATAATGTTGTATTGTCTGCAAATCTCATCACTTCACTCACTGTTCCCTTTTCCAGATCATTTATGTGCAAACGTTTTATTGACATTTTAGGAAAAACTAACAACTACAAAAGGTAATATATGATATATAATGTGCTCTGTTACACATCACATGTTAATGTAAAGTCAAGTACATTCAGAACATTTCAAAGCCCCCCACCCCCACAGGCTCCCAACCCTCATCCCCCTTCCCCCTCCCTTGCTGAGAAGGCATGTCAGAAAAAAAAACCAGGAAAAGATCAGTGCTAATACGCTATGGGGTAGAGTTTAGTATATGCACTCGCGAACATGGACACGTGCTTCCTGGCGCGTGCACATAGACACACCGATTTTATAACATGCGTGCGCTGGCCAGCGCATGTTATAAAATTGTTGGGCCGTGCGCAAGTGCGCACCCGATTTTGTAATCTGTGTGTGCATGTGCGTGCGGTGCACGCAAGGATGTTAGATTTCTGCAAGTTTCGCGTGGCGACGCATCGTAGCCTTCCCAGTTCCCTCCCAGTCCGCTCCAATTAAGGAGCGGACTGGGAGGGAACTTCCCTACCACTTATCCTAACCTCCCTTCCTCTTCCCCTCTCCTCCCCACCCTCTAAACCCTTTCTCCTACCTGTCAATTTTTTTATTTTGTTGCTTACTGCTCCAACGGAGCAGTTGCAACTTGCGCGCCTACCATCCCTTCCCCGGTACAGCTACAAATGGCCATTGTACCGGCTGCCTCCAGCCCCGCCCCCGGACTGCTCCTGTAACTGAGCCCAGCACTTCAGCCCGAAACGGGGGTTATGCGCGTGGCTGGGCCCATTTGAAGATGTATGTGGCGCCCGCAAGGCCCCGCCACGTGCATAACCCCCGTTTTTTGTGCGCGTGGGGGATTTAAAATTTGTCCGAAAAGCATTAAGAACTTGGCTTCTTGCCTTATGCTGTAAAGTTGTTATGTAAGGCATCCATACAGACAAAGCCTTTTTCTTGGTCAATATAGAGGAGTGATTACTTGGGCAAGTTTCCATATTTAAAAAACTGATAATTTTATTGTTCCAGTGTGTGATAGAGGACTCCTCAGGTTGTGGCCACACCCATAATACGGCTGTGATTGCTAGTATAAAGACTTTATGTTTCAGAGTACCTGCAAAATGCGCCAGAAAGATGCCAAATAATGCAAGTTGTGGTAAAAATGGAACTGCAAATTCCAATACCCAAGTAACAAAATGAAAAACTTTTTTCCAAAACGGTTAGACCAAAGAGAATGACCCAAATGTGCTGCCTCTATCATGCACTTTACACAGATATCCAAGCCTGCAATCTTCGCTATGTACACCTGGTGCTGCGAAAAATAAAGCCAATAAAATACCTTCTATCATGTTTCCCTCGTCAATAGATTACAGGTGATTGTAGGAATAATCTTAGAAGATGCAATAAAAGCCGAGAGTGGGAAAGTACTTTGCAGTTCACGTTGCCATTTAGACCAAGCATCATCTAGAGACCTAGGTTTATAATTATTTTCAAAAGACAAAAAAAAAAAAAAGGACACAGAATGATGTTGAGGGTCTTCAAACCATTCTAAAAGAAATTGCCAGTTTGGGTTCTGTAAATCCGTAACCTGAAGAGATTGAAAATAATGTCGAACTTGGTAATAAAAAAAGAAACCTGTGGAAGGCAAGTTATATTGAGTACAGTATTTGGAAAACACAGCAGAGACCCATGAGCATCTAATAGTTGAGCAACAAAGATTAGTCTTTTTAATTCCCACTTCTGAAACTGCGACATTCCCATTAATCCACATTACCTCAAATAATAAGGAAAGGAGACAGGGATGCACTCACTGTGAGCCATTTCCAAGTTCTGCGAATAGGAGATATGAATACCCTAGATTTTATGCAATGAGAGATGGAGGAATATCTAGCCTGGAGGACACAGTGTAAAGACAAAGGTGAAACCAGCTGCACCTCCAAAATAACATCAGAATAGAAGTAGTATTCATAAGCCAGTCCCCTATGGGCCTTAAATTAATGGCATTGGTTATAAACCAAACCTTCCCTTGGAGATAGGTTTCATCAGTACTCTCAAAGCCAATCTGGGTTTCTTCTCTTTCCAAAGAAACTTACCAGGCACCCCATGGAGTCTGGTGAGGGTGGAACTCTGCAAAGATATCAGGAGAACACCTAGTACTTATAACCAACGTGGAAGAATAGTCATTTTAATTAAATGGATACGTCCCGTGAGAAACATTGGCAATTTCAGTCAAGAAGACACCGAAGACTCAGTTTTTTCCTGTAGTTTTGAAATGTTAATTTGATATAAGATAGATATATCTTTAGGAAGCCAAATACCCAAATATTTGATGATTCCCCGTCCATTTCAAAGGAAATTCCTCTTCCTAATCTGCAGTATTCCAGGTACCAATTGCCATAATCTCCGATTTGTCCAGATTCAGCTTAAAGCCAGCCAAAGGCCCATAAGCTTCAAGTTCCGTCAGTGTTTTATGCAGAGATTTGATAGGATCCGTAATGTGTATTAATAAATCATCGGCAAATGCCGCTACCTTAAATATAGTGTTCCCCATCTCTATTCCACATATATCATCAGAGGTATTCAAGATCCGCAAGAGAGGATCCAGTGTAAGAACAAAAAGTAATGGGGACAAAGGGCAGCCTTGTCTAGTTCTCCTATGCATTGTAAACTCTTTGGAAAATTCTCCATTCACCAAAATTGCAGCTTGGGGTTGTGAGTATAGTGTGGTTAGGAAAGAAATAAACTGACCTTCGAACCCATATCTCTTAAGAACCTCAAACAGAAATATCCAGTTTACTCTATCAATGACTTTTTGGCGTCGAAACTAACTAAAAGAGAATTCAGCTTCCTTTTAAGAGAAAAATCCAATGAAGCCAGGACCCTACGTACATTAATAACTGCCTGTCTTCCTTTAACAAATCCCACCTGAACAGGCGATATCAATTTGGGCAAAATAGAAGGCAAGTGATCTGCCATGATAAGTGATATAGCCTATAAAAACTAGCTAAAGTGGGATCCCGTCCCGGTTTAGGAGGATCTACAATAGTAGTTTTGATAGCAGACCAAGTGGAAAATGTGGGATCCGCCAGAGTTTCAAACAGGTGGGCCTAGGGGCAAAAACAAACCTGGTCAGCCAATATCTTATAAAATTCATTAGATAGTCCATCTGAGCCAGGCGACTTACAAAGAGCAGAGGCTTGAATTGCATGATTGGGGCATTCAAGCGCTGTAACTCCTGATCTGAAATTCGGGGCAGCGCAGTCTTAGCCAAATAAGCTTGAGTAGATGGGAGCTCAGCTGTGTGTAAATCTTGGTAATATTGATAAAAAATGTCCCCAATATCTTTAGTGGAATTCTTTATCTGACCTGTGCTATCTTTCAAGGCAAGAATATGAGTCCTGCCCTCTCATGACTTTATAATATTGGCCATTTATTTCCCTGCCTTGTTTCCATATCTGAAAAGCTTATATTTATAATAAAGCAAACTTTTCTGAGTTTTCTTGTGTATAAGCCCATTAAAAGCACTTTGAGTTGTGTAGAACTGAGTGTGGATCAGGTTGGAAGGGTCCTGCAGTGTCTTCACTTGTCTATGGCCAGCTGCTTTTCCAGACGTAAACATCCCACTAGCAATCTCTTTTTTTCCACTTTGCCACATAGGCGATCACCTCTCCCTGTAAGATAGCTTTAGCAGTTTCCCAATAGAGCACTGGTTCTCTTTGATGATCCTGATTGAAATGAGAAAATTCCCTCCATTTCTCTCGGAGATAGTCTTGAAATTTAATATCATAATAGAGAAAAGCTGGGAATTTCCATCTCTGGTTCAACAATACCGGGGAAAACCCACATATATCTACCCATATGGGAGCATGATCGGATATTGCCAGTGGGCCAATCTCCGATCCTACCACCTTAGAAAAATATTCCCATTTTATCAACAAATAATCTAAATGGGATTTGGAACCATGGGCCCTGGAAATATGTATGAAGTCTTCCACCATAGGGTGGAGAGCCCCCTCCAGACATCCGCGAGATTTAAGTTGTGACAAAGAAAGGGAAGACCCCCGAGAACTATCCGTCCGTGAAGCAGGCTTCAGCGGTTGTCGATCAATAGTAGTGTCGAACATCGCATTAAAGTCCCCCCCCTCAAAAAAAAAACAATTGGTAAATGGGAGTGTAAGAGGAAGATATTAAGAATGGAGTTAATAAAAGACTGAGAGTAAACATTTGGAGCATAAATGTTCCCAGAAGGAACAGTTTACCAAAAAATTCAATTACCAAAAGATATACCTTCCTTCAGGTTCAACCAAAGAATGTTGTTGTGTAAAAGAAAGGGTTTTATTAAATAAAATGGCAACTCCCGCTTTCCTAGAATTAGTGGAGGCTGAAAAAAACCTTCCCATCCCACTGCCTCTGTAGTTTATTATGTTCAACCTCTGAAAGCTGAATCTCCTCTAACATGGCTATATCAACATGGTGTCTCCGTATTGCTTGTAAGATCTTATATCTTTTGGTAACTGAACCTATCCCACCAACATCCCAGGTGCAACATTGAAGACCTACCATGGAAGCGCAGCTGGGAACGAATTAAGCTGGGAAGGATTAATATAGTTATCCCGTAGGCATAAGGTCCCCCACCTTAGACTCCACACCAAGAAAACATAATCATAACGAATAATATGACAAATCTTGCAAATCCAGCAAGCTAGAAGCCAGAAAAAGCAAATGTAAAAGCATCTAATACAAAAGAAAACATTAACAAGAAAAACATTAAAATAAATTTGCGTTGGCATAATTCCAGCCTTCTCAGCAAGTGTCCCTGCGAAATACCCCAGCATGGATGTAATATGGGGTAAGGGAAAAAAAAAGATACCTTACACCCCATCCTGCAATCAAGAGGATAAAAAACCTCCAAAACATGAGAATCATTGGTGCTGTGAGGGCCCCCCCTTACCTACCATAAAAGTAAAAAAACATAAAAAAAAAACCCCATGAGCAACAAGTTCTCTCTTGAAATGCTGATAATGAGACAGCAATTGAGCCAAAAGAAGAACCTTTGACGGCATTATAGCAATTAACATATCCTTTTACTGCAATCAACCAGCAGGCAGTCTATGCAGGAAGTCATTTGCTTCTGCCACAGAAGTGAAAAAACGAGTTTGATCATTGTGAAAAATTTTGAGTTTCGCCGGGTAAAGCAGCATTGAGCGGATTCGCAGCTTTGCCAATTGGTTGCAAATCGAGGAGAATACTTTCCTGCACGATGCAGCAGAGGCAGAGTAATCCTGGAATAAAAGAATCCCCTCTCCTTCAAGGCATAATTCCTTTTGGCGCCTATGTGCCCGGAAGATATAAACTTTGGGAGCAAAGTTGAGGACCCTAAAGATTATGGCTTGGGGCGTTGAAAAGTTGCTATTCCTGGAGGGTAAAGGCCCCAAGCGATGGTCTCGCTCAGTCCTCAGGGCCCCATTTTGGTTATTTAAGGGAAGTGCTTGTGTCAGCCAGATTTCCAATTGAGTTCCCAAGGTGTTCTCAGGGATCAATTCAGGCACTCCTATGGCCCTTAAGTTATTTCTTTGCGACCGATTTTCCAGATCGTCCACTTTTAGTTGCAAGTCCTCGCAAGCATCATTTAGCTTTTTTAGATTGGTCAGCATAGAGGCCGAGGCATCTTCCACATCAGAGAGGCACTGCTCCACGTTGTATTGAGGTTAGCTGTGTACTCATCCCTGTTATTTGAGCGGAGAGGTGAGTAAATCTGCCTTCCAAGGCCACAATGACCACTGCAGCGATATCAGAGTTCGTCGTACTTGCCAGGTTCTTATGGCCTGGATTGGCCACTGTTGGAAACAGGATGCTGGGCTTGATGGACCCTTGGTCTGACCCAGTATGGCATGTTCTTATGTTCTTATGTTCTTATGTCGTATCGGCACTTTCAGCCATCGTGGAAGGGTTAGATGCGTCGGCCATCTTAGAGTCTGCCCCTTTTGCTTTCCTCTTTTCTTTTTTCGTCATTTTGGCTGCCATTCTTAGGTGCAAATTGCATATAAAAAAGCGAAATGCCCTGCAATACGAAAAAAAGATGTTTCCTGTAGTCTCAAAGGAATCTCGGGATTAAACTCGCTGCTAAATCAAATAAATGGGAGGAGAGATCAGTGACATGTCCGGTCTCTCTCACAGCATTACATGACCTCTCCAGATTATTTACAAATATATTAAAAAGCACTGCTCCCACTACAGATCCCTGAGGCAGTTCACTGTTTACCCTTCTCCACTGAGAAAACCAGCCATTTAATCCTACTTTCTGCTTCCTGTCATTTAACCAATTTGCAATCCACAATAGGACATTGCATCCTATCCCATGACTTTTTAATTTTCTCAAGAGTCTCTTTGTCAAATGCCTTCTGAAAATCCAAATACACTACATCCACCAGCTCACCATTATCCACATGTTCATTAACCCTTTTAGAAAAATATATCAGATTGGTGAGGCAAGATTTCCCTTGTGTAAATCCATGCTGGCTACGTCTCATTAAAACATAAGAACATAAGAAAATGCCATACTGGGTCAGACCAAGGTCTGTGATTTTGTTCTTTAGAATAGTTTCCACGATTTTTCCTGGCACTAAAGTCAGACTCACCAGTGTATAGTTTCCCGGATCACTCCAGGAGCCCTTTTTAAAGAACAGAGTTACATTGGCCACCCTCCAGTTTTCAGGCATAGTGGACAATCCTAATAGGTTACAAATTACCAGTAACAGGTCTGCAATTTCATTTTTTAATTCTTTCAGAACTCTGGAGTATATACCATCTGGTCCAGGTGATTGGATACTCTTTAATTTGTCATTCTGCCAGCTTTACAGTGATTTGTATCAATTCTTCTGAAACATTACCATTGAAAATTGTTTCTGGCACAGGTATCTCCTTAACATGCTCTTCAGTAAACACCAAAGTAAATAATTTAACTTTTCCGCAGTCGCCTTATCTTCCCTAAGTGCAGCTTTAGCCTCTCGATCATCTTAACAGTCAACCAACTCTCTCATAGGCTTCCTGCTTTGGATATAGTTTAAAAAGTTTTTATTATGAGTTTTTGCCTCTAAGGCCAACTTTATTTTCAAATTCTCTTGTAGCCCATCTTATCAATGTTTTACATTTAACTTGCCAGTGCTTATTCTTTTTCCTATTTTCCTCAGATAGATCCTTTTTCCAATTTTTGAAAGAAGTTCTTTTGAATAAAATAGCATCTTTCACCTCATCTTTTAAGCATGCTGGCAGTTATTTGGCCTTCCTTCCACTTTTTTAAATGCATGGAACACATCTGGACTGGGCTTCTAAGATGGTATTTTTAAACAATGACCTCATCTGATGTAAACTCTTAACCTTTTGTAGCTGCACCTTTCAGATTTTTTCTATTTTCCTCATTTTATCAGTCTCCTTTTTGAAAGTTTATTGCTATGAGTTGTAGATTTATTTAATGTTCTCCCAGTCATTAAGTCGAGTTTGATCGCACTATGATCGTTGTTGCTGAATGGCCCCACCACCATTACCTCTCACACCAAATCCTGCATTACACTAAGACTTAGGTCTAAAATGGACCCCCTCTCGTCAATTCCCAGACCAACTTCTCCAAGTAGCAGTCATTTATTTCATCTAGAAACTTTACCTCCCTGGCATGTCCTGATGTTTCACTTACCCAGTCAATATTGGGGTAATTGAAATCTAAAAGTTCAATGAAGCAACAACCTGCACTTTAGCAAGTACTAGAAACCACAATAGTGCAAGAAAATGTCTGGGTTCCACCGACACGGACCCGTGTTTCGCCGTGGCTGCGTCGGGAGGGACCGTAGACTTCAATGTAATCTTTTATAATGGCATTATAAATTTCATTATAAATTTGGCGCTCCTTGGTGATATTTTATAATGCCATTATAAAAGATTACATTGAAGTCTACGGTCCCTCCCAACGCAGCCACGGCGAAACACGGGACCGTGTCGGTGGAACCCAGACATTTTCTTGCACTATTGTGGTTTCTGGTAATTGAAATCTCCCATTATTACTGTGCTCCCATATTTGTTAGCTTCCCTAATCTCTGTTAATGATTGCATTTTCCAATCTACCCCTGGACTTTTCAAGCAGAACTTCTGCCCATGCAGAAAGTAGGTGCAATTGAGCATGCACTCTAAGTACTGTACCCGTGTCAGTCTTCAAAGCGAGTCCTTGTGTACTTTCCCTTTGAAAGACCGCAGGTGAAAAGAAAGTGCGGACTTTGCACCAATCAAATCAAATTTGTGTTTGTAACCCGCTTTACTGTAACAGTCACTGTGTATGGCTGCCATATTAGTCCAAAGCCAGCGATTTACAAATGGTTCCTTCTGTGGCCACTAAAACCCACCATGCTTTAAGTGGCATTATGATGAAGATGACCAAATAATATTAATTATCTTGAAAACAGTGTTCAAAGGAAAAGCAATTTCATATAAAATGTTGCATAAAGACCCCCTTACTAATAGATGGTATGGTCTGTTCATAAAAGCACCCCTTTGGGAGGTTGCCAGAATGGATTGTCCCTGCGGTGATATGTAGAGACCCCTAGAGTTTTCCAGAAGGAGCCAGGTGTTCTGTGAGGCAGGGAGTAGTTTTCTCTCTCTCCCCTGCAGTGAGCTGCAGGAGCAGCACTGCCAGCGTAGGCGCTGTTTTATGCAGGGCAGAAGCTGCAGGTCCAAAGGAAGGAGCTCGTGTTTTTGGGAGAGTAAGGAGGGGAAAGCAAGTCTGAAGCTTTCCATTCCTATTTTTTTTTCTCTATGGCCTAAGGAAGGGATAGGAGAAAGAACAGAGCGTTTCCTTAGAGTGGAAGACAGCTCTCACTCATTCAGGGTAATTTTCAAAGGAAAATGTAAATGTAACATGCTATCACAGCGATTTTCAAAAGCCCATTTATCCATGTTAAGTGCACTTAATGTGTGTAAAACCTATTGACAAAGCAATAGCATATATTGCAGTAATTTTCAAATGTGCTATATGCTGCATATCATTAGTTAGTACATAAGAACATAGGAAATTGCCATACAGGGTCAGAACAAGGGTCCATCAAGCCCAGCATCCATCAAGACCAGCATCCTGTTTCCAACAGTGGCCAATCCAGGCTACAAGTACCTAGCAAGTACCCAAAAACTAAGTATATCCCATGCTAGTAGTAGCAGTGGCTATTCCCTAAGTTAACTTAATTAATAGCAGGTAATGGACTTCTCCTCCAAGAACTTATCCAATCCTTTTTAAACCCAACTACACTAACTGCAACAATCATATTCCCTGCCAATAAATTCCAAAGTTTAATTGTGCAAGTGAAAATAATTTTCTCCAATTAGTTTTAAATATGCTACATGCTAACTTCATGGAGTGCCCCCTAGTTCCTCTATTATCTGAAAGAGTAAATAACCAATTCACATTTACCTGTTCTAGACCTTTCATGATCTTAAAGACCTCTATCATACCCCCCCCCCCCCTTTCTCCAAATGAACAATCCTAACCTCTTCAGCCTTTCCTCATAGGGGAGCTGTTCCATTCCCCTTATCATTTTGGTCGCCCTTCTCTGTACCTTCTCCATCGCAACTATATCTTTTTTTGAGATGCGGCGACCAGAATTGTACACAGTATTCAAAGTGCGGTCTCACCATGGAGCAATACAAAGGCATTATGACATTTTCCGTTTTATTCACCATTCCCTTCCTAATAATTCCTAACATTCTGTTTGCTTTTTTGACTGCTGCAGCACACTGAGCCGACGATTTCAATGTGTTATCCACTATGACACCTAGATCTCTTTCCTGAGTGGTAGCTCCTAATATGGAACCTAACATCGTGTAACTACAGCAAGGGTTATTTTTCCCTATATGCATCACCTTGCACTTGTCCACATTTCATCTGCCATTTGGATGCCCAATTTTCCAGTCTCACAAGGTCCTCCTGCAATTCATCACAATCCATTGTGATTTAACTACTCTGAATAATTTTGTATCATCTGCAAATTTGATAACCTCACTCGTCGAATTCCTTTCCAGATCATTTATAAATATATTGAAAAGCACCGGTCCAAGTACAGATCCCTGAGGCACTCTACTGTTTACCCTTTTCCACTGAGAAAATTGACCATTTAATCCTATTCTCTGTTTCCTATCTTTTAACCAGTTTGTAATCCATGAAAGGACATCACCTCCTATCCCATGACTTTTTAGTTTTCTTAGAAGCCTCTCGAGGGACTTTGTCAAACGCCTTCTGAAAATCCAAATACACTATATCTACTGGTTCACCTTTATCCACATGTTTATTAACCCCTTCAAAAAAATGAAGCAGATTTGTGAAGCAAATCTTGCCTCACATTGAGTACTAAAACCCAATGCACCTCTGGCATTAAAGCCAACAGGTAACTGGTTAGTGCCTAGGCCCCTTAATGTATTCTCATATATCTTAAAGGGGTAACTTTGTAATTGCCCACATTGGTGTAGAGCATGAGGGCATCTTTGACCTAAGGACTTTACACTCATTTTTGAAATGACGTTACATGTGTAATTTCACTTTGATAATTGCCCACATAAACTACCCGCACACATTTATGAAGTAGGCTGCGATTTTTAGTAAATTTTAGTATATGTATTATATTTTGTATTAAGATATTTAATTTTAAGTTAATGATGTATGTTTATTTTTATTTTTGCTGAAATGATGTATTTTTATTAGAATATTGAAAAACCGATGTGAAGGTTTGATCCATACACCGGTTAGAAAAATGGGATAGATAAATAAATAAATAAATAAATTTACACCTGCTAGCTGGGTTCAAAAAAGGTTTGGATACGTTCTTGGAGGAGAAGTCCATTAACGGCTATTAATCAATTTTACTTAGGGTTAGCCACTGCTATTAATTGCATCAGTAGCATGGGACCTTCTTAGTGTTTGGGTAATTGCCAGGTTCTTGTGGCCTGGTTTGGCCTCTGTTGGAAACAGGATGCTGGGCTTGATGGACCCTTGGTCTGACCCAGCATGGCAATTTCTTATGTTCTTATGTTCTTAATCTGTACGGGTATTTTTCCCAAGAAACTTTCTTTGCATGCATCTAAAAATTCAAAAGATTGCAGGCAGTTTTTAAAAGAATTTGCGCTCATAAAACTGGGTATTACGCTCGAAACTGGACTTTTGAAAATTTGATACTTTTATGCCTGCCACTCCTTTGAAAATTCACTCCTATGGGCATAAGTACAACACCCTCCCCAACTCCGTTGTGCCCCCGTCCCAGGATTGCCTTCCCCTCTAGTGTGGATAAAGTTACATGCATCATGACACTGTGTGCATGAGTTTATTTGCACACTCGGCGGGAAATTATTTAAAAACCTTAACATTTGTGAAATTAATTTCAAAATGTTCAGTTTGTACAATAAACAGTTTTATAAACTAGACTTGTCATTTTGTTTTAAGGTTCTCAATCCTTGGTGTCTATGAGACCAAAAAACCTGAAGGCAGGCGATCTAAAAATACTGTCAGGATTGCAAAAAAGATTAGATGCCACGGTCTTTTTCAAAAACTTTATTGAGGTGGAGATGTCTAAAATGTCATAGCCCCATATAACATTTTAGACGTCTCCACCTCAATAAAGTTTTTGAAAAATGAGGCTATAACATTTTAGACGTCTCCACCTCAATAAAGTTTTTGAAAAAGACCGTGGCATCTAGATTTATGAGACCTACACCTTTTTCCAAAAAGTTATGGAGGTCTTCAGACACTAGATAGTCAGATAAGTAGGACATATTCAGCTATCTAGCAGCTGCTGAATATCCAGTTATATTCAGTGGCCACAAGATAGATGGATAAGTCACTTATCTGGCTATCTAGTTAGCTGGATAGGTTCTGGGTGGGCAATGGGCAAATTGGGGTGGCATTACTTAGCCAGATAAGTTATCCAGCTAAGTAATGATATTCAGCCTTAGGTGGATAACTTATCCAGCAGCATAGTGGTGTTGCTGAATATCCCATCTACGTTAGCTGGATATGTCTATCTGGCTAACGTAGATATTTATTTACTACTTTATTTAGATTTCTATACTCCGCTTTTTGGCACTTCAAAGTGGATTACATTCAGGTTTTCAATATTGATCCCCATAGTGTGTGAATTGCTCGTCCTCTTCCGTCGCAAGCTCTTTAGTAAGGTAATTGTCCTGCTCTACTGGCAAGATGATTTTTTCCTGTTTAAGCTACAAATTTATTGTTTTAGATATTTCTTTTTTTATTTAGTTGAAGCTGATAAATTGTTTTCCTGAATATTTTAGGAGAATAACTGAAACCCTTGGAATCCTGAGCCACAGAATTTGTCAGGAAAGAGGTCATTTTTTGTAAATGTGTCAGGTATGACTCAAGTCTTTGTTCCTGCTGGCGAAATTGCAGAGTTTATTCTAACCACATTTTGTAAATGACTTTGAGAAGCAGAAACACCGCTTGGGGAATTCCAGGCCTTTTTTTTTCCCTTTAATACACAGATGTCAGCATTAGGGGCCGCATTCCACGGTGTTAAATGATCCCAGATATACATTTTTTTTTTTTTTTTACAGTGCCAGTTGGAGGCAATAAGGAGCAATCGTGCACAAATTAAGCAATTAGATAAAGAGTGGACAAGATTGCCATCACAGGCTCAGAATCTTGTCCAGTTGACTAGGACCTAGTTCCGATCCCGATCTGAATCAGTCCATATTTGCACTGGAGATAGACAGAGATCACAATTTCAAGACAAGGAAAGTCAGGAACTTCCCTCTCCCATACCTCTCCGCACCCCAGGCAGAATTAGATCAGCTCAACCAAGGGGTGGGGCAAAGAACATCAAGGTAGAGGTGATGCAATGCTGTTCACAAGCAGTTTGGACAATAACAGACCATAACTGGACATTGTTCTCAGCCTGTCAGAATGCTCCTTTTGCCAACATTTTAATATACACTTAATTTACCATAAAGAGCTCTTGCACCAAGCTTTTAACTGTCAATTTATACAATTTATTTCTACAGCATCTGTAGGGGGAGCAGGTTCTTGTACATTTACTAAAGTCAAGGTTAAAAACAATATACATATATATTAAGGGCAGCTCAGTTATATTACAATTAAAGAAGTCTGGCCTGGGATCAGAACTCCTTGGCCTTACTTTGTGGTTCCATCTCCAAAACTGGTCAAAAGACACCCTCTTCAACCAAAAGAAAGCCCCTGAAGCATTTTGATTAATATAAAACTGCCCAGTAGGAAATCTAGTAAATGGAAAAGTCTCTTAAAAGTGTCCTTCAAGGCCTCTGCCATGTGTTGTGGTGCTTCAGCTTTGAGTTGGACCCGCCCTATGATCCTCGCCCAGTTACCTTTGGCCAGTCTGCAGTGCCTGGTTGCGGCCTGTCATATAGTTACCGGAAAGATGCAAGCTTTATCCCTAGAGTGCAGGAATGATCAGCTGACTGACTTTTAGGATAGATGTGACTATTAAGAGGTTGATTTCCATAGCATCCTAACTTAAATAAGATCATAGCTAATTAACATAACATTGAGGCTGGTCGCATGTGATGAAGTGGACATGCTTGTCCTCGACAGCTCATGCCTCAATAAATTGGTAAGTCGATAAGGTGCTATAAGAATGTTGTTTTTGCAGGTTAACATGTCTTCCCTCTGGACGTTTTAATATCACACTAACATTCTCCTTTCTAAATACTCCATGACTCTTGTGCATGTTAGTGGTAGATTCAAACCTTCCCTACTTTTCTTCTCCATATCTCTTTTTTTAAATATTTTTAAAAGTAGTTCTCCAGAGTCCCACCTCGCCCCCTCTGTGATGCTTTTGCTGGATGAGGAGCCACTGCACACAATCTTTCTGTCTCCACGTTAGCAATACAATGTGCATGAACTTCCCGGCCCTGAAGGACAGGAGACCTCAGCCCGGGTCCGGTGTGAGGGCGCTCTGCATAGCTCTCCTGCCAAGCCTTCGGTTCAGTCCCCCAAACCTCCATACTGAGAACTGATGGATGTAAACGGGTGGTGGGATTCTGTACAGAAGCCATATAATTGCACTGGCTGGGCCAACAGCTATCAACAAGCTGAGACTTTAACAGTTCCCAGGAGAGTCAGACAGCTCACTGAAGACATTATTTGTTGGAAATGAGATCTGGCTAATAACCGGGCAGCCCGGACACCCATGGCTCAGCCCCTCCCTCACCCAATCTAGCTGGACTCTTCCAATAGCACAGACAATGAAAATGTGACACATAACTTGGATGAAATGGCCACAACCATTTATTAGAGTCCCTAACAGGGGAGTCTAATTTAGATGCTGAGTCCTGCCAATAATGTACTGCTGCTGGGCAGGTGCTGATAACTCTGACTCTTTCCACCCAAGCGTAACTGCGGAGGTCTTGCTCCCTATGAGCCCCCAGATAGGTGTCGTGACCGCTAACACCAGAGGGGGTCTTGACCCGGTCGCCTTGCAGCAAGCCCTGCCAGAGCCCCTCCCCATATATCCAGCCGTCGATCCGTCAAGTCCCTGAAGCCCTGGGTCCAACATTGATCATCTGTCGCCAAACCAAGAGGAGGCCCCTCTCGTCTATACCGGCACCTCCCAGCTTCCTTTTAATGCATTTCAAGTTACAATAGGTTTTCCTGGACTCAGTTGCCGCTGCCACAGGGGTCCCATCATGCGAGGGTAAGGAAGCACTCTTCTGCCACACGACTGGCTCCCTCCAAACAAAACGGCTACAGCTCATGCATCAAACCAAGGAATAACGTCTGAATAGCTTGTAGAAACAAATCAATTCCCAAGTTTGAGAAGTGTACTCCATCTGGAGCATACAATTCTGCACAATGACCGTCCACCCATTCATGTCTCAAATGATAGCCACTCCAGTATTGGATGGCTTTGGCTACCTGCTGATTGAAATTTGCTCGGTACCTTCCCCACCATCCAGTACACATCATCCTTTGACGAGGCATGATTTCAAACCAGCAGATCTTTGAAGTTGGCCACAATGAGGCAAGGTGGCTCAAGTCATTCCTGATCATGTTCAAAAAAATGAGGCCGACGCCATTGCCTAAATCGTTGCCACCAAGGTGTATGATGATAAGGTCTGGCGGTGTCAGACTCACTCTTCCCAACTGCAGCATGGGCTGGCTCCCGATCTCCATCGACCCAACTGCTGTATAACAGCTTGTGGAATACCGGCGGTGGCAGCACTGGAAATGGCTCCGATGCTGAATGAGTGAATGCCAAAACATTTGCTCTGAACTCCTGCCATTCATTAATGGGGATCTATCATGGTTAAGCAAAAACAAACCGCTCCCTTTTGGATGTAGGGTTAAGTATAGGGTCATGGCTATGATTGGACATGTTACCAAGCCTCTAACTGCTATTAGTGTAATGACATGATCACAGGCTCCCTGATCAGTCTTAGATTGTCTCAGTCTTAGGTATAAGGTGCTGTCTGAGACACTGATGTCCTCCCCCTGTAAGCCACATAGCTGTGATGCATTCCATGATGACGCTATGAACTTGCTAACGCATAAAGCACTGAAGAATGCCAGCGCACATGCGACCTGGAAGAGTATAGTTTCAAACTTGTCTGTAGATTTCGAGGGCAAGATGCACCAAAGTCGTAACAGTAGGTCGTAAGTCAGTGGTCTCTGTGCATCGTGGTGAGGCAGGGACTCCCTGGCTCAGCCTAGCATCACCCTTTTTATGGCAGATTACTGCTCTGCGCAGCCCATTTCCAGCTTCGAGAAAAACGCCAGAGTTGCAAGGTGTGAACGAACCATGTTCCTGGACAATCCCTGCTGTTTGGCGTGCACTATGTGGCTAATCAAAAAGTCCTCTGAACTTGGTGATCAGACAGCAGTTCACAATGCGAAACGCCTTCACTTTATTGTAGTTGAGAATGTAGGCATTCCATGTGGATGGGGCAAGTGATTTTCACAGCACCTTGCGTGCTGTCCGGTTCTGAAGGACCATAGTTGTTCTGGGACCTCTGCTCCATGATCCCCTCTGCCATTCCTCCATGCAGTACCCTGATTCGATTCCCAATGCAACCCAGACCTGGCAATCCTTTTGCTCGTGCCACCCCGCTACAGAGCTCAGGGCTCATGCTGTACCTCCGTCATTATCGGAAATCACTGAGCGCAGAGTCTGAGTCAGTCTGAGTCATGCGCTCAAGGCCTTGCCTTCTCTGGACTTGTGTGTAGGAAACTGCAGAGGAGGCAGGGCCTTGAGTACATGGTGGGACCTCACATGGTCCCCTCACTCACCGGTTTCTGATAAAAGCAGTGGTAGAGTGGGAGCCCTGAGCTCTGTGGAGGGGCGATGAGAGAGAATTGGGTCACGTATTGGGGGGAAGAGTGTGAGGGAGAAGAGAGTCAGCAGTATTGGAGATTTGCAGAGCAGACGGCGTAAGAATTTTGCTGCCTCCAATATTATGCCGAGCTGAGTACCGGCATAGTTTGCTTATTGGGAAATCCAGGCCTGGCCACGGAGTGGGGGTGGGGGCAAAAACAATAAAAAAAAAGAATTGAAGAAATTCCGGGAAAAGCGCGGAAATCTGTACTTGTGAAGAAGTTGAGGGAAAGCGAGGGAATTAACCGACATCTGTGGCACTGCACCAGGAAATGAATTGGGCAGACTAGATTGCTCTTCTACAGGATAATTTTCAAACAGCGCTCATTATACATTCAGACTTTGCTGAGTATTTTCAAAATGAACTTATGCACACACACATTTGCTTAAAAAATACCCGGGGGTATATTCACCGAATATGCGCACAGGTTCACTTGCGTAAAGCTACACCCCCATCTTCGGAGAACATGATTTACATGTGTGCACTTGCATGGATCCTTTTTTAAACAAAACAATGCATGAAAAAGTGCTGATTCCACCCCGATTCTCCCCCCCCCCCCCACCCCCCCCGGGAATGCTTCTGCTCAGGTCACATAAACGTATGGACACTTTTACTCATACGTAACCCCGGCTGCTGTGGTACCGCCAATTATGTGCATAAAACCAGGCTTTATGCATGAAAATTGCCCCCGCGATCTGTATCTGTCATGTACTCTGTGTTTCTCTGATACCTTACAGGGATGCCTTCTAGGGGTGCGCATGCTCCCTTTCCGTGTTTTGTTTGGTTTTCGTTTTGCTTTTTTCTTGTCTCATTTTTTCAAATAGCTCACGCTAAAACGATTTAGCACGCGCTCTTTCCAAACAGTGTACATTATTTCACAAAATGAAACGAATGGCTGCGCATCTCGCACACCTTGTGCAGACAGCAGCAGCAGCAATTTCCATGCAGAGGCCCGTGAAGTCTCTCAACTACATTTTGTAGTTGGGCTTTTAAAAACGTATCAACTCCAGTTGCAGAAGTGAAAAGATCATGACATGACAAACCCCAGCCCCGTGCCAGTACAAACATATATATAATTACCAAAATAGGAATTAAAAATGATTAGAGTTGAAAAGAAAAGAGAAAGCAGCAAATTTAGGGAACTATGAATAATCACAGTTTGTCTGGGAAAGACCAAGATAAAATAGACTTTGGGAGGCAGAAATGATGGCGATCTAATGCTGGATAGTGGAGTTTACCAAGCACCAGTAGAGGGAGCTCAAATATGTTTTTGGATTTATGAAATCAACACCTCTCTGAAAAGTTCTAGATGAGTTTTTAAAAGCACTGCAGGTTTTTCACATAGCATTTTTCAGCTTTAGGAAGAATTGATGCATTGCTTGGCAATAGTCTTTTTGTGAATGTGGGAACTGCAGATTACCTACAGGAGGCTACTGTGTCTTTCAGCTCATCTTTATCCAGCCTGCCGGTTACGATCACTTTCTTACTTGCATTTACTGTACAATGCAAAAGCTGATGGTCTTAACTTGACATCATTGGGCTATCAGAGGTTTTGTCTACTGTCAGTTTCAGGATGAATCTACCTGTAATTTTCCTTTCTGTTACTTTAAATTTTTTTTTTTTTGCTGTAAGCTGCATGAACACAATTACCATCAAACGTCCCTTCCCATCACTCATACTGGGGTCTGGTACACCTAAGTAAAACCATCCTGTTTCCTAATTCGTGCAGCTGATGATAGGTATTTCAGGCAGGCCTGGCGTTACTGGGTGTGCAAACCGTGTAATTGCACAGGGTGGCACACCAAGGGAAGGGGGGGGGGGGGGGCGGGCATTGGTAGAGAAAGAAGGGAGCTAGAAGAAGCCCATGGGGCTGCCTGTGGACCTGATCCCACCAATAGCGGAAGTAGCAAGAGCCCCATGCAGCTGCCGGTGGACCCCCATCCCACAGAGGTCCTTTTAAGCAGGGCAAGCTGTTTTACAGCAAAGAATTCTCAAGCAAGTATGGGATCTGAATAGCAAATGAAGCAGGCTTTCTTTTGGAATAATAAACAGGAGTCCACTTGGCACTCCACAGGCATGGAAGAGTGACTGATTCACATGGTAGTTTGTACTTTACAAAGTTGGCCACCAGAGTTGACCGAGTAGCAGAGACCGAGCTGAAGTTTGTTGTAATCCGGGGGGGGGGCCTTAGCCAATCAGATGCAGTCTTCATTGAGCATCTGCTGACAGTGGAACCCGTGGAGATAGAAACCGACAGTGAGGCCTGCAGGGTCGGATGGAATAGGATTCAGATAGGATTCCGTTTGTTCAGGACAGGCTGATCCAGTCCTGATTTTATCCCAACTGGTAACTCCAGGGACGACTGAGAACCAGCAGAGAGAAACATTTGAAACTAGGATTAAATTTCCATCTTCACAGAGGACATGATCATGAAGTAATTGGCCTTGCTTACCATTAGGTACCCATATGTTCAACTGTGATATCAGCTGACACAGGTAATTATGTCATGATCATGTTCACTGACCTTGGTACAGACACTTAATTGCAAAACGAAAAAGCCACATGGTTCTCAGAGTATGAGCATAGTTCTAATGTTTGCAGCAAAGGAAAATCTTGTATGGAAGGCTACCCCTGATGTTCTGAAGGCAGTATAGGGCTGTAGGATGCAGTGCCGTTGATGTTTTCAAGAAACGAAAGCCATGTACGGCGTGCTGCCTCATATATTCACATCTCCGCACTTTAAGGACTGCAAACCAATCTGGTTTTCAGGAAGTCTGCAATAAATATTCGGATATATTTACATACACTTGGTTCAAGACCTGGGTTCATTTGCATATTTTGTTTATGATGAAAAGCAGGCTTGTCTGTGGCCTGTGAGGACTAGCAATGAAGATTAGTCTTCTAAAGAAGGAAGGCCCTCTAGGGAGGGCTGACTCTGATGTTTTGAACAAAGGAAAGACGAAGAGTCTTGTAGCTCAGTGTTTCCCAGCCTTTTCAATCCCAAGGCACCCTTACATTAACAAAAATGTGGTGTGGCAGTGTGGACATGGAGAAGACTCACATAGCCAAGCTAGAGGACTGCTTGAAGCCCCTCTAGTCTCTCTTCCAAATTATAAAACAAAGAGAGAAATGGGGCAGAAACACACATAAACCCATCAAAATGGCCCAACTCGCTCAGGAGAAGGGAGACGTAAGTGTGGTGTGGGTTAGTTACCGTGACTGCCACATGTGGCTGCCAGATCTCCTTCACTGCTGCTGCTCTCGACACTCAGAGTAAGTCATTTCCAGTGCTCAGTGCGTGCTCTCCCCGTCTCGCTCAGCCTGGGGAGAGCACGGAGACTGGAAGGACTCAAAGGAGGAGGCTCAGCAGGGGAGAAGACGAGGAGGTGCTGTGTACAGTGCATGTGCCGCACAAAGCGGGGCCCCAGTTATGAACAACATGCATGCTGCCCATTAATTACCCCACACTGGGGTAATTAATGGGCATGATTCAGAAAGGAGCTCCTGCATGTTAAAGACCCATTGCTAGTGTTGCTGCAAGGTACTGGAAGCAGAGCCTCGGGCCTGGATCTGAGCATCAAGCAGTGGCGACTTTTCCATGGCTCACCTGATTAAGTTGGAAGGCTCACCAATTTGCTCTGTTTTTGTGCCCCTCTAAGCTGCACTTTATAACTTATTTCTGGGATTTTTAATGATTTCTGTGATAGTCAAGCCAAGGAATTCCTTCATCGTTATGCTCAAGTTTCAATGGAATATAATGCACAGACATTGGAGCTTGCATTATAGGAATCTGTCTATTTCTAAAGCCTGGCCGTACAGCAATCCATGTGTGTCGACTTTTCCACGTGTGTAGATGCTGCGCACATGGGTTCTCCCAGCGAAACCAAGCTTTATTGCGCAGGCAGCATGTGAGACGCAGATCTTCATCTGGCAACACAGGTTGAATTGAAAACATGGAGAGGTGATATTTGCCTGCTTGCAAATGACTCTCAAACCTTGGGCCTGGTTTGCTAAGGCTTTTCTCCCATTTTGTGTCTATGGAAAAATGCTTATCAAATGAGGCCCAAAGCTGAAATGGAGCCTCATCTCAGAACTGATTTTTTTGGGCTGCTGCAATTATCTCCCTGATTTGCTTAAGGATTTTTCAGAGTTTCTGTCAGATATTTTGATTATGTGCAGTAGGCCCTGGTGTCACATATGAATTGCAACCTACTTATGATCCTCCCTAGATTTTCTGATACCCTCTAGAATTATGAACTCTTCACATCTCTTGGCTGTTTGTGGCTCTTAACTTTTTTTTTTTTTTTTGCCTACTGTTTTTGCTGGTGGATTTTGTAAGGAAAATAATTCACAAAAGCTTGAAAAATGCCATCTACGTGTATTATCTTCCGATCCCGCCCAAAACAGTGCCTCCCGCTAAATGTGGATAAAAGTGCTCGCCTTGTGGAATGCAGCATGCGCTTCTAGCCAGAACAAGGGAGGGTAATTTCCAGACAGTCAATTAATACACATAGATGGCTTTGAAAGTTGTCTTCCTCAAGAGTTTCCAGGACTGAAAATGCCTCCCCCCCCCCCCAGAATGGCTAGAAGCGCGTGCTGCGTTCCACAATGTGTGTACACCTTTATCCACATTTAGCTGGAGGTGCCTCCGGGGCGGGATTTGAGCAGGATCAGAAGATAACATACGTAGATAGCATTATCAAGTCTACGTGCATTATTTTCCTTACAAAACCCACTGGCACAAAAAGGTCCGCTTACAGAACACCCTGGGCAAGATTCAAAGTGTATACTGTCCCTTAAAAACTTGGTGGAAAGTCCGCCGGTAAAAAGTACATTGTCCCAAACCAAACGATCTGAAAAAATTGCCCCCTTAATGCCTTTTCTGATCATGCCAGAATCGGCAATCCACAAAGCGGGCTCTAAATTTGAGTATCCCCTCTCTTCCATCTCTGTTTCCCTGATATCTTGTCTTACAGATAAAGAAAAGTTTAGCAGAAGCCATGCACTGATGCGCTGTCTCTCTTTTTCTTTTCTCGGTTCTGTGGCTCAGCTGCCTTGGAGACTGGAGATCTGGTATATAAATCAGCTTGGGAAAGGACATGATTCAGACTGTCCCAGATCCTGCAGCTCAGATCGCAGTAAGTTCCGTCCATACTCTGCTGAACGTCTCCGGCCGCCGCCGATCGCTCCTTCCTCATAGAAAGTAACACCATTCATTCTCAATGTCTGTGAGCTGCTTTACATACTCAGGAATTTCTACATTTTTAGATTATTTCAGACAGCTTTTACTGATAAATTAAGCTCAGAAATGAATAGAACTGGTTATTAAGATTTCCTGTTAATCCCACTGTTTACCGATGCCAAGAACGTCATTGAATTACTGCTCCTATTTCTCATTTTTAAAACGCTACAACACATATGCAGCACTGAAAAGAGAGAGGCGCAACAGAGACAATCCATGCTCCATGGAGCTTACCGTCTAGTCAAGACAATCAAGAGTCTGTGGGAAGTGCATTTTTTGTACAGAAGTGTTTAAGATTTAAAAGCAGCCTCAAAAAGGTGAATTTTTAGACTGGACTTCAGCATGGCCAGAGAGGGAGCATGAGACACTGATGCAGGAAGTTTTATCTAGGCATACAGGGGTAGATTTTAAAAAGGTGCACGCGGGCGTACATGTGCGTGTGCTACCCAGTGCGCACACATGTACACCTGATTTTATAACTTGCGTGCGCAGGCACGCGCAAGTTATAAAATCAGGGGTCGGCGCATGCAAGGGGGTGCACAATTGTGCACGCAGCGTGCGCCGAGCCACGCTGCTTTCCCCCGTTCCCTCCCCCCTAACCTGAACTTCCCACCCCTTCCCCGCCCCTAGCCCTACTCTAACTCCCCTCCTGTCCTTTGTCTTACCTTTTGGGTAGGTGCAAGTTGCAATCCTCCGACACAGCGGCAATGGCCGCTGTGTCGGAGGCCTCTGGCCCAGCCCCCGCCCCACCCCCAGACCGCCCCCTTTGTAAAGCCCCGGGACTTACACGTGTCCCGGGGCTTTACGCTCATCGCCGGGCCTTTTTAAAATAGGCCCAGCGCGTGTAAGTCAGATTATGCGCTAGCCTTTTTAAAATCCGGCCCACAGTGAAGAAAGGTGGGAAGCAGAGAGTTAGACTCATAGTCACAGGGATGCGGTGCAACTGTGTAATCAGTCCAGCAATTTGTCCTTAAAAGGAAGAGTTTTACCTTGAACAGAATCTCTGCACCTCTGAAAAAGCGCAGAAGGAAATGGAGGTGTGAGAAAGTGGTTAGTTTATTAGGATCCTTCTGATAGCTGGAGTTACAGTCTTCTTTTATTGTGTCAGCCAGGAAGCAGACTGATCACGCCTCCATATTCTCTTGCTTTGGAGTGCATAATATTTATTTGACAGCATTTTGTAATCTAACCACTGTTGTGCGCTGGAGAGAACCTCAGTTTGAGAAAGAAACCTTGCAAAACACCACCTGCAAACAAGCAGTGTTGCTCTGGGCTCTTTTTTTCTTTGGTGGAGCGGGAAGGAGGGGGGAATTGTTCTAGCATTTTGAAAGGTTTTGGTGTGTTTGTAAAGAGATTTGTAACTGCTTTCTAACTGAGAGCTTGCAGGTTCCCTCTTAAAAAGCACCTATGCTCTCTGCTCTCTAGGGAACCAACCCATGCATGCCAACTTTGAAGCTTTAAAATGTAGAGATATAGGTCAACCAACAAGTTGTAGGTGAGCCCTTTTTGTTCGAATAGCTTAGTACATTTGTGACTTTGCAGGCTGTTTGACACTTGTGCTGTCAGGTCATTGCAAAATGAGCTTTGACAATGATTATGCTTGTTTGCGGAGCGCCAATTCCAGAATTTCAGATTCATGTTGCATAGTTCATACTTGCATTTTGACACATCACTGCAATGATAAGAGGAGCAGCTTTCCAGTTATCCAGTGCAGCCTGAATGAACCCAAGCTGTCCACATTTTCTGTGGTTCTGTATTTCAAGGATTCAATATAATATTTCTCCTCTTAAAAGATGAATAGGATATTTCCTTTGAGATGCAAATTAGATATATGAGCAGTTGCAATTTTAAATTAAAAAACTGGTGCTCGTAAAAGCAGAAGGTTGATCTATTTTTCTATTATATTATTTACATACTGTGATATGCAAAACAAAGAAGAGCATCAAACAGTAGCCCATACTGCTTGACCACTGTCGTTTTTTTCTGAGGATTCTGTAAAAAATAAAAAATTCAGTCATGATAAGGAACAGGTGATTGGGTCCTAGATTTGCAACTCCTAGTTCTACGGTTTTCATGCTGAGAAACTCCTAGCATGCTTTGAACCAGGAGCTGAAAAAAAATATTACTAATCTCTTCTTTGCAATCTGGAGTCAGTTGATCACACTTAATCATACAGAATTATCCCAAATTAGTTGATCTCATTCTACAAGCTGACGCTCAGAAGTGGAGTATGCAAGATTAAAAATGAGCCACAGCACCAAGCAACGTTGGGAAAAGAAGGTGAATCTCAGGACAGCCAGTAACTGAATCATGTGGAACTGAGGAATTTTAGTTTTATGGTATTTGTATTAGAAGACTGTAGGAACAATTTGTAAAAGCTATGATTTTTAGAGTGGTTTCATTTTGTGGTGCTGGGTGCTATGCTATAGCCCAAAGAAGAAAAAAAATTGCAAGCAGCTGAGCTCCTTCGGCTACGCTGGGTCTGATGGAAACTTTATTCGAACACTCACTGCCCTAGCCGCCTACAGCCCTGAGCAAGGTCCCTTAGATATTAGCTGAGATGAGTATGCCATTGAGTTTACTGAGTCCATAACTTTTCAGACTTCAGCCAGTCCTACATAAAAATGATTTCCTGGGATGTGAATTAATTTAAATGAAATGAGAAATCTCGATGTACAAGGATATATGGCTTGAAAGAACATGGGAGTTAATTTTGCCTTCCTGGCCCCAAGTCTCTGGAACTCCCTCTCACTTCCACTGCCTTAAGAGAAGGACTGTTCAGCTTCAGAAGGGTTTTAAAGCCTGGCTTTTTCCCCAGAGTTATGTAGATTACCTTTATCATCCTTCTTGGCCCACTGAACCTTCCTTGGATTTACAAAGGCTCTCTATATTGAATGCTGTTATTTCTGTCTAAATTATTGTTTCTTGTTATCTGTTTTTATGTTTTCGATGAGGTTTTAGTTTATTCCAAATTAGACATTTACGGACAAATTTTAAATTGGCCACGCGCGCAAATATCATCACTTACGCGCATGGCCAGGCCCTGAGCGCACATAAGTGACAATGCGTGCATAATTGCCAGGCCCTGAAAAGGGGGCGGGGCGGGGGCATGGTCTGGGTGGGGAGAGGTGGGATGGGTGGGATGGAGTCCGGCCAGGACAGCGCACGCATACTCCTTCTGCTCCAGGGGAGCAGTAAGTAGGGAAACAAAAAAATTGTTTTTGGGATGGGTTAAGGGGGTGGAGAGGAGAGGGGAAGAGGGAGGGGTTTAGGTAGGGGGGTAGGGAAGGGGGAAAAGCCCAATTTTGTCGCTACGCGTAATCTACTAAAATCCTCCCCTCTGCGCGCAGCCTGCACATGCGCGCACAGTTTTTAAAATCCAGGAACCGCACACACATGGATGCGTGCATATATTTGAAAATCTATTCCTTAATTGTGTCTTCAGTCTATGACTCATGGACATTTTTATCTAGATTTAGGTTTTGCAATTTCCACGCACAATCGGGCCTTCCCCAGTTCCCTCCCAGTCCGCTCCAATTAAGGCGTGGACTGAGAGGGAACTTCTATACCCCCCTACCTAAACCCCCTCCCTCTTCCCCTCTCCTCCCCACCCTCTAAACCCTACCGATCTATTTTTTTTCGTTTTGCAACTTACTTCAGCCAGCTGGCCGGCGCGCGAGTCATCAGAACAGCATACAATGGCGCGTTCTGGGTTTATGCACGTGGCTGGGCCTCTTTGAAAATCTGCGCAGCGTGCACAAGGCCCAGCTACGTGCGTAAACCCCGGGATTCACGCACGCAGGCCTTTTAAAATCTGCCCCATTGCCTATTATAATGTTATGTTTTTGCATTTCATTTCTATACCTCTCTTTGTTTTTTTTTTATTATAGAAAGATTATTCAAATCTAATAAACTAAATATTAATATAAATTTCCCATTTTATTTTAATTCATTTAAAAAAATGAAACAAAAGAAAAATGAATTACGTTTTGTTAGTTTTGATTCATTTTATTTGAAAAAAAAAAATGCCATCATTGTTTAAAAAAAAAAAAAAAAAAAAAATCCACTCCCAGATCCTGGTACCCTAGAGTGAAAAATGTGTTCATGGGTTAGGAGCGAACACCTGTTGCTCCTGCCTTGCTTCTGCTTCTATTGGAAATGATGGCTCTGGTAGCCCGAGGCCAGCACAATTGTTCATTTTTGCCATTTATTTATTTTTAGAAATGTCTAACCCGTGCTCTACAATGTTGCTCGAGGCAGCTTACAGTAAAAGACATTCATAATAATAAAAACGAACAAACAGGTAGAAAATAAAACATAAATCATTGTTCTGGAAAAGTCATTGCTCTGGAACAGATTATATACATTTAGCCAAATACTGAACGGAAATGGTGCTGGCCTGAGACTGACTGGAGCCATTTTGTGCTGCAAAACTTCAATGGTGGCGGCCTCAGTCTGCCGGTGCCGTTTCCAATACCCGCAGCAGCAGCAGCAGGGCAGGAGTGACCTGGCATTACTCCTGCCCCATGAAGAAATGTTCAACTACAGGGTAAGAGGGTCCAGGGCGAGAGAAAGAACAGGTGAGGACCTGGGAGTGAGCCTTTATTTTGGTTTAATATTTCTTTATTTTTTTTTTTCAGTTTCATTTGCTTTTTTTTTATTTTAAAGAAAAATAAATGACACAACCAATGAAATGAAAAATAAAAACAAAACAAAATGAAAAAACAAACAAAATAAAATAATTGTCCGTGTACACATAGGGACGGTAACTTTCAACTGGGCGCACAGGCACACATGTTGGCGCATGCCCCGATGAATGGACATTTTATAGCATGCACGCACATGTGAGCATATGTTATAAAATAGCCTAGGCATGTTTATATGTGTGCCTAATTTTAAGCTTGTGTGCGCCTAGCAGCGTAAGGTTGGGTTTGAGCCATGTGAGGGAATTTTATAATAGTTGCGCATCCATGCCATAACCAGTTTGACCAGCTCGTCCACCAGTTTTCCCAGTCCACAACTAGGTCCTCTAAACCCCCCTGATTCTTTAGCCTGCACTCTCCCCATTTTAAACCCCTCACCGATGCCTGTAACTTTAGATTTTTTTACTTTCACCTCCTCCATAGCAGAAGTAAAGTTACGCAGCACTAGACCTGGGTGCGCACCCAGGCCTGTAAGTACCTGCGCGCATATCCCTTGGCCCCGCCCTGGAACGCCCATGCCCCGCCCATACCACACCCCTTTCCCCTCCTATGTGAGATATTTGTGCATCGGCACTTGTACGTGCATCTGGGCACCTTATAAAATCGGGTGTGTGTGTGCACGTGCTACATGCGTGCATATCTCCTGTTTTTGGCACGCACACACGATTTTGTTACAGTGGTTCATGCTTGCATTGCTAGTAGACTCAGTTGCTGCAATGCCCTTCTTGTTGGACTGCAATAAATTATCTCCACTGCTTGCAGTTGTTTCAAAATACAGGCACTCACATTAATCTGAGCTGCAGTTATCAAAATAGCATGAGTCCCATACTGGCAGGGCTGTACTGGTTACTTATTAAGTTCAGCCTAGATTTCAAGACCGCTTGTTTCGTTTTTAAGTCATTGCGTGACCTTGGTGCAGCTTACTTAAAATAAGGATTAGTCCCAAAAGTTTGCTACGTCCATCACAAGGCTCCCCATTACTTCTTTGAAAGTATCTTGGTTGGCCTGTTCTAGAGGGCATGCACTTTTGTTGCGTCGCCCCCTCATCTTTGCAATCAACTGCCTCTGTCAGCCTGAATATGTATTGACTATTTAGCTTTTTGAAAAATGGTTAACAATCTTTAATTTGGCTTTGCCTTTGGCTGATTTGAATCACCTGGGTCTTAGTTTAGCTCAGTTTTAATATTATTATATTATTTTGGACTTGGTAATGTTTATTTTCTATATAATGTCCTCCTGATTTTCTAAAATTATTTTTATGTTTTTCTTTATTGCTTGTTGGTCTGGTTTTTGCTGTTTATTTATTATGGCCTTGTATTTTAATTTGGCTAGCGTGTCTTTTTGATAAATTTGGAGTGTAGTAAGTTTGATCAAATGAATAAACAAATCAGTTCTTATGAACAAAAGCCCAATGGCACCCTAGACCATATTCCAGAAGTTTCTGTTAGATGGGGAAAAGCCATCATTACTCCTGGGAGAGAGTAACAAGAAATAGATCTATTTTGTGGGATCTGCTGGGTACGTCCTAATTACAAAATTAGTCACTGTCAGAGATTGGGCTTGATGGACCTTGGTATGACCAGGCATGGCTTATCTTTTGTCCTTTTGTTATACAAAACTTGAAAAACGCTTTTACCGAAATGGTTGATAGCATCAGACTACTATGTCTTATAGGGAAAATTTTAAAATTTTGGCAATGAAATACAAAAAAAACTGTACTCGGAATTGACATGCAAGAATGATTGATCTAAAAATGGGAAAACTCAAATCGATTGCCCAGACATTTTTTAAAGTGTATTTCTTGGTACACTTTATTTTTTTGCCTGAATTGGAAAGTGAGTGAATGTCCAAGCAAAAAGCCAGATAAGGTCTGTTTGCTGATGGGATTTGAGCACACAGAACAAAATATGTAGATACGTAGGGAAGAGAAAAAAATATGTAGATATTAAACTAAAACACATTTGTGGTAATGGTATGCTAGTTTATAATCCATAAAGTTGATCCTTTGCCCTCAAGTAAAGGAATTCAGAAAATGATAGATTAAAGAAACCACCTATGCAGAAAGCCTGGAGGCCCAGGCAGGCAGATGCAGAGCACTGGCATCATATATCCATGGGCCAGGATGCAACCACTCAGCTCCCGTGTGCTGCGGCCTCACAGCATTTGAGCCTACGGGCACCAGATTCACAGGCCCAAGCCTGCCCCCATTCCCCAAAGATATGTGCCCCATCGCTCAGGATGCCGTAACTGACGTAATGTTTTTATAGACATGACGTTTTTGCTAATACTTTTTTTTTATCGGCTGTCACTAAATTTACTGATGGTTGGCATAAAAGCACGACGCATTCAAGCAGCATTGTCTGAATTATCACGAAGGCTGCTCACCCCGTAAAGATGTTTTTTTTTTTAGCAGTAATTTTGTTATGGGGTTGACAGTTGCTTGGTTTGATTGTAAATATTGCTACCCTTAACAAGACATATGGGGGTAACCTGCACGGAGCGGCAGTTACTACCGTAAGAAACTTGCTGGGCAGACTGGATGGACCATATGGTCTTTTTCTGCCATCATTACTATGTTATGCTGAGGGAGAGCTTCATCTAGTAAATGATCCACAAGCCTTCTTTAAAGCCGACACGCCAAGGAAGAAATCTTTTCCTACGAGCGATTTTTTACCGATGTATGAGCCTTTACCAGTGGTGCGACTCAAAAAAGAAGTTTTCCCCTGAAGAAGAAATCAGCATTTTTCGAAACGCGGCCCATGTCGGGTTTCCTGAAAGCTCATACGTAGATACCGCCATCACAGATAAAGAGAGGGGGTCTTGGACATTTTAATGATGAAAGGTTATGCGCTGCGATTGTGATTTTTATATTGTGTGCTGAAGCATTTAAAAATGTTTTCAAAAAAACAAGTTTCTCTTACTCATGGAAGGAGGGGGCGATGATGAAATATAACCTAAAGAGTTAAATATGACTGGCGGCTCTACTGTGTGAGCACTTTCTCCTCTCATGCGTTTCTGTTTGTGAAACGAGAAAGGAAATGCAATTGGAAGGCTCACCGTTATTGTGTGCTCCCATAGGGGCGAAACAGAATTGCAGTCCCTGACATGTGGCTTAAAGCTTGTGTACTACAACATCTTGCCTTTTAAAGGCATCCCAGTCTGCATGGTTTCTTTTTGTAGATGTATGATGCTATAGCCCGGCCATTACATCGTGGGGTATGAAATCACAAAATGGCTGCTGCGGTCAATCACATTTCACTTTTCATGGATCTGCATTTCCGTTGTCACCAAATAAAGGACAACAAAGATCAATCAAACCTTTTTTGGTAAAAGCTCTCAAAAGTCCTGGTTTGATGGACTGGCCGGATTTTTGCACTGAAATGGTATAATAGCAGCTGGAAGTGCTCTACTGCAACAAAAGCAGCTTGAGAATGTGAGCAAAGAAACTGACCTCGATTATGCTTATCTTTTTATTGGATAAACTTATCTGGCTAACTTAGGCCTGGATTTTCTAACATCACAGGCCTTTGAGAATCGCGCGGTACCAGGGGGCGGTGGGGGGAGGGGGGGCAAAGCGGGGGCAGGCCTGCGAAAGCCGGCATCGATCGCACCACCGTGGTGTTAATGCTGATGGCTTTTGCACCCAATAGCGCCATCGTGAAAGGTGGTGCTTTGGGCGTGCTACTGGCAGCGATAAGGAGTCTTACATCTCGCCGTCAGCAAAGTCGTTGTGGAGTCCGCCCCGATCCCTTTAGAAAATGACCCCCTTAGCTTGCAAATTCAGAGGCAGAGCCATGCTGCTGAATATATCCAGTTATCTTAAAGTTAGCCAGATAACACATTTTGGGTTTTAGTTTGGCTCATGGTAAGTAGCTAGGCTTGTTAAAGTCATCAGGATCATGTTGACACGGGCCCCGGTGTCAAGCCTGGGTCTGTGCCAAGGCCCCAGCATCAGGCCTGGGTCCAGGCCAAGGTCCTGGTGTTGAGCTTGGGTCTGGGCCAGGCCCCAGCATTGGGACCCGGCCTTTGGTCCGGGCCCCGGCGTCAGGCCTGGATCCGGGCTGAGGATCCAGCATCGGTACTCAGCCTCTGGGCCGGGCTGCAGCATCAGGCCATGGCATGGGCCCTGGCTGAGGCCCAGGTGTCATGTTCAGGCCTCCAAGCTTGGGCCTTGCATAAGTCTAGGCTGCACTAGGTTGCTATGATCTACTGCGGCCTAGGCAGATCCTCCCTGGACCGGGGGCCAAGGAGGATCCTGGCTCTGGCATTTTTCAGTGTGAGAAGGATGGGTGAGGGACACGGAATGCTAAAGAAAACTAAAGAAACAAAATAAACATTATATAAAATGAAATTCGTGATGACCCCCCCCCCCCCCCAAATGAAATGGAAAAAAAACCCCCAAAATTTTTACTTCTTCCCACTTCTAATGGTCAGTAATTATTTTAAATTGATTATTTTTTTATTTTATTTTTTTTTTTTTATTTAAAGAATTTTTATATACCGGGGCACGTAGCAAAACATCACCTCGGTTCACAGTGTAACATAACATAGCAAATAGCTTTACAATGAATATAAATAACGGTTCACAATATAAAATGATACAAATGATACAAAAGATTATTATTTGCTTGTAAACTATATACAAGAGGCTGAAAATTAACTATATACAAGGGAGGATGCAGTCAAGATTGACTGATAACATGGGCAATAGTAAGGTTTAGGGAGGAGGGGGGAGGCGGAGAGGTAGGGTGAGCTGAAGGGAATATGGAATGGTAACATGGGAAACAGTAAGGGTTAGGGGAGGAGGTGGGTGGAGGAGAGGTAGTGTGAGCAGAAAGGAAAATGAAGGGAAAAAGGAAGTCGGAGGAGGGGGGAGATGAGAAGGCGGGTAGATGCGGGAAGAGTATTAGTAAGATTGGATCAGGTAGGGGGGTAGAGTTGTAGATGTGGATGGTAGTCAAATAGTCGATTAGTCGGGGTATGCTCGTTTGAAGAGCCATGTTTTAAGATTCTGTTTGAATTTTTTGTGGCATGGTTCCAGGCGTAGGTGGGGGGGCATATTATTCCAGTGGGAGGTTCCTGCCATGATGAAAGAGCGTTCTCTAGTAGAGGCGTGTTTCATGAGTTTGGGGGACGGTGTTGGGAGTTTGGCCTTGTGTTGCTGTCTAGTTGGTCTGGTAGGGTTGCGGAGTTGGAGATGTTCCGTGAACCATTGCATGTTTTGGTTGTGAATGGCTTTATGTATGAGTGTGAGGGCTTTATATATTATCCTTGAGGCTACAGGGAGCCAATGTAGTGATTGAAGGACAGGGGTGATGTGTTCGTGACGGTGTGTGTTGGTGAGAATGCGGGCAGCAGCGTTTTGTAGGAGTTGAAGTGGTTGGAGGGTATTTTTTGGTAAGCCTAGGAGGATAGCATTACAGTAGTCAATCTTGGATAGGATCATGGCCTGTAGTACTGTTCGGAAATCGGATGCGTGTAATAGGGGTTTGATTCTTTTCAGGGTGTGAAGTTTGAAAAATCCGCTCTTAATCGTAGCAGAGATGAATTTTTTTAGGTTAAAATGGTTGTCTATCCATATGCCTAAGCTGCGGACCAGTTGTGTGGAAGGGCAGGGGGAGAGCGAGGGGGGAGAGAGGTTGAGAGGGGGGTTATTAGGAGGATAAAGGATGAGTAGCTCTGTTTTATTGGTGTTGAGTGCTAGAAAGTTATCTGTGAGTAATTTGTTTATTTCAGATAGGGCGGAATTCCAGAACTTCATTGCGTTTGTAATGGAATCAGTAATAGGTATGAGAATCTGCACATCATCAGCATAGATGAAGTGCTGGAAACCCAGTTTGGAAAGAAGTTGGCAGAGGGGGAGGAGGTAGATGTTAAAAAGGGTTGACGAGAGGGACGAGCCTTGGGGTACTCCTTGTGAAAGCCTAACAGGTTTGGATTCGTTACGACCAATTTTTACACTATAGCTCCTGTCGTGTAGGTAAGATTGAAACCAGAGTAGGGCAGTTCCAGAGATGCCAATTTCCTTGAGGTGTTTGATAAGTGTGTTGTGATTGACTGTGTCAAAGGCGGCTGATATATCTAGCAGTGCTAGTATGTGTGATTGTCCTTTGTCAAGAGCTCTAAGTATGTTTTCTGAAAGGGAGATGAGTAAGGTTTCTGTGCTGTGGTGTTTACGGAAACCAAACTGGGATGGGGAGAGAATATTGTGGTCTTCAATATAGTCTGTGAGTTGCCTGTTAATGATTTTTTCAAGTATTTTGGATAGGAATGGGAGGTTTGATACTGGGCGATAGTTGGCTGGCTCTGAGGGATCTAAGTTTGGCTTTTTGAGTATAGGTTTTATGATGGCATGCTTAAGTTCAGTTGGGACCTGGCCAGATGTGATAGATTTATTCAGAATGTTAGCAATATGTTTGGCTATTGAAGATGGATTTGCGAGTAGTGTTTTGGTGGGCAGATTATCTGAGGGATGAAAGGCGGGTTTGATTTTTTTGAGGGTGGTTTCAAGTTCAAGGGTAGAGGTGCATTCGAATTTTGAGAGGGGGGCGTATGAGGTTTGTGTAGGTGGTAGTGAGTGGGAGATATGGTTAGGGTGATCAATTGAAATGTTTTTGTATGTTGCTGTGTTGGGAAGGCCGGGTTGGGATGTGAAGCGTGCCATAATGGTCTCCACTTTGGTGAGGAAGAATGTTGCTAATTTCTCACATTTTGACTTGTCATCGTTGTCAGGGTTATTTCTGTCTGTTGATGTGATTAAGCTGGCTACGTATTGGAAGAGGGCTTGTGGGTTAAACTGGTACTGATGAATTCGTGCGGCATAGAAATCTTTCTTTGCTTTCTCAGTGGCTTTTCGGTAGGTGTTTAGAAGAGTGCGAAACTGTAATAGGGTGGCCGGGAGTTGATTCCTCCGCCAGGTTTTCTCGATTTTACGAAGGTCTGTTTTCATGGTTTTAAGCTCGTTAGTATACCATGGTTTTTTATTATTTTTATCTGCATTGATTTCTTTGGTTTGGGGGGGGCATAATCTATTAGCTATGTTGGTGGTGATTTGGAACCAAGAAGAGGTAGCTGTGTTAGCGTCTGTGAGGTTTAGGTTGGGGAGTTCTTTTGAAAGGGCCTCTATGATGTCTTCGGTCTTGCCTTGTTTGCGATATGATATAGTTTTTTTGGGTAGCGAATGCGGGGGGGGTGCCTATGATTGTGCATCGGGTATCGATACGGAAATGGTCTGACCAGGGGATAGGTGTGCAACTGGGATGGTCAGCTTGGATAAAGGTGTTGGTAAAGATAAGGTCGAGTGTGTGCCCAGCCTTGTGTGTAGGGTCAGATACGATTTGCTTGAAACCAAGCGCGTTCATAGCTGTTAGGATCGAGATTATGGAGAAGATTGAGCTTCTATAGTTTCCTGCTTTGAACTTTCCTTATTTTATGTTCTATTTCTCTGCCATAATTTACCCCAAGGATCAACCAGTTCACCCTGACTCCAGAAGTTTCATCTAAGTTACCTATGTGTTACAACCCAAAAAAAGGATTTTCTACTGTGTCAACATGATCCTGATGACTTTAACAAGCCTAGCTACTTACTATGAGCCAAACTAAAACCCAAAATGTGTTTTTCACATAAGGAACATTCATATAAAACCAGAACTCACCTTCAGATGGAACAGTTTAAAATTAGCCCACTGCCCAAATCACGTTTAACACAGTGTAATGTTCAATAGGTCTCTGACATACCGGCACATGTTAAGAAAACAAGGGTGAAGATGAGCTCACAATGAAACATCTGGAAACTGGTCAGTACTATAAGGGGACTGAATGCATTCATATTAGGATCAACTATGCTGGCACTCCATTATTTAGTGGTGAAGAATGCATGTTCTGTAGGGGAGAGGCTCATTAATGCAAAAAAGATCATAGAGGTGTTATCAGTTAACTTATATCAACTAATATAAACAATCTCTACCTCTTGGCCAGCATTGCAACCCTAAACTTCAGAAGAATGGCAGCAACCTATGCAGTTTGAATGTGCCACACTGTAGATCCAAGATGCCTGCTTTATCAGCATTAGGGATGTGCCCAGAAATGTTTTTGGTTTGTTTTCTTTCATTTTCATTTTCTTTTTGTATTTTGTTTTTTTTAATATTGTGTCATTTTATTTATTTATTTGTGTTATTCATTTTTGTGAAAATAGCACTCACTATTTGAAGACAGTGCATGCTATTTTCTGAAAACAAATGGCATGAACAATTTTAATTTACTTGGCAGGATTGGGCATTTGTTTCATGGTGAAATAAACTGAAACGACTTTTAAATGAATAGATAAATATGTGTCAGCACATATTTGTCATTAGCTGACTCAAATTACATGAGGGTTTTACCACCACCATAGAACCTCTAAGTTCATTCTTGGAAAGCACGGGGCTCCTGTGTTGGAAGATACAACTGATTGAACGCAACATCAACTATAAATAGTAGACACTCATCGATCAGAGAAGAACCACAGGTAATCTGGTGGTACTTTAACTGTTTCCATACAGATGTCAGCAGCTGCAGAAAAACCTTGCAGAAGAGAGGCTGTTTTGATCAGGGACAGAACACAAAGGGCATGTTTGACAGGGGCAGACTATGTCTCACCTGTTACAATCATTTGAGGTACTGTGCACAGTTCACAATTAAGCACTATCACTAACTATGTGAGGGCCTGTGCCCACAAATAGTCATTATTGATCTAAATAGGTATGCTGGACAGAGGGAGGATGATATTCAGTGCCACATAGCCAGATAAGTACCCAAATATTATAACTAGTGAATTATCTAACAGGATGATTCAGTAAAGTCTGCGGGAGAGCGGGCGAATGCCTGCTCTCCCGGCGTGTGATTCAGTATTTAAATGAGGCCCGGCGGTAGAAACGGGCAAAAGGAGGCGCTAGGGACACTAGCGCCTCCTTTTGGCCCGGAGCGGCGGCTGTCAGCGGATTTGACAGCTGACGCTCAATTTTGCCGGCGTCAGTTCTCGAGCCCGCTGACAGCCATGGGCTCGTAAACGGGACGCCGGCAAAATTGAGCGTCCGGTTTTTGACCCGACAGCTGCAGGCTGACTTCAAAAATTTTTTTTCTTTCTTTTTTACTTTTTTAAACTTTCGGGACCTCAGACTTAATATCGCCATGATATTAAGTTGGAGGGTGCACAGAAAAGCAGTTTTTACTGCTTTTCTGTGCACTTTCCCGGTGCCCGAAGAAATTAGCGCCTACCTTTGGGTAGGCGCTAATTTCTGAAAGTAAAATGTGCGGCTTGGCTGCACATTTTACTTACTGAATCGTGCGGGAATACCTAATAGGGCCATCAACATGCATTTGCATGTTGCGGGCACTATTAGGTTCAGCGGGTTGGACGTGCGTTTTCCGCCCCTTACTGAATAAGGGGTAAGGGAAAATGCGTGTCCAATGGCAGATTAACAGTGCGCTCCATCGCAGCGCACTGTACTGTATCGGCCCATAAGTGCCTCAGAATATATACCTACATTTAGTAAACTTTCAAAAGGGCCAGTTTAGGAGTGTAACTGAAAGTTAGGAGCCTAAATCCTAGACTATTGTTTTGGAACACCCTACCCATGTGTCAATTCTGTTTATTGGCACTCAGCAGCCCCACATGAAAAAAAGCTTGAGCTAACACCGACATGACAAGAGATTTTACACTATTCCTTGGGTCTTAGAGGCCTATGCTCTCTTCCTTTCTGAGAATCCACGCCAGGGATTTTGATGGGACTGTCCATGGGCTAAATCCTGATACTGGATGTGCCCCTGCCTTCATAGCTATGCCTAGAAGAAGGGCTACCTGTGCATATTTTTCAGTTTTGAAATGTATGCGTTTTCTTGAACCCTTGCCCCACCCAAAAGGAGCAGGCGTAACTCTGTGCAGGCAATTATAAAGTTACCCCCAGAGAAGATCATTTTCAAAACCATTTCTACAGCTAAATTGGTGCTTTTCCCATGGAAATGGGCTTTAAAAAAAAAAAAAAAAAGTGCCCGCCTTACAAGGAGGAAAAATCACATGCATAGGACCTCTATAGGCCCACTTTTGCCCACAGTGGTGAGAAGCATTATCGGGAACTGGGAAGGGGAGGGGTGTGGTCTTTAATATTTTCAAAAGTATGCCCAGATTTTTCCTCTGGGAAAAAGAGTCAGGAGGCGTAAAATTGTGTGGTTAGATTTCCTGAGATCATTTTCAAAATGGAAGTACACGCCCTGCTTTCACTTTGAAAAATGGTGTGGTGCCTGCAGGTGGAAATTACCCATAGACTTTCCACCGACATAGGCAAGCTTCACGTTACCCCCAAGATGGTGGATGATGATGGCTGGGGATGATGCCGCGATTTCATCCTGTGCATTAACCTAGTCTCCTTCTCCTAGAAAACGTTGATATCATTCTTATGCTTTCTATCCTTCTCCACTAATTTTTCAACCCTTTCAATGCATGTCAGAATAATAATCTATGTATTTTTATTCACGTTTACTTCTTGCTCACATTCCCTTTTGCACAGCTGCAGCCTGGATTCTGCAACTTGCTCCTTGTCCCCCTTCCTCTTCCCCTTTAAAGCCTAATCAGCATTCCCACAGCCATTCTCATTTACTGTCCACGGACGTGCTGGGATATTACTCCCCTCTTCTGCTAGTGCTACTGCTTGCTCTTCTTCCAAAGACAGTTCCGTATTGTGGCTTTACCCATCTAAGCACAGCCTTGCTTCTGCCTGATAGTTATTGGAGTTGATAGACACGGGGATGGAGGGAACGGCATTGGCATTGTTTAAATCATTCTTGTCATATCACGCCTCAGGGCTGGATGGCAGTCAGAGGTGGCAGAGCCTGGAGAGGTAAGCTGTGCTGGTTCCTCAAGGATGACTCTGGTCCCCAGCACTGTTTTAACCTCTACTTAGTGCCATCAGCGACGCTGACCCAGGATCTAGGCTATAATGGTTATCCATATGCAGATGATATGCAAATCCTAGCATATTTTAATTCCCATCCCTATGAAGAGATGAAGAATTGTAATTATTATCTAACTCTAATGGCAGAATGGCTAAGCATGTTTAAAATGAAAGCCAATCTATTTGGATTAAGAAAAGAGATTCTCTGCCTGATCTAATATCAGAAATGTGAGGAAGTGAGATGCCCTTGAAGGAAGTGGTTACAGTTTGGGGGAAGAGATTAGATACCAGTCTCACAGTGGTGAAGCAAATTTCGTATACGTGACAAAAACTACATTATGTTATCTGTGGTTTATCAGTCGCCTGAGACCCTTCTTGGAGAAGTTTGATTTGATGACTTTAGTGTAAGCGCTGGTTTAATTGTGCCTGGACTACAGCAATGCCTTAGGAATGACCATGCCTACTGCACTTAACAAGGCTGCAGCTTTTAAAGAACATCACAGCCAGGGAGATATTTGGTGCTTCAATATATGATCATATTACTCCCTTATAATGGAACTGCATTGGATCCCAGAGTTAAAGAGAGATCTTCCACAATTCTTGACTAATATCTTAATTCTCTGCTCCTCATAACAGAAGCTGTTGAGGATTCCCCCACTAGTTGAGATCAGGTTAAGGAACGAGATGTGATGCTAGCTAAAATCATGGAGAAAATTGTCAACAGACAACTTTCTGAATTCCTTGACGACAACAATATCCTCACCACTAACCAATATGGATTCCGGAAGAAAAAGAGCACCGAATCCTTATTATCCACACTAACGGACACCATTATCTTCAATCTCGAAAAAGGCCAACCTTGTCTCCTCGCGCTTCTGGATCTTTCCTCAGCGTTCGACACCGTGAACCACTCTAGCCTACTACAACGTCTTACAGACATCGGCATCACAGGAACAGCTTTCAATTGGTTTAAGTCCTTCCTAGAGAACAGAACATACAAAGTTAAGATAAACAACAAGGAATCTCACCCCATCCAAGCCAAGATGGGGGTACCACAAGGATCATCACTCTCCCCCACCCTCTTCAACATTTACCTTCTCCCACTCTGTCATCTACTTACTAACCTCAAGATCACCCATTTCTTATACGCGGATGATATACAAATTCTCATCCCTATCACGGAGACCATACACAAAACCATGGACTACTGGAAAAAATGTCTCTCATCCATCAACGATCTTCTAACCAGCCTCAACCTGGTTCTAAACACCAACAAAACAGAAATACTCATAATAGCACCGGATCAACCTGCCCCGCCAACATCCAGCAACTCTCCAGACACCTCAGGATATGCCACCGCACCTCAAGTCAGAGATCTGGGAGTACTACTAGACAACAGACTCAGCCTCAATAAATTCATAAATAACACTACAAAAGAATGCTTCTTTAAATTACAAGTGCTAAAGAAACTAAAGCCTCTTCTACTCTATAGGGATTTCCGCACAGTAATCCAAGCCATCATTCTCCCTAAACTAGATTACTGCAATTCACTCCTGCAGGGCCTTCCAGCATGCACCACCAAACCACTCCAGATGGTACTGAATGCCACTGCAAGGATACTTACAAACGCCAAAAAAAGGGACCATATCACCCGATCCTCCAGCATCTCCATTGGCTGCCCATCAAATATAGGATTCAGTTCAAAACCTGCATGATGATTCATAAGGCCCTACATAACATCTCTCCACTCAACTTAACCTTCCAGCTTCAACTACACTCCTCTAAAAAACCAACCAGAAGGGCATACCAGAACAGAATGATCACCCAACCTGCAAAATCTACCCTGAGGAAACGTGCTCTATCTACAGCAGGCCCGTCTCTCTGGAACTCCCTACCACCGGACTTCCGCATTGAGCCGTGCCATACTACTTTTAAAGTGAAACTCAAGACTTGGCTCTTCTGTCAAGCTTTCCCAGAGAGCTAAAAGCAAGAAGAACAACAACCATCCTTGCCTTACAGCAATAATCTAATGTTTATATTACTTCAGTTATATGTTTCCAAGTTGTGTTCTAAGTTGATCTTAGTTGTTTTTCCCAATAGATTGTACTTTATTATATATTATCCGTTCATTAATTCGATATGTTCCATGTAAACCGCCTCCCCGGCGATAGTTATTTCTGTTAAATGTGAACCGGAGTGATATGTATTGTATACAGGAACTTCCGGTATATAAAAACCAAAAATAAATAAAAAATAAAAAATGCTTTTGCTTATCAAGAGCCCACAGTATTAAATGCCATTCCACTAGAAACAAGATTGCAACTCACTTATGGTTTAATGGAAAAATTAAGACATGGCGTTTTCCATCAGGCATTTTCGAACTAGGTCTATCTCTTTGTTGGTAAGAGGGCTCAGAAATGAAGTGGCCATGATGGGAGCAGTGGACAAACAACCAAATCAATCTGGCTAGGTTTGTTCGATTTATTATTCAGGTTTTGTTTTTTTTTATTTTGATGATTTTAATTTTTTTATCTTATCATTCTATGTTGTATTCTGTTTGATATTGCTATTATTATGTTAACCATTGTGATTAATGACCTGCGGTATATCAAATTTTATTTAAAAAACGTACTCCTTTCTCCCCTTATGATCTCTCCATTCCCAATATGCCCTTCTTGCCACCATGTTCACCTGGGCAGCTACATCATCATTTCATCTATTTAATCTGTTCCCCTCACCCCCATCTTTGGAATAGAGTTTCTCAGCCATCTGTGCCGTTCAACCCATTTCTGCATTCAAGACATATCTCAAGCCCCATCTGAAATCTTACATGTTCTGATGTTTGTGTACTTCCTCCATCACATCTGCTGCTTCGTGCTTGGTTTTCAGATTTTATTTCGTTTACCTGGGAATTTCAATGCTACAACAACAAAAAATCAGCGTAAAAATACTTTGATATAACACACAGGAAAAAAAATCAGGGAAGAGGCCATTTTTCCACGGATTTCTTTTTGGTTTTAACATTGAAATTCCTGGTCTTTGTGCATCTGTATTCCAAGCCCATGGCTAGGTTTTTTTAGATAAAGCTGGCAAAAGAAACCTGGAGTTTTGTTTTGCTGTTGAAATCAGAGGTGGGGTGGTTTAGGTTTGTTTCGTTGCCCTCTCCATCAAACCCTGGAACCACCTTATATACTAATCATGAAAATTATAGCGAGCGATATAAAAATAGAGAGGTCCATACTGAGTAAGCAAATGAGCAGGGAAGTTCTCTGGGTAGAGATACCCAGGAAACTGTAACCGGATATTCAGTGAAACTTGCCTGGAAAAGGGCTCCACTGAATATCCCCCGATTAAGTTACCAGGATAATTTTAGGACAGACTTACCTGGCTTAAGTCTAGCCGGCTGGTGGGACAGAGTGAAATCACACACCGTGCATGCCTCATGCACCCCTTCTTTTCACCAAGATACATTTAGCTGCCTGGACAGGGAGTGTGTGTGTGTGTGTGTGTGTGTGTGTGGGGGGGGGGGGGGGGGGGGGGGGTGGTAGTATCATTTTGAGTTTTGTTCAGCTAACACCAAACGATAGCTGGACAAACCCTTGAATTCTGACCTCATAACTCGCACCGCGTTATCACATTTAGCTCTGCCTTTCTCTCCCAAGTCATTAAAAGCTTGAGCTCTGTGAACTAAATTTGAACCATGCTTGTGAAATTTGCATATCTAGGCTCCAAAAAACCGCAGCAGCATAACATATACAATACCGTTCTGTCTCTGGGGTCACGTGGCACAATTATGCACGCCAGCTGAGATGTTATCGTATGTAAGAGCGAGCATCTGTTAGGTTTCAGCAGAAAAAAAAGTCTGGAATAGCTTAAAACAAATGAAGAATCCAGATCAGGATCATTATTTTAGCCAAAATATTTGCTTAACACTAACAGAAAGTGTGAAATCAGTTCAGCCCCAGCAGCTCCCTGTGAACTTCAAGCCGCGCGCGCGCGCGTGTGCGTTAGATGGATTTTTTTTTTTTTGAGTGAGGGAAAGAAGTAGTCAGAGAAGTAGGTAAATGTTAAATCTATAGGTCCAGATCTACTTTTTATGGTAGTAGGATTAAAATACAAGTACAAAAAGAGTACTAGTGTGCAAGTAAACAAACCTGTAGTCTTTTTGCACTTGAATTTTAATCCTACCGCTATAAAAAAAAAAAAAAGAGGTTAATCTGGCCCTAAATGTTCAATTTTTATGTATTCCTCTGACTCCTTCTCACCCCCCCCCCCCCAAAAAAAAATTTCCAACTCTCACACACACACACACACACACACACACAAGACGGCTTGAAGTTCACGGGAAGCTGCTGGTGCTAAACTGATAATTTGGCACGTGCTATGAAATCAGATGAGCTATTTCAGAAGTTTGCTTGCTTGCACACTTCTGAAATAACTCATCTTTTGCACAAGGATTTAATTTCCTGCACTTTCAAGAAGGCGCAAATATTGACAGAGAAAATATTGCAAGGAAATCTTTATGCACTTGGGACTTTTGCCCAAATGTGCTAAATTTAAGAATCAGATAAAAAAAAAGTCCATAGCTCCCCTATGAGGAAAGGCTGTTCAGCTTGGAGAAGAGATGGCTGAGGGGGGGTGGGATATGATAGAGGTCTTTAAGATCATGAGAGGTCTTGAATGGATAAATGTGAAACGGTTATTTACTTTTTTGGATAATACAAGGACTAGGGGGCACTCCATGAAGTAGCAAGTAGCACATTTAAAACAAATTGGAGAAAATTATTTTTCACTCAATGCACAATTAAGCTCTGGAATTAGTTGCCAGAGGATGTGGTTAAGGAAGTTAGTGTAGCTGGATTTAAAAAAGGTTTGGATGAGTTCCTGTTGCCAGCATTAGTAGCATGGGATCTACTTAATGTTTGGGTACTTGTCAGGTACTTGTGACTTGGATTGGCCACTGTTGGAGACAGGATATTGCGCTTGATTAGCCCTTGAACGGACCCAGTATGACATGCATATCTTATATTCTTATGCTTTGAAATAAAGTTAGGGACTAAAAGTTGACGTAAGTATGGGATTGCAAGAATCAGAGAGGAAGACCACACAGACTGGAATAGCTCACCAGTGGTGGTGGGGGAGGTCAGCATGCCTGGGTCAGGCACAGGTAGGAACAAGGTTGAGAGGCCAAGTAATTCTGATATCACAGCTGGCCATGGGAGGGCCCGGTTGGTACCATCAGGCCTTGACTCCCCAGAAACCAATGAGATCGGTGCCAGCAGGTTGGTGCCTGGGTGGGTACTGTCTGGCAAGGCCTAGGGGACTTAAGTAGCTGGATTATTGAGCAGTGCCCTAATTGGTTTTAGTGGCTGTTATAGGGCTTGGGGCTGAGATGGGGGTGGGAGGTACCATGGGTGATGGATCGTGTGTAGTTACTTGCATGGATTGGTGGAGAACCAAAGAGGAAGACAACAAAAGCCGAGCTGGGTAAGGAGAGATATCCTATAAGTGGTCAAGCTTATCTAGCTGGCAGCTGGGACATATCCTTAGCAATGTGGACCAAAATAACTGGGCAGACTGAATGGGCCGATTGATATTTTTCTGCCATCATCTACTCTGTTACTATGAAATTAGGAGGAGTCTTTGCCGTATCTGCACTACTTGGATGATTTCTGAAAACTCAGCTCTCATCCTCACAGTTGAATTTATTAGAAATTCCTACAGTTCGTCAGGCACGACTCTTTAATACTAGAGAAACTTCTTTTTCTATTGCGGCTCCAGTCCAATGGAACCTAATCCCTTTTGAAATCCGGGTGTTGGATGATGTCAAAAAATTCAAGATGGTATTTAAGAATTATTTGTTAATCCGTGCATTTAATATTGCATAATTACAATGTTAATGTGTTACAATTCTATTGTGAATTCATGGAGTGTTAACCTTTGAATTTCCCTGATAAGCTTACTTTATGTATGCAATTCAGCGATTGTCCAGGGATATGTCCTTAATGATAGTCTGGAATATTTTGTGATAGTTTCTATGAAACCCATATCTATGTATGTTATTTTTATGTTATTGTTTTTATTATTATGTCTGTTTATTTTGTATATCGCCTAGGCCATTTTGTGTTAGGCATTTAATAAATCTTTTTAAATGAATGAAATGAAATGAAATGTGTAGAAATGGAAGAGACCCAAATCTTCCAAACGTTCTCAAGTTTTAAAGATGGCAGTGCAGGTTGGGTTTCGGGGCCCAAGCACATTATGCATCCGTCGGCTAGACTTGGCCTGGTCTAGAAGTTGTGATCCGGAATTAATTTAGGTGAACTCTTTCCCGAGAGGAGGAAGGGGAAATAGGGAACAGCATCTTCAGGAAGGTAAAAGTTTCCCAGATAAACCTGTGCAAGAGAGGCTTCACAGATAACTGTGCCTAATCCTCACATGTAAGCCTTAGGGACGAACGTCCCGGGACCCTGTCCACACAGGTTTTTCTCTCACCTTTCCTTTTCATATGTGTGTCTGTGTGTGTGTCTGGAATTTTTTTCCATATCCAGAATCTGCAGGCAATTAAATCCTTTCGCAAAGCAGGCACTGTTTGAAAACTGTAAGGTGAATTTTAAAAGCTTGGCGCGGGGCGTGGGCGTTCCTGGATTTCACCTTGAAATTTACGTGTAAATACTTATGCGCACAGGTTCCCCTGCCACATAACTTTACTTCTGCCATGGAGGACATTTAAGTAATAAAATAAAGGTAAATAGACAGCCTGGTGGAGTTTTAAGGGTCGGGGCTGACAGGGCAGAAGGGTAGATCTAAAACTAGTGGGGTTTGGAAGTCCTATCCCTTACCTGGGCGAACTGGGAACGAACTGGAAAAACTGGTAATGGCGTCAGCAGGCGTGTCTATTGATATGGTAGAAGCGGCATTTGCATGCATAGGCGTGCGTCCACTTAAAATTGCGCTCACATGTGTGTGCATTCAGGCCATTTTATTAACATGTGTGCACATAGATGCACATGTTATAAAATGGCCGCATCCCTGGGCGCGGGCCGATGAATGCATGCAATGTGCGCCTTCGCGATTGCCTGTCCCTGGGTGCGAATCGACTGACAGGCATTTTCCCCTGTTTTTTCTTCGCTCAGTCCTTAAAATCTGACCCCCTATGTCTTTTATTTTCCGTGTTGCTCTGTACTGTCTCATACACTCTGCAGATGCTTTGTTTCTCCGGCCTCAAGGCTCTCATCCTTTCCCCATTTCCATTTCCCATCCCCCAAATGTCCCTTCTACCTTTGGTGTCCAGAATGAAAAACGGGAAAAGGGTGGTGGATGCAAAGCATGAGCTCCCGGTGGAGGCAAAGTACAGTAAAGAGAATTCAAGAGAGTCGGGGATAAACCCAGGAGGTGGGGAAAGCCACAGATCGCCTGAGATCTATGGCCTTGCAGAGGCTGGGCAACCTCCACGGGCCTTGCGGTCCTTCTCTTCTACCATCTGCCATGTTTCTGTGCTTATGCAGGACTTCAGCAACCAAACAGAAGAAGGGGGCTCCAAGCCATGATCCCTCCCTGTCTTGCTTTGCCCAGTCTAGTCAGTGCCTAAACTAAGCTATTTTGCATCAGGAGGGTGGGGGGCAGAGGGGACTTCTGAGCTACTTTATTCTCCCCTCCCCCCCCCCCTCATGCAGTTCCCTAATCAGAAGTGGCTTGTCACATCTCTCCTTCCTCCTGTCTGTTTGAGCTGCACAGACTGTCAACGCCGAAGAGAAGGCTTCAGATTTCTGGAGCCCATAGGGAACCGCCTTGCTTTACCCAGAGGCAGCAGTGCAGAGCGCTCACAGGTTTTGCTTTCCTCTCGTTGTTCATAGGCGAGCTGGGTATGGTGAAGGACAGAGGTTGGAAGCTGTAAACTCAGATTCTCCGAGTAAACCATGCACTGCAAAAAAAACCCCAAAAAAACCCAATCTGGACACCTCAATGATATTGTTTGTTGCTGGTTTTGGCTCGTTTGATGCTTGGGAACATTAGTCTAACATGAATGAGTGACATTTTATGTAGCAGCAAACATGGGTGCGTGTAAAAGGTGGGATATCGTAGACACTCTGCTCCATACATGTTGTTGACAAAAGCTGGGTTGTCCCGAGGAAGGAAAAACAAGAATGTGGTGAACGTTTTATTCCTTCAGCATTCCAAGGCAAAACTCAAGCAGACTGCCAACGTCCAGACGGAAAGCAAAACAGTTGCAGCCGACTGAAGAAAGGGTATCATTTTCTCTTTAAATTCTCTCCAAATTCCAGAACAGCTGACTGACAGATCCCAATAATATTTTGAAGGTAAATTTAGGCAGATGGACAATTCCTTTGGGTCTCTTTGGTAAAAAAAAAAAAAAATACACAAAAAGTCATCTGATTGAAAAGTAAAAGTTATAACACTCAATACCTATTGCCATTGCCTTCACCGAGAGCAAAAATTCTTGCTTTGTGTTTCTCCCATCTCAAATCTCACTTAAGATGCAGCCAGGGTGCGCTTCGTGCTCTCTGGGGGATTGAGGTATGGAAATGGTGGCTGTGCGAAATGCACGTGCGCTCTGCCGAGCTTTAGGGTGGTATTTTAGTGATGTGGAAACCTGCCCCCCCCTCTCCCCCCAGGAGTTGTAACGAGACCACCAAGTCATCTCAAAGAGAACGCTCTTCTGCGAAAGAAATAAAATACGGAGTGATTAGCAAGCAAACAGCGCCTTCAGTGATCCGACTGATAGCGCCAGGGCACTGGTGAGAGATCACGTGGTACCGACCTCAGCGAAACTACCTTGCAAAAACTACGGGTGTATTATAGCGGTACTTCCAAGTAATCCAAGGTGTGGATTCTGGGGCCCTGAGAAACCTGGTTTTTATCATGGAGTTACAGGAAAAAAACGACCATTCGCTGAGAATCTGAATCAAATATTCAAGCTTCCTAACCAACGTTCCCTCTCATTTTTTTGTGGGCTGTGTGCGCAAAAAAACCCCAACAAGCTTTCGTGTGTCACGTGGTGTACAAACCCCTACGCTGTGTTCTATTTTGCTTTTCTTGCCTGTGCTGGGTTTTTGTATGTGTGCTGGGTTCACGACCTGTGCCTGCATGCACACCTGCACAGTCTACGCAGGAAACGTTGCTCTTATTTTTTATGAGAGACTGTTACCCATTTGGGTGAGGCCCTGCTGCTAGAATGGTAATTGCCCCTAACCCAGGGAAAAGTGTGTTTTCGAGGCATGGCATAAAGGTGTGCAATAAACAATTATCACTTGGTGTCTCCAGGCAGGGGGAAGTTCTAGCCTGAGCCCATCCATCTTAATGTGAATCTCTACCTGCTGTAGGAGACATGGCTCATGATAGATTAAATCAGTCAGCCGGTTGTGAACATGATTCCCATGGTGGATCTTCCCTACCGTGATGCAGATTTTTATCAAACATGGACCGTGTTGGGATGTCTGGAGAAACTTGAGATGTGATTGAAGAAATCTAGGGCAAGATTTTGCTTTTTTTTAAAGCTAAGTGAAATTTTATTTGCAATATAAAATAGATTTCTAAAAAAAAATGGTCCAAATCAAGACCGAACAGTAATAGACTGATGATTAGGCCTTCAAACCTCTATAAGTCATCAGTGATTGGTAAATATTTATGATTGTCCTTTCATGGAAATAAGATCACTTAAGTTTAGGTGGATTTTTATGTAAAAATTGGTGTAAAGATTTGGGAAAAGTTTTTGATTATACACACATGATAGATTAATCCTTCGATTAATACAATGGGAATACATTGCTGTGAACGGGTGCCATGGGCTTAAGAATTCCAACAGCAAAGTTAGTAGTGTTCCTGCAAAAGCATTCTTGAATACGCTGCAAATCCAATGGCCACAGTGTCACTGTAATCAAGTGAAGGCAGCTGCCAGAGCTACACTATCTTTTCTGATTGGGAGGCTATAGGAATAAAATGCTTCAAGGTTGCATGAATGCAAAATAAAGAACCGAGGTGTGATCTCATGGTTTTAAAAATGGGAGATATAGAACCAACATAGAAAACTTGTGAACTAAATTAGAAGCTTGGGAGTGGGTGCCAAGGTAGTAGCGTGGATTGCAAACTGGTTTGACTGACAGGAGACAGCATGTAATGATAAATGGAACCTACTCTGAAGAAAGAATGGTGTTAAGTGGAGTGCCACGGGGATCGGTTTTGGGACCGGTTCTGTTCAATATCTTTGTGAATGACCTGGCAGAAGGGATAGAAGGTAAAGTTTGTCTATTTGTGGTTGGTACTAAGATCTTCAACAGAGTGGACACGCCTGAAGGAGTAGGGAGAATGAAAAGTGATTTAAGAAAGCTTGAAGAGTGATTGAAGTCTTGGCAGCTCTGATTCAATGCCAAGAAGTGCAGAGCCATGCATCTGGGGGTGCAGTAATCCAAAAAAGCTGTATGTGATGGGTGGTAAAAGACTAATGCACACGGACTGGGAGAGGGACCTTGGTGTAATAGTGTCTGATGATCTGAAGGCAGTGAAGCAATGTGACAAGGCGATAGCTAAAACCAGAAGAATGCTGGGCCGCACTGAGAGAGGAATAACCAATAAGAAAAAAGAGGTGATAATGCCCTTGTACAGGTCCTTGGTGAGGCCTCACCTGGATTACTGCGTTCACTACTGGTACCCATATCTCAAAAAGGATAAAGACAGGATAGAGTCAGTCCAAAGAAGAGTGACCAAATTGGTGAGGGGTTAGCACTGGAAGACTTATGAGGAGAGGTTGAAGAACCTAAATATGTAAACCCTGGATGAGAGGAGGTGCAGGGGAGATATGGTACAGACCTTCAGATACCTAAAAGGTTTTAATGATGCACAATTGTCAAAACCTTTTCCATTCAAAAGAAATCAATAGAACTAGAGGTCATGAAATGAAACTCCAGGAAGGATGACTCATAACCAATGTCAGGAAATATTTCTTCGTGGAGAGGGGGGTAAATGCCTGGAATGCCCTTCCGGAGGAAGTGGTGAAGATGAAAACAGGGAAGGAATTCAAAGGTGCATAGGATAAACATTGTGGATCCCTAAAGACTAGAAGATGGAATTAAAGAAAAGAGTGCATGGGGGTAACTGGGGGTAGCTTGATGGTGTGGCAGTTGCTACCCTTAAAAAATAAGGGCCGGATTTTTAAAAGGTTACACACACAAATCCGCCGGATTTACGCTCAAAACTGGCCGTATGTGCGCCGGGCCTATTTTAAAAAGGCCCGGCGACGCGCATAAAGCCCCAGGACACGTGTAAGTCCTGGGACTTGCAAAAAGGGGTGGGGAGGGAGCGGGGCGTGGGTGGTCTGGGGCGGGGCGGGATGGAGGTGGTGCCAGAGGCCTCTGACACAGTGGCCATTTGCCGCTGTGTCAGAGAACGCGTGCCGGCAGTCGGCTGGCGCGCACAACTTACTTCAGCCCCAGGGCTGAAGTAAGTTTTGAAATAAAAAAAAGAAGTCGGGGAGAAGCAAAATGGCTGCCCATTGAACAACACACTGAAATCGCTCCTCTTACCTCGGAAGATTATTTTAATTTATTGCCTCTATGCTGCATACAAAACGTAAGGTAAAACTCAAGGGAGTAGAGTCTATACAATCTAAGCAGCCTGAGATGGTGCAGAAGAAAATTGAGGAGTGTTTTACGGTGACCCCCGCTCAGACGCCCGGAGCGACTGCCGCTTGGAGGAGGACCTGGAGCGGGGCATTCCTTCTATGGCAGAGGAAATCTCACTAACCCCGGGAGCGCCGGCAACACCTACACCTCCGGGAGCAGTCTTGGATATAGATGCTCCAGAAACAGAGAAGCTCCGAGAGAGCAGGAGAAAGTGGCAAACTGAAGAAGAGGGAGCCGGGAGAATTGGAACGATTCCTGCAATCGCAGAGGAGCTGCAGGCCGCAGCCAGGACGCCATCTTCTAAACAGATGGTAAAACTGTTTATTTCAACTCCAGAAGGTCTGGGGGGTATTATCTCCTGGAGCTCTCGAAGCAGTGAGTCCACGATCTGATGGGGAAACATCAAACACCCTGAGCGGTAAGATTAAGATTATAAAACCAACTAATATGGTGAATCCTTCCACACCACCAACTCTGCTGGGACAGCGTATGATCCCGGAACTGGCTGCAGTTTACCAGATTGGGTACGCTAAACACCCCGCTGATGGAACGCCATTGGGAGCATCGTCCGCATCTGGGGAAACAGCCCCCCAGACCTGCGGAACCCAGTGGCACCATGACTTCAAGCCCTCTCTGTAACGACGGCGTTGGAAGCAGAACCAAAGAGTCCTGCAAACAGGCCGAGGGAGTGGAAGCGGTGAGGTGAGGTCCGGAGATAGCAGATGAGCCTGGAAGCCCAGAAACGCTAGGAGCTGCAGCTCCAATTCCGCTAGGCCCCATTGGAAGTGGTGAGTTGCCTCGATTAGAGGAAGCTGGGGGACAAATGCGGTAGAAGAACTAAGAGGGCAGCAGAGAGGCCTAGTGAATAATAGGGATGTGAATCGGGCTTCGGACGATTGAAAATATCGTCGATATTTTCAAAATCGTCAGAAATCGGGGGCTCCCCCGAAACGATAGGAAAACCCCACAATATTGATCGTGGGGGTTCTCTTATCGTTTTGGGGGAGGGCGGGAAAAACGGCACACAAAAATAACCCCTAAACCCACCCGACCCTTTAAAACTAATCCCTTTGCTTCCACCACCCTCCGGACCCCCCCAAAAACATTTTACAGGTACCTGGTGGTCCAGTGGGGGTCCCGGGAGCGATCTCCCGCTCCCGGGCCGTCGGCTGCCACTAATCAAAATGGCGCCGATGGCCCTTTGCCCTTACCATGTGACAGGGTATCCGTGCCATTGACTGGCCCCTGTCACATGGTAGGAGCACTGGATGGCCCGTGCCATTTTTAAAGATGGCGCCGGCCATCCAGTACTCCCTCCATGTGACAGGGGCCGGCCAATAGCACGGATACCCTATCACATGGTAAGGGCAAAGGCCATCGGCGCCATTTTTATTATTGGCAGCCGATGGCCCGAGAGCAGGAGATCGCTCCCGGGACCCCCACTGGATCACCAGGTACCTGTAAAATGTTTTTTGGGGGGTCGGGAGGGTGGGGGAAGCAAAGGGATTAGTTTTAAAGGGTCGGAGTGGGTTTTTTGTTTATCGGCTCGGGCGCAGCCGATAAACAAAACTGCGATCGGGCCCGATGAAAAAACCCCCACATGTGAATCGGAACCGGAATCGGAACCGATTCCGGTTCCGATTCACATCTCTAGTGAATAAGGACTTTCATAAACCGGACATGGTTACTCTCGACTCCTTATGGGAGTTGGTAGCCTCTTTTGGCCCCACATTTCAGGGGCTTACAAGACAGATGAATTCGCTATCTAGGAAGTCGGATAAAGTGTCCCAAGAACATGATACTTTATTACAAGAAAATACAAACAAGATATCTACATTACAAGAAGTAAAGTCGACACAGAACATTTGTCAAAAGCTAATACAAGATAAACATGTGGTAAATAGAAAAGTGGAGTCCACTGAAAATAGACTGAGGAGATTAAATTTAAGAATTTTGAACTTCCCTAAAGTTATAGGGGAGCAGCCTCGATTAACATTGAGAAAATATATGCTTGAGGTGTTAAAAATACCGAGTGAATGTATATCATCTGTGAATAAAGTCTATTTCTTGCCGTATAATAGACCTAGAGAGGGAAATCTACCATAATTAGATTTGAACAACTTAACAGATGTCTTGGAATCCTCTGTAGAAATATATGAGAGAGCGACATTTCTTGTTTCTTTGGTGGTTGAATCTGCTGTAAGTTTGTTGATGAGATATTATTTCAACATATGGGAGAAAGTTTTTTGGGACAACGTGTTCAAATTCTCCCAGATTTATCGAAAGCAATGCAGGAGAGAGGGAAAGCTTTTCTTTTAATGAGGCAGGAATCTATTTTGATTGGGGAAAAATTTCTTCTCAGATATCCATGCAAGTGCGTGGTTACTTATAATAAAGAGATATATATATATTTTATGCCCCGGAACAATTAAGAGTGTTTCTAGTGTTGCGCTCGGAGGGGAACCCTTGTGCTGGGGCAGAGATGGAACACCTCCTGATAGGAATCAGAAGGCAACTGGCCCCAGGGGGCGGAGCACTGGAGGAGACAGAGGCTTGATGAGCTTCACCACTGGAAGCCCGAGGTCCCCTCCGGGAGGAGCCCGAAGGGACCCGGACCGCTTGGACTTAGGTGGGCCTCGCAGGGTCTCCTGGGAGAGTAGAAGTCCGGCGTGCCCACTGACAAAGGGAGAGCGTGATCGGGTTCGAGACTAGAGGTCCGATGGAGCAAGGAGGACTAGAATAGCGTAGGTAATGACAAGGCAAGGAACAGAGCCAGAATCTAGGGACTAAGTCAGGTGAGCAAAGGTCAGAGTCTAGATGTCAGTCCGTGGAATGGTCAACAAGGCAGAGGTCAGATACCGGAGATCAGACAAGGTCACAGGCAGGCTGAAATCGGGAGGCAGGCAGTAGGCAGACAGGCAGATCAAGGAACAAGCTGAGGTCAGTACCAGTCAGACCCCCGCTTCGCCCCCCTCCCCACCCCCTGTTACCGCCGGATTTTCTATGGTCTGCGACCTTGGAAAATCCAGCTCGATGTTCGCCAGTCACTTAAAATGCCTGATACTTGTATGCCTGTAGTAAGCAAAGCTTTTTACATATCTCAGGGAAATAAAAGGAATCAAAATCAAAATCAACAGGACGACATGAAAGAAAGAACACCTATAAAAGAAATAGACTTGAATTTGAATTTGTCTGAATTTCTGCAAAATTCATAAGATATGGAAATAAACAGAGGAACATTATTGGTTTCATTTACATTTCAATCGGACAGAGATAATGTGCTAAAATTCTTCTTCAGAGCAAGAACATCGCTATTCTAAGGACTGAAGATATGGGTGTTCCCAGACCTCACAAGGGCTACACAGAGTAGGAAGAAGACGTTTTTAGCATTACATCCTGAAGTGTTGCCTAAAGGTGGACAATTTTTTCTGCAGTACCCGTGTAGATGCCTTGTGAACTACAGGAACGCCAAATATAAATTTCAAGAACCAGACTGGTTGCGCGCACATGTTATAAAATTGGGTGTAGATTTGTGCGCCCGCGCATAACTACTAAAATCTGGCCCTAAGCATGATACTTTTGATGTGGATCCATCATTGCTCTCTTCTTCCACGGCAGGGGTTAGGGAAAATTGGATTCTGACAGCATCCAAGGGCCCTGATATTTTACAGTCTGGGAAACTGATAAGCACGAGGATAACCTGCACAGTGCAGCAGATACTGGCATAAGCTTGCTGGGCAGACTGGGTGGATCATTTGGTCTTTTTCTGCTGTGACTTCCATGTTTCTGTGTTTCAACACCAGGAAATATTTCTTCACGGGGAGAGTAGTGGATGCCTGGAATGCCCTTCCGGAGGAGCTGGTGAGAATGAAAACAGTAAACAAATTAAAAAGGGCATGGGATAAGCACTGTGGATCCCTAAAGGTTACAGGATGGAAATGAAGAAAAGGGTGCATGGGAGTAACTTGCTGGTGCGGCGGTTATTATCCTAATCAATAAGCTTTGATGCCACTGCAACATGGCAGGGGGGAAAAGGGGAATCGGATTCAGACAGCAACCAATGAAGCCCGATAAGCACAGAGCAGCAGTTACTGCCCTGAACCAGCCCTGATGCTTTTGACTCAACTACAACATTGTTCTCCACTTTGACGGCGGGAGTGGAAGAGGATTCGGATTCAGACGACAACCAACACAGGCCCTGACTTTTACAGTCTGGGGTACTGATACGCAGACAGAAGGGAAAAAGCACAGGACTTCTAAGGCCAAGTGCATAAGCAAAACACTTCAGCACTGTCTGAATTCTCAAGAAGGCTCCTCACCCAGTAAAAATGTTACTACTAGCAGTAAATATTTTATAGGTTATCATAAGGCTTGGGGATAACAGCACGGAGCGGCAGTTGATACTCTTAAGAGAATCTGCACGGCGCGGCAGACACTACCACAAGAAGCTTGCTGGGCAGACTGGATGGACCATTTGGGCCTTTACTGCCGTCATAACTATGTTACTACATATTATTCTACAACAATGTGAAAATGCATGCACTGAGAGTGACAGCACTATATGGAGCTCAATACAAATGAGAAGGAAAACATATTTGAATCAAGAAGAAAGCATACACTGGAGAATCATTAACAAAGGAAGAAATAGTCATACATAAGAGAAGTACCGGTACTGATTTTCTTGAGTTATGTGGGTACCAGTACTTCTGCTTTCCGACCTACTTTTATAATGACTGGCTAGCAATGCATATCCAGGACTTTCAAACTGTGTGATTCCTTAACTGATATCTCATTGTGAGTACCCAAAGCAGAGACCAAAGAGAGATTCGGCAGGGACGTGCCACATTAAATCAACTCCAGATGTCTCGCACAGATGCGCCAAGTGGAACTTCTCAACACTTTAATTCCCTTTTAAATAAGATTTATGAATTCCAGAAAGGAAAATTAAATAAAAAGAAGGTTACTTTCACTGTGTAGGCAAAGTGGATTATGAAATCAGAACTCAAAAACTTAAGAGTGAAAGTGTTACATCACGAAAGCATAAAGTTATTCGTTAGGAACCCGAATTACACTACGGAGAGAATTAAGATGCTTATTATTCTAGACTGTTCCCGAAAGCACCAGCTTAACTGAAAGTGATCAGCGGAGGCGCCAGTCCCGAGAACCAGTGGCATGCAAGAGTTTTGGGGATCAGTTCCTGGACACCGTACCTGCTTCTCAGGCCCATCAGGGCTGGGCAATTCTCTCTTCTATTTCTGTCTGATAAAATACGTCAGTAGCTATGTAATTTACAAAACAGAAAATGTGTTTTTGAATACATTTAGAAATGAAATAAAGTGAAAGCTGAAATCGGCATTAGGAGTGCGTAAGTCCCTTGTTACGCCAGGGTGCTGCTGACAGGCTGCCCCCAGAATGCACATCAGGTTTGCGGGGTGTAACTGTTACAGTTTTGGCTGCAGTGCAACCGCCTCACCACCAGGGGTCCCTCTAGTGCTGGCTTTCCTGACAGGCCCAGTCCATCTCCTCTGTCCACTCTATGCTCTGGGTGTGCCCTTATAACCCTGCCTGACAGTTGCCTCGGTGCTTCGGCATCGAGCTCACCTGGGCTCCCTGCTCTAGCCCTGCGCGGCCTTCGGGCCTTTCCTTGCCTTGCCCTGCGCGGCCTTCGGGCCTTTCCTTGCCTTGCCCTGCGCGGCCTTCGGGCCTTCTTCCTCGCTTTTCTTACCTGGCCTACGGGCCTTCTGACCTGCCTGCTCTGCTTACGGTGTGTGGCCTACGGGCCTTCTGTGTATGTGTGGCCTACGGGCCTTCTGACCTACTTGCCCTGACTACGGTGTGTGGCCTACGGGCCTTCTGTGTATGTGTGGCCTACGGGCCTTCTGACCTGCCTGCTCTGCTTACGGTGTGTGGCCTACAGGCCTTCTGTCTGTGTGTGTGTGGCCTACGAGCCTTCTGACCTGCCTTGCCCCGCTTATGGTGTGTGGCCTACGGGCCTTCTGACCTGCCTTGCCCTGCTTACTGCTGCCTGCCCTGACCCAGCCTGTACTTAGACACTGCTACTGCTGCCTGCCCTGACCCAGCCTGTACTTAGACACTGCTACTTGCCGCCTGCCCTGACCCAGCCTGAACCCAGACTCTGATACTTGCTGCCTGCCCTGACCCAGCCTGGACCCAGACACTGCTGACTACCGCCTGCCCTGACCCAGCCTGTACTTAGACACTGCTACTGCTGCCTGCCCTGACCCAGCCTGTACTTAGACACTGCTACTTGCCGCCTGCCCTGACCCAGCCTGAACCCAGACTCTGATACTTGCTGCCTGCCCTGACCCTGCCTGGATCCTGACACTGTTTCTAGCTTCCTGTCTCTCTCCACCTGGAACCACCCTGCTGGGTGGTGTTCACGACTCCTGACCGGAGCCCAAGCGTAACAGTAACATTCCCTCTCAGATTCTGAGCTCCCAGGCTGCACTTGGAGGGTGCAATTTTCAGCCTGGTTGCATGCCTGCAAAGTCCTTGGGTACTTTTTGAAAATGCACTCATTTTCAGGTGCACGCTTTCACTTGGAAAATTGCCTTAGGAAAATTACCTGCTTGCATTTTGCACCTGCAATTTCATTCAAATAACTTATCTGACAATAAATGCGTGCGTGCGTGCGTTTGAATTCTCAAAAGCGGGTGTACGGTCCCTCTGCCTCTTCAACCCCCGCCCTCACTCCCTAAGAACGCTTCCCCCTAGTGCGGATAAAAGTATGCACGATGTGTGTGCTCTTGCCCGCATATAAGGGGAGGGATTTTCAAAAAGCTCCTTTCTGTGGGTAAAGCACTGTTTTGACTATGGAAATGGCTTTGAAAATTACCCTTAACGCTAGGGCTTTGCTTCAATTTTCAAAGGGAAAGCATGGGTGCACTTTCACCTTGAAACTTGCAGCAGGGACATTTGCATCTCATTTTTCTGTGGGGATTTTTTGTTTCATGGAAAACGATGCACATAGACTTGAAAAGTCAACCTATGGGGTGAATTTTCAAAACGTCATGCACGTAAGAATTAGCATGTACGCGCATAGGTGGCCTCTTCTTGAGTATGCCATATTTTATAAACATTGAAAATACGCACATATACACGCATAAAAAAGGGGAGGTGCAGGGTCGGTCCGGGGCGGGGCTAAGACAAGCACAAGTTACTATTTTCAGGGACACTTACGTACATACATATGCCAATTTGCTTGCATAATTTTACGCCTGCTAATTATATTAAACGTGTTTAATGGGTAGTACTGACTGGGTGGGGGGGTCTGAGTGAACCACCAGATCACCAAGTCATTGGAAAATGACTTGGTGATCTGGTGGTCTAATTGGTAAACTGGTTATTTTCATTTATGTGTGCATGTTTTAAGATTGTCCGACTTATGCACATAAATCAGGACATATGCTAGTAAGTCCTACTTTATTTTTGCACGCAAAATATGCACGCATATATTTTTTTAAATGGCTAGGAAAAATACGTGCATTCAGTGCATTGATATATGTGGTTTCAGTGCATTGCATGCGTTCTTGCTTAAGGCTACATACGTGCATATGTTGTGAGGAAGACAAAAGCATATTTTATAACACATGCTTATTTATTTATTTATTTATTTATTTATTTATTTAACAGTTTTATATACCGACCTTCATAGTAAATAACCATATCGGATCGGTTTACAATTAACAAGAATAAAAAACTGGGGTAACTATTCAAGTAAACGAAAGATAAACAGTAAGTAGGAATGAGTCAAAGTTACAATCAACAGGGAAGAGAACTTGGAAGCTTGCAACAAGCTGGAAAGAAGATAAGGCAGGAAATAAATATGAAGTCATGCCATAGGGCGTACGGGTTAAAGCTTAATGGTGCTTTAACCTGGGAGAGTCAGAGTCCATTCGAGAGTATAATCATCATAACGGGTAAGCGTGAAGGACAACTAGTGATTGTCTGGTGGGTCGGTGAATGCATATATCATAAGCATGGTTATAAAATTACTTGTGTAGATCTGCTCGAGACCATATATGCATATATGTGCCACTGCATGCATTTGTTTGAAAGTTATCCTCCGTATGCATAATTTCCTTCCCCTGAGTTACGCATGTCTCGACATCCTCCTCCCAGTGCAGCTAACACTATGAATGTTGAAGGAGGACAGTTTTAGGGCAGCCAATGACCAGTGCTATAATCAATTATATCTACCAGTGTAAATTCCTTTGAAAACTGTCCTCATGATAGACAACTCATTCTCATTAATTGGAGTATGAATTTCCCTCCGTATTAAGGCACATCAGGCTACTAGTCACATTTTATGCTTAATAATGGGAGCAATTCACCACAGAGTGTGCATCTATGGATGGATGAGCCACAGACAAACAGATATTCCATTGCTTCTCTCTGGGATATACACAAAGGGGGTAATATTCAGTAGAGCGGTTAGTGGGCAAGTTAGCCGGATAACTTGTCCCAGATATTCAGAGGAATAAACATCCCGCTGAATATAGTCGACTAAAGCTATCCAGCTACTGCTAGCCGGATAACGTTAAACCTAACTGGCCAGCTTTTATGTGGCCAGATAATTTCCTACTTACCTGCATATCTTTAAAAGATATCCGGGTAAGCCGCACAGTCAGAGAAGGAAATAAATAAATAAAGGGGCCGGCAGCTGGATTTTTCTCCTCCCACTCCCCAAATTTTGTACATGCGCCTCTGGGGCCATGCATCCCCCAAACCTCTCCTAAAATCTTTAAAACTCCTGCAGTAGGCAGATCCCTGCACCCCTCCCCAACCCATTAACATTTATATGAATGCAGTTCCCTCTCCCAATCCCTCTCACCCACCTGCAGTGTTAATAGTCCTGCCTGTTCCCCCCATTCTTTTGTGTCCCCTCCATCTCACCCCCATACTAAAATAATACCCCTATCAGGAGCAAGGTCTCAACTCACCCGCTCCCGACTATCCAGCACTGCTTCTGTCAGAAACAGGTTATCCGTAGTTTACTCTTCCAGCGTTCACCGACATTCTTATGTTAACACAGACACTAGGGATGCACAGTCATTTTACACAAAAAAGTGAGGATTCCTGAGGTCTCTCGGTTTGTGATAGACTTTGGCATTGGGACACTTCAGGGCACCTAGCTTTCCTATATTTCAACATAAGAACATAAGAAGTTGCCATACTGGATCAGACCAAGGGTCCATCAAGCCCAGCATCCTGTTTCCAACAGAGGCCAAAACCAGGCCACAAGAACCTGGCAAGATCCCAAACATTAAATAGATCCCATGCTACTAATGCCATTAATAGCAGTGGCTATTCCCTAAGGGGCAGATTTTCAAAGGGTTACGTGCGTAACCCCCGAAAAGCTGCCCCTTCCACCCCCTGCACATGCCGAGCCTATCTTGCATAGGCTCAGCGGTGCGCGCAAGCCCCAGGATGCGCATAAGTCCCGGGGCTTTCCTGGGGGGGGAGGGGCGTGTTGCGGCCAGCGCGTCATCGGGGGGCTTTCCGGGGGCGGGGCCACGGGCATGGTTCTGGCCCAGGGGCGTTCCGGGGGCATGGCCGCGGCCTCCGGACCAGACCCCGGACCGGAACATGGCGCGCCGGCAGCTGGCCGGCGCGCGCAAGTTACGCCTACCTCGGGCAGGCGTAACTTGTAAAATAAAGGTGGGGGGGAATTCGTTAGGGCTGGGGGGTGGGTTAGATAGGGGAAGGGAGGGGAAGGTGGGGGGGGGGCCGGAAGGAAAGTTTCCTCCGAGGCCGCTTCGATTTCGGAGCGGTCTCGGAGGGAACGGAGGAAGGCTGCGCGGCTCGGCATGCGCAGGCTGCCGATTTTGTGCAGCCTTGCGCACGCCGACCCTGTATTTTATAACATACACACGGCAGCGCGCATATTATAAAAACGGGAGTAGATTTGTTCACGCTGGGTTGCACGAACAAATCTACTCCTGCACGCACCTCTTAAAATCTACCCCTAATTCAGCTTAATTAATAGCAGTTAATGGATTCTCCAGGAACTTATCCAAACCTTTTTTAAACTCAGGTACACTAACTGCCCTAACCATATTCTCTGGCAACAAATTCCAGAGATTAATTGCGTGTTGAGTGAAAAAGAATCTTTTCTGATTTGCTTTAAATGTGCTACTTTCTAACTTCATGGAGTGCCTCCTAGTCCTTCTATTATCCAAAAGAGTAAATAACCGATTTACATTTACCCGTTCTAGTCGTCTCATGATTTTAGAGACCTCTACCCTATCCCCCCTCATGATTTTAGAGACCTCTATGATATTCTCCTGCACCTACAGCAATTTATTCTGTCTCTTAATACCTGCAATTAATGTTGGATGCACTGGAGGCAACTTCAACCATCTCATGCAGTAGCATTCACTGACGGTCCTCAAGGGCTGCACATGGATTGCATTTTCAGAATATCCCAAATGAATATGCACGAGAAGGGAGTTGCATACAATTGAGGGAGTGTGAGTGCAAAGGCCATGTGCGGTCCTCGAGGACCGTCCGTGAATAGTGCGTAAGGAAAAGAGATGTGCTGTCGTTAAACATGAAAGAGTAACATACAGTGGAATTTTTTTTTTTGCTTTGTTTCATTGCTTTTTCCATCCCAAACGACATGAAACAGAACAAATTTTTGTTTGGATTATGTTATTTTGTTTCATTTCAGAGGAACACCCTCTTCTCATCTGACTACAACCTCCCCCCAATCAACAGCCTTAGCTCTTCCTAAGTTCTAGCTCCCTGATTCCCTAAGACAGAGGAACTATCCCTTATTTCCTCCTTGCTCCCATGCTGGTTCCTAAGTGGTGAATTTGCAGGAGATCCGAACATAAAAGATAGCATATGTGCGCTTAAGTAGCCTGCACGTGTAATCATTACTTGAAAAATATTGAAAGTGCATGCGTACTTTAGGTTTTGTGCAAACATATACGAGTGGGAAAAAAAAGGGGTGTTCTGGGATGGGGCCAACAGTTATGTGCATGCAGGGCAATTTTGAAAGGAAAATGTAAACGTAACATGATATCGTAGCAATTTTCAAAAGCCTATTCACCCGTGTGAAGTGCACTTAATGTGGGCAAAACCTATCGACAATTCATTGGCATGCATTGCAGGGATTTTCAAGGGCTTTTGAATGGGTCACTTTCCAAGTGTGGCTATCTCTTGATAAACAGTGGCAAATTACTTCCAAGCAATATCTCACAGTCTCTCAATTTGATTTCCATTATGAAAAAATGAATGAACGATAGTCCATCAAAAGAAATTCCTGGTTCAGTGCACAGCTTGCCTCCTAGAGAGAGTGGACCTGATGGGCGTTTTAAATGTAATGCGAGGATCTATTGGTGTCGCCCAAACCACATGACGTTTCACTAGTGGGCAACAGATACAGCTGAAGTCTAGCAAGATGATCACAGAAGACAGGGAATGCAATCTGGGGGTGACTAAGGAACCTTTTAGCTCCCCTTCCCTTCCCCTCCCCCCCCCATCCCCATCACACATAAAATGAGCGAATGAGAGACAGGGGAGGGCTATAGGTCAAGCCTGAAGAGCAGCCGTGCTGCGGGCGTATGTTTGCTTCCACATGTGCATTTGTCTGTCCCTTAGCAGATTCTGCTGTCCAGATGTCAGGATGGATCCTGCAGCAGGGACTTAAAGGGGGTGGGGAGAACCCCCCAAAACGCCTTTCGACTTTTCTTTTGACATTTGTCAAATCCTTTTCTGCAGAGTTAAAGATTCCAGAGGGTTTGGTTTTTTTTTTTTTTTTTTTGCAACACATGGACTGGTGCAACATTTAGGAATGTTCATGGCCACTGCCGGTTGCTAGGTTTCCGGTCCTTTTTCATCCGTTTACTTGCCCAAAAATCTAGCATGCATGACTCAGTTTTAAGAATTCTCTGTATTCTAAAGCAAGGGCTTGAATAAATGTATAGTTTCAAAGTGGAGAAAAAAAGAAAGATAGAAGAAATTGCTCAGCCCACCAGATCTGGAAGTACTTTCATAGCTTTGCAAGGAGGTATAGTAATCTTGCAGCACACCGAGTCCTCTTCCTCACACACAGCGAGGACACATTTCATGCACGCATTTACTTATTTACTCGGGCTGAACCGCACGTCGGGATGTGGTAAAAGCGTAACGTAAGCTCGGTGCGGAAGGAAAGAGCCCGAGCAGGTTCCAGCTCTGAACACGCCTTAACATTTTGAAGAGGAATCGTCTTTGGGGAGCGGTCAAGCTTCGCCCAGCATTTGGACGGAAGTTGGCACAACTAGCTGGTATATATTCAGGAATTTAGGAGGAGCCGGACGGTGCTGGGACCGTTTGTATTATTTGGAAGTGAAAGTACCAGTAAGATCCCACATTTTTTTTAAAGAAACAAAAACAATTAGGAAGTCAAATGTTTCCCATCCTCTGGGTTTTGGAAATATTGACCTCTTTATATTTTATTTATTTATTGTTTTTAGTAAAATGCTTCCAAACAAAGCTTAATTGGAGCCCTGCTTGCAGCCTGAGCTGTCTCAGGGCAAACAGTGCCACACGTTTATAAGATGCTGGCTTTTACGTCTGTGCATTTGCCTAGGTCTGATCAAGTGAGGTGTGGATTTCCAAGCTCATTTGAGAAAGCTTAATTTTGCCATTAATAGCCCGAGCAGAGCTCATGCCTTCACTGGGATATTACACAGCAACATGGGAAATGGTGGCAGATAAACACCCACTGCCCCTTCCAGTCTGTCCAGTTGAGATTTTTCCTAAAAATCGCAAAAATAAGTATTCGCAACTCCTGGGATGTCCGAGATAGTGATCCTAGAGGCCACCTCTCAAGTACTTTCATTGATGCTATCCTTCCTTTTATAATTATGTTCTTCACCAGGATTCCCTAAGCAGGGGAGAAGACAAATCTTAATCAAATTTCTTTTAATAATATCTCCAGGTAGCAGCATAGTATGCAGCAGTGATGAGTGCTTAGGTCACTATGCAGTACAAAGCACACTGGAAGCTACTGGTTTCCAACATTGCTTTGACTGGATTGATGTGCAAACATGAGTTGATCTTTACAGCTGATCTTTTACCTTTAGATGTTACAGTTTAGTTCTTAATAAATCTGTGACCTCTTCAGTACTTTGGTTTATCAGAAGTTGCAGAAGCTACTTTTCCTAAAATCTTGAAATTTATGGTAAGGGGCAGCTGTAGACTTTCCTCCCATCAAGTTGGTGAGTTAATTGTCCAATTAGTTACATTAAATCTCCAAACTCTCCAGTAGTCTTCTTCCACCTCTCTTTCTCCTCATAGTATCAAAAATGATACCTTCTCCCATGAACTTAAATGATGTGCGGGAGCCCTTGTAGGGATCCACTCACCCTCCTTCCCCTCCTCTGGAACCTGGGTACAGACAATCCCAGGTTCCGTCTCACTAAAAGGACTTCTCCCTTTTTGGTTGTCAAAATAAAAGGCTGAGCCCCTAGTTAATGGGAGCCCAGAAAAACGTAAACAAAAATCCTAAAAGAAGATGTGGTAGGCCTGATTGACAAACTGAAGAGTAGTAAATCACCTGGACCGGATGGTATACACCCCAGAGTTCTGAAGGAACTAAAAAATTAAATTTCAGGCCTATTAGCAAAAATTTGTAACCTATCATTAAAATCATCCATTTTACCTGAAGACTGGAGGATAGCAAATGTAACCCCAATATTTAAAAAGGGCTCCAGGGGCAATCCGGGAAACTACAGATCGGTTAGCCTGATTTCAGTGCCAGGAAAAATAGTGGAAAGTGTTCTAAACATCAAAATCACAGACATATAGAAAGAAATGGTTTAATGGAACAAAGTCAACATGGCTATACCCAGGGCAAGTCTTGCCTCACAAATCTGCTTCACTTTTTTGAAGGAGTTAATAAATATGTGGATAAAGGTGAACCGGTAGATATAGTATACTTGGATTTTCAGAAGGCATTTGTCAAAGTTCCTCATGAGAGGCTTCTAGGAAAAGTAAAAAGTCATGGGATAGGTGGCGATGTCCTTTCGTGGATTGCAAACTGGCTAAAAGACAGGAAACAGAGAGTAGGATTAAATGGATAATTTTCTCAATGAAAGGGAGTGGACAGTGGAGTGCCTCAAGGATCTGTATTGGGACCCTTACTTTTCAATATATTTATAAATGATCTGGAAAGAAATACGATGAGTGAGATAATCAAATTTGCAGATGACACAAAATTGTTCAGAGTAGTTAAATCACAAGCAGATTGTGATAAATTGCAGGAAGATCTTGTGAGACTGGAAAATTGGGCATCCAAATGGCAGATGAAATTTAATGTGGATAAGTGCAAGGTGATGCATATAGGGAAAAATAACCCATGCTATAATTACACAATGTTGGGTTCCATATTAGGTGCTACAACCCAAGAAAGAGATCTAGGCGTCATAGTGGATAACACATTGAAATCGTCGGTTCAGTGTGCTGCGGCAGTCAAAAAAGCAAACAAAATGTTGGGAATTATTAGAAAGGGAATGGTGAATCAAACGGAAAATGTCATAATGCCTCTGTATCGCTCCATGGTGAGACCACACCTTGAATACTGTGTACAATTCTGGTCGACGCATCTCAAAAAAGATATAATTGCAATGGAGAAGGTACAGAGAAGGGCTACCAAAATGATAAGGGGAATGGAACAGCTCCCCTATGAGGAAAGACTAAAGAGGTTAGAACTTTTCAGCTTGGAGAAGAGGGGGGATATGATAGAGATGTTTAAAATCATGAGAGGTCTAGAACGGGTAGATATGAATCGGTTATTTACTCTTTCAGATGTAAGAAGGACTAGGGGGCACTCCATGAAGTTAGCATGGGGCACATTTAAAACTAATCGGAGAAAGTTCTTTTTTACTCAACGCACAATTAAACTCTGGAATTTGTTGCCAGAGGATGTGGTTAGTGCAGTTAGTATAGCTGTGTTTAAAAAAGGATTGGATAAGTTCTTGGAGGAGAAGTCCATTACCTGCTATTAATTAAGTTGACTTAGAGAATAGCCTCTGCTATTAGTAGCAACAGTAGCATGGAATAGACTTAGTTTTTGTGTACTTGCCAGGTTCTTATGGCCTGGATTGGCCACTGTTGGAAACAGGATGCTGGGCTTGATGGACCCTTGGTCTGACCCAGTATGGCATTTTCTTATGTTCTTATGTTCTTTTACAGGAAAGAGGGGAAAATACCTGAGTCCAGGAGGGTGGAAAAACTCCCAACTTAAGAAAAGCAAATATTCTTAAAATTAATTCTTCAACATAAAGGAAGGCTCTCTAGCGCCACATTCTTCCCAGATCTCACTTTTGAGGAAAGGCCTTTCTTCTTAACACACAAAAACTAGTGTAATAATTATTCAATTATTCTTCAGATTCTACTTTTAATATCATAAGATCTTAAAATGCTCTAGAAAATTATTTTAAATTCTAATATTTAAAGAAAAATGTTTTATTTTTAATTTGTTTATTTTTAATTATTTATTGTAATTTATTTCTTGAGAGGAAAGGACCTCAGCACTGGCAGAAAACGTACTCAACTGAATTCAAAACCAGTAAGTGCAATCACGGGTCAAAAACCTCTCATTTTTTTTATTGAAGTCCTTTTTGAAATTCCTTATCCTCTCATCCAATATATAAAATATCTTTTCTTCTTTAATATATTAAAGGACCACAGGAAAAAAACTATTTTTCTTCATGTATCTAGCAAATTTTGTTTTTTTTAAACTCACTGTTTTTCTTCATGCTTCTCACAGAATTTATTTTTTAGAAATCTGAACCATTCGGAAAAAATGCCCATTAAGACTTCAATATCAGCTTATCTGAATAATTCTACTGGCTCTTGATCAAGAGTTCTGTATCCTTATACGTGTCAAAAAACACCAAATTTTCTACATCTTTTAATAGTTGAGCCTAAGTTCCCAAGCACATACGGTGATGTTGAAAGAAAAAGAAAATATAAATTACGGAGAGCCCTGATGAAGCTTTAGCAAAATGTTGTCAATGTTGGCGTTTCCTGACATATATACGGATGTAGAAATCTCGGCGTTTCCTGAGATACCAGAAACTTTGATTAAGAGCCAGCAGAGCCTTTCAGATAAGGTGGCATTTTCTGATATATAAAAGGACGTAGAAAATTCGGTGTTTTGGCGGGAGGGTAAACCGAAGCAGATTTTCCCGAGGAACAGCGTAACGAGTGGTTTGGCTGATGGATTGAATGGAGGAAGAAACAAACAGTGGGGAAAGATTGTACAAACTTTTGAACACACACACGGTTGAATTTTAAAAGCCCTACGCGCGCCAAAGCTGGGAGATAGGTGCATGACTTGGCCTGGTATGTGCTGCGCAGATTTTAAAACCAGCGCCGGTACCCGCCTAAACATTTTTCTCACCAAAAGGCTAGGGGAGTGGGCGTGGTCTGGGTGGAGCATGGGCGTGACATGGGCAGGCCAGGTCCTAAGCATGAATCCAGCGCGTAAGTATTTACGCACACAAGGGTCCCTACCGCGCACAAGGGTCCCCTACCGCGTAAATTTACTTCTACTATGGAAGGCATGTAACAAAAAAAAATATGCTAGTGGGGTTTAAGGGTCGGGGGTAATATGGTGAAAGGATAGCAAGTTAGGTAGGGGGTTTAGGAAGCCCTCTTCATAATTATTATTATTTATTAATTTGTTTGTTTTTTGTATACCGGCGTTCATATGGTACATCATATCGGTTTACAATAAATAATATTCAGTTGCATAGGATAATAATATATAAAAAAACCCCCATAGAATATTTAAAAATACTGTTAAACATCATTAAAATACTGTTAAATATCATAAAATACAATAAAATTAGAGTTATGACATAAGAATACAGATAAAATATCCTAAAATACAATTAAGTGCTGTTAATGTTTCTAGTTGTTCAAGTTAAAAGTAAATAAAAAGCTGTGTCATGAATAAAATGAGTAAAAGTTATATGTTTCCAGTGTTATGAGAAGGCTTGCTGGAAGAGCCAGGTTTTAATGGCTTTTTAAAACATTTTGCTGTTAGGTTCTAGTCTTAATTCTTGAGGTAGTTGGTTCCATAGCTGAGGGCCTGCTGTTGAAATGGTTCTTTGTCTTACTGCATTCAGGTGCGCTGTTTTGGGGGAAGGGATGGGTAGTGTCCCATTATTCACGGAACGAGTAATTCTCTGAGGGATGTGAAAATGCAGTGCTGCAGTAAGCCATTCCATTTTCTCATTATAAAGTGTTTGGTGGATTAATGGAAGTGTTTTATACTGAGAGCGATATGTATTTGGAAGCCAGTGTAAGTCTTTTAGAATTGGGGTAATATGTCCGGACCTTTTGGTGTTTGTTAGAATTCCGGAGGCCGAGTTTTGGAGCAGTTGAAAGGGCCCTAGTGGTGGAAGCAGGAAGTCCGAGAAGTAAAGCATTGCAATAATCTATTTTTGAAAAAAGAAGAGCTTGAAGAACTGTTCTAAAATCCTGAGCGTAGGGAAGATGTTTTAATTTTTTTAAAGCATGTAATTTAAAATAGCTGTCTTTGATTAGGTTATTTATCCAGGTTTTACAGGTTAATTCGCTATCGAGGAAAACTCCAAGGTCTTTAGCTTCATAGGACATTGGGTATTTACCAGCTGCTGTAATTGAATTGTTGAGTTTGGGGCAGAGTATAAGAAGCTCTGTCTTGGCTGGGTTCAGGGATAAGCTCATTTGTGTTAAAAGTCGTTTGATGGAAGTAAGCTAAATTTCCCACAGTTTTAGGGCCGCATCAATAATATCTGTGATTGGCATTAAAAACTGGACATTGTCCACATAAATAAAATGAGTCAATCTGAGACCTGATAAAAACTTACAACGGGGAAGCATATAAAAGTTAAAAAGGGTTGAGGACAGTGAGGATCCTTGCTGAACCCCATGAATAATCTTTATTTGCTCGGATTCATGTGTATTTATTTTATCTCTATATGATCGTTAGCTTAGGTATGATTCAAACCATTGATAGGTAATACCTGTTAGGCCTATTTCTTTTAGTCTGTTTAATAGTGTTTTGTGGGGTGAATTGGGAGTGAACTGGGAAAAAGGTCTATTGCATCGCTGCACGTACCTACTAAAATTCCCCCACTTATGTGTCTGAGGCGGCATTCACACGCGCGTGCGCGTCAATGCAAAATCGTGCGTGCATGTACCTGCGGATAACCGATTTTATAACACGCGCGCACACCTGCGCATATATGCACATATGTTATAAAATCGTCGCGTCCATGTTCGTGCTGGCAAACGAGCGCACATGTGTGCATGCACGCAGGTCTTAAATTTTACTTCTAAGCGAATTGTATATGCCAAGCCACTGGTAGCCAATGTTCCCATGAAGAAACACCAGTTCCTAAGCAAGCAACAGAAGTTTGAACTAACTGTAAAGATTTAAGAGCGGAAAGTGGGAGACCTAAATAGAGTGTGTTACAATAGTCTAGAAGAGATAGGACAAGTGCTTGGGTAGTTAAATGAAAATCTGCTGGACATAGGTATGGCTTAACAGAGTGTAACATCTGCATTTTGTAATAAGATGAGTGAATTATAGACTTGATTTGTGGCAACATTGACAGTGATGGATCAATATGAATCCCTAAATTATGTACTTGCATGGAAATAGGGATAAGCTGGCTTTCAGAAGAAAAGGTGGGTGGCATATCTGAAATTGGTGGGTGGCTTAAGAAGAGAATTTCAGTCTTCTTACAATTCAAGGTCAGCATGATGAGGCAATTATTTTGTGATTATGTATTTTCATATTACAGGAAACCACATTGGGTGGTCCTTTGATGGACCAGAAAGCTGGTATATATACCTCAGATTAGATTATATTAGATTAGGTTCTAAGGGCCAGATTTTAAATCTTACACACGCGGGGTACATTTGTGCTCGCTACCCGGCGCGGACAAATGTACACCCGATTTTATTACATGTGCGCACTGCCACGCACATGTTATAAAATCCTGGGTGAGCACGCGCAAGGGGGTGCACACTTGTGCACCTTGCACACGCCGAGCCCAAGGGGAGCCCCGATGGCTTTCCCCGTTCCCTCCAAGGCCGCTCTGAAATCAGAACGGCCTTGGAGGGAACTTTTTTCCGGTCTCCCCACCTTCCCTTCCCTTCCCCTATCTAACCCACCCCCCAACCCTACCTAAATCCCCACCTACCTTATTTTATTTTTTACACCTGCCTCTTGCAGGCGTATCTTGCGCGTGCTGGCCAGCTGCCGGTGCGCGAACCTCCAGCACAGCGGCTGTGCCAGAGGACTCGGGACCGCCCCCAGACCAGTGCAACGCCCACGACCCCGCCCCCAGACCGCCCCCGACCCCGTCCCAGGACCGCTCCTTTTTCAAAGCCCCTGGACATACGCACGTCCCGGGGCTTGCGTGTGCTGCCGAGCCTATGCAAAATAGGCTTGGTGCACACAGGGGTAGGTTTTCGGGGGTTACGCGCGTATATTACGCACATAACCCTTTGAAAATCTACCCCTAAATATATATTCTTCGACTGTAACACCTGACCCTGTATGAGGAGGGGTAGGACAGTAAGGGTTACCTAGATGGGATGTAACCTGTATTCTATTATCTGCCAATATATAGTTTTATAAAACCAAAGATATCAATAGAAGAAATATTATTTAAATTAAAAGCCTTTTATAACATCATTTATGAAAAGATATATATGTAAAAAACTGAAATGTTATATAGTATGATGTTTAAACTAGAAAAACTGATACAAGATCCTTTGAAACAGACAATGGTTCCCTATGGAGGACAATTAAATATCGATCTCTATGATTTTACTTAGCATTTTCAAGTGGCTTCTTCAGATCATATCTTCACCAACCTTTTAACCTTTTATTCTGGAAGATCCAGAATAAAGATTGGTGGTACCAGTGCATATTTTAATAACCCCCCCCCACCCAAAAGGATCTTAATTTTATTAAACAAACAGATCTCCTTGTCCAGTCCCAGCTATCAATTCCTACTCTTCTAAAGCCTTCAGAAGTAGGCTAGGAAGATATATATGAACGACTTAAAAATGTAAAAAGTACTAAAATCCAAATAGATATTGCAGCAAAAAGGAAAGGGAAGATAATGTCATAATTATATACTCATAGGGCTGGATTTTCAAAGGGTTATGCGCGTTGGGCCTATTTTCTAAAGGCCCAGCGATGCGCAAAGCCCCGGGACGCGTGTAACTCCCAGGGCTTTACTAAAGGGGCGGTCCGGGGGTGGAGCCTGGGTGGGGCAGTCCGGGGGCAGGGCGGGGGTGGGGTCAAAGGAGGTGCCAGGGACAATGGCACGTCCCTAGCGCCTCTTTATTAGCGGAAACCCAGGAGAGGTGGCTGTCAGCAGGTTCAGGAAACCGACGTTCAGTTTTACGAGTGCCGGTTTTCCAAACCTCCTGACAGCCATGGGTTAGGAAAACGGAAGCCGGTAAAATTGAGCGTCCGTTCTAACCTGACCGGCCGGCACATTTTTACATTTTTTTTTACACTTTTGGTTCCTCCGACTTAATATCGCTAGGATATTAAGTCAGAGGGTGTACAGAAAAGCCTCATCAACATGCATTTGCATGTGATGAGCGCTATTAGTTTGGGGGGGGGGGGGGGGGGGTGGATTGGGACGTGTGTTTTCGACGTTCTAAACCTCTTACAGTAGAAGGGGTATTGGCCACGCATGGAAAACACGTGTCCGCGTGTTAAACAGTGCGCTCGGCTGAGCGCACTTTATATATCGGCCTGTCAGTGTTAAGAGCATTGATCCCAGCTCTGCCTCTGAATTCCTTAGCGGGCCCAGTCCAGTATTGCAAAGGCACTGTAAAGGAATCACTTAGGGCTCACAAGGGGTCCGGCTCTTCAGCTCAATTGTCACTAACCTGTTAGAGCTCTGTATGTAATTCATTTTCAGTCTGGCAGCTGATGCTGTGCACAGCCAAGGCGCGCTGGGTAATAGTATTAGAGTTCTCCCAGTACCCTGTGACCCCCCTCACAGCCTCTGATTGATTACAAGCGCCCTCCCCACCCACCACCACACTCACTCTCCAGCTACAGACATCAGGAACCAGCGTGGCTTCCCAACAGGGAGGAGGGCTTGAGCTGAGAAATAAGAAGATTGTATATTGATTATTATTTTGTTCATGTCACAAGATCCTTGTCGAGTAAAATTATTATTATTATTATTATTTTATTACTGTGGGATATCCCTCGAGAAAACAAGAACAACAACAACAAAGAAATCTACACTGTTGATAAAGCAAGACGATTCCAGCGCTCACGTAAATTGGAACTGTTTCTTTTCAAAGATATCATTTCTGCTTTGGGGGGGGGGGATGAGTTCCAGAGGTTTGATCTGGCCTTTGTCAGTCGGTGGTGGAAGGACTTAGCTGTTTTCTGGCAGTAGCAGACGTTCCGTGTGTGCTGATTGTGCAGTCATCACGGCGTTCCTCATTTCCTTGGGAATAAAAAAGATTTCCCGTAGTGGGGGGGGGGGGGAGATATGATTAGTGCAGGGCAAGCAGTTATCCTGCCCCGGGGTGCAGAATGGGGGGTACAGTTCATCGCACAGAAACGTTGGCACGGGGACGCAGTTTGTGAAACTCGCGCCAGGTGTAAAAATAATAGAGATGTGCATTCGTTTTTGCGGAATTGGAAAATTGCAACGAAATTGTCCAATTCGGCATGTTTCAGGGAGCCCGAAAAAAATCAGGATTTTCCCATTTTTTCGCAAAAATTCATTTTTCCGATTAGTGCGCACTAACGGGAGTCAGTGCGCGCTAACTCCCCGTTAGTGCGCGCTAACTCCCGTTAGTGCGCACTGACAAAAACTAACAAAAAGTAACAAAAAATAACAAAATCTAATGGTTTTTGTTAGTGTGCACTAACGGGGAGTTAGTACGCACTAACGGGGAGTTAGCGCGCACTAATGGGGTGTTAGCACGCACTAACTAAAAATCGATTTTTCGCGAAAAAAAAGACCCGAACCGAAAAAAAACGACATTTTCCATGGCGGCCGAAAAACGAAGAACGACACGAACACAAAAAACGATGCACATCTCTAAAAAATAACCGCTGGATCCCTGCATACCATCTACTACTACAAAGTGCTACTTAAGATTTCTATTGCAGTACTCGAGGTGTGCGCGCTCATAGTCAGTCACTGCACTGAAAGAATTTTTTCTTTAAACCTTTGTGAGCCCCGTTTCACCATGAATTCTGGCCCTGTGCGCTGCTAAGTTTGCAGGATTGATTTGATAGCTGAGCTCTTAAACTGAATAATCGGCTGCGAGAGTGTTTAAAATCTCATTCGTCTCCGGGAAGCGCTGCAAGTTGAGGAATCGGCTGTGCTGGCTCTTTCAGAAATTTTTTATTTGCCAAAGGCTAGAGGTTCAACGGAACAAAGAGAAGCTGTGAATCCAGAAACCCCCGAGGGGGGAATTGCCATGGGATATCTGGGCGATACTGGAGATGTCAGACACTGAGCAAGCTTCACCTGCAACTCTTAATTGTTACTCTGGCTTTAGAGCCAGGCAAGGACGGACTTGTTGCTCAGGTGGTGTTTAAGAGTAAGACACAGAAATGTTGTTTTTTTAGGCTGTAGAATAAGAGTATTCCCAGACGTGTCGAGAGATACTCAAAGAAGAAGGAAGGCTTTCTTTCTCCTGAGACCGCACGTATTGTCAGTGGGGGGAGCTTTTTTTCCTCAAATTTCCATGCAAATGCATAATAAAATATGCTAATAATTCACATATATTTTTTGAGCCCCCCCCCCAACTGACTCAATTCCTTATAGGGAAAGTTCCCACAATGCCCGTAGGGAACAGTACGATTGCTCTCTGTAGGCTACTGTGTAATTACTTTAAATAATTTTTCTTTGAGGTTGTGTTTCCCACCCCCACATTCTGAGGACTTTAATTTAGAGAATATGATGTTTATTACAGAAAATATTTCATTTCCTTGGTTGTATTGGATGTATTCTCTGTATTTTTCCTACAAGAGTTCTCTTGTAAAATTTGTTAAAATGCATAAAGAAAAACAAAAATCTCATTTATAATGTAAAGTCTAGAAAGATTCCCTTCCTGTACAAATATGGGGAAAAAAATACTTTTAATTAGGGATGGATGAACTGGTTCGAATTAAATCCAAATCTCCATCTGAGCAAAGGGAACTCAAATAGTTTGAGTCCTGTTAGCTCGGGCTACAAGTTCATTGAGATGAATCCAAGCCATTTCTAGACAGATTCACACTTCCATTCGGTGCCTCTGAAGATATGTCCCATCTTCAAGGGCTTCATACAGCTCAGATCTGCACCAGACTAAACAATCTAAGTAAATCTGGATTAAAAAAAATAAATAAATCAGTCGGGTTTAAACCGGATCAAAGCTAATGTTAATGATCCAAGTAAATTTTGCATGAAATATTTTCAAACCCAAGCCTGGCTTCAGGCAGGGTCAAATGAGGTGCCACCGTCCCTAATTCCAGTTGCTCTTACACCTAAATGAAATCTTGGAGCAGCAGGAAAGGAGACCCTGTAGGTGCACGGTGGTCCAATGTTTCACAATACAGCCCTAGGCCGAATTCTGTACATATCAGCATGCTAAGCCCTAATAATTGGTTCCATGTACGCTGCTCAATTAATTGCAGCTGTCTTTCTTTTCGGTGCCTCCAAAGCCGTCTGATGAAAAGTAGCTACGAAATATCTTGGCTTTTCATTAAAAAAAAAAATTCCGATATCTCTGTCTTTCCATTCAGAAAGCCGCCTTATATCAGCCTGATAAGCAGGACCTCTGGGATATCTCAGGCCCATTAGAATAGAAAAGTGCACCTTTGCTATTTTCTATTTTTATTCTTGCCAGGGGTGGGGAGGGGGTGCAGGATATGGAGGTTCACTTCTTTTTGCAATTGGGCTTTTTTGTTTTTCTGTTGCTGCTATTTCTCTCCCCCTTCCCTTTTTTTGGCAACTGCATGGTATGCGCTGTGATCGGGCTCCAGGCCACCTCCTCTCACTAAAGATGACTTAGGAGTCCAGGATCACCAGCTGTAAGAAGCTAGAGAGGAATTTGAGGCCTTTGCAAGAAATGGCAGTGGATATAAAGCACAATATTCCCCTAATCTGAATTTATTTTGCTTACATTGTCTGCCAATAGAAATACCAAAATCCTGCAGCATCTGTTGCATTGTGTGTTTTGTTTTGTACAGATTTTGCAATACCTTGCAATCCGGCTCAATGGGTCTAATTAATCAAAGGTATCCTTCCTTTTCCTTAGGGCTGTGCGCAGAAAACAATATTCATTTAATCTTGTTTCTTTGTTTTCTTTGTTTCTTTTTGTTCATTTTGGTGTTTCTTTTATTTTTTTTTAATTAGACATGAAATAAGCACCAAAGAGAAAAGAAAAACAACAAACCAAAAACACAAAAGGAAACAAAGGGTCCTCCCCCAGCCAAAAAAGCTCAGCGTCACTTTTAAAAACTGAGCATTACCATATCCCCCACTCTCCCTGGATGTTTCTTACCCCATCCACAAAGTTCCAGTAGTCCAAATTGGGCAGAAGCAATCCCCCAGTTGCTCCTGACCAATCTGGACTTCTGGCTGGAGCCTCATAGATGGGGGTAAGAGACATGTGGGCATGGGGGGGGGGGGGAGGGGGGCATAGGAAAAGTCCTTGAGGTGGGGTGAGGAACTTTTAAATGCTGGTTGCATTGTTGTTGTTTTTTTAATTTCCGAAACAAATGGAAACAAAAAACCCTTCCTTGAATTTCGCTTTTTTTCTAAGAAAAAATGAAACAATTATTTTGCTGCATTTTTCATTTTGTTATAAATCAAATGTACATCCCCACTTCTCTATAGCTGTTAAGAGGCCCCTTTATGAGGGACAGAGAAAAGGCTGTCATGTGACACCACTTGCTATACCCTTCTATGTCTCTGTCCTAAAGTAAATGTCCCGTGTATACTGTTTATATTGAGATATGCTCGTTTTAGTATCCTCTTAGTTCTAGATTTTTCTCTGCAAAAATAAATTAGACAGCTCCCATGAATACTGGCTTATATTTGGGGATTCCTAGGTCATGTCTCCATTACACTGATGCACATCTTGGTAGAGAAGACTTTCTTCGTGGGCTTCTCAGCACATTGATGAAGACATTGTCAAGTTCGATTCCCCAGAAATTTCACAAATGCAGCACTTTCTCAGTTTCCTCGATTTGGAACCCAAGGATAATTGTGTGCATTCTTTACAATGAGAGCGGGAGCTAGGACTCTGAATTGCTGCTCATTATGAGGGCAATTTTCAAGTGATTCATGTGGGTAAAACGTATTCTGCCTGCGGAAGTCGCCCATCTAAAAAATTGTCCACCCTCAATGTGGCTAAAAGTCCTCAACCACGTCCTTTTCATCGCATTAAGGGGGGGGGGGGGGCGTGTATAGGATGGGGGAGGAAGTAAATTGCATTTTCAGTTCTACACGCATACTTTTCCTGCAAATTCTACCTGCAGAAAAAAGCAGGTCCAAATGACCACGCGTTCGTAGCACCTGCGCACATTTGTATCCTCACACTTTCACCGTGAGAGAATTGGTGCAAAGCCCATGGGTGAAATGTTTGGGTGGTCTTTAAGCGAATGCAGATGGGGCTGAAGCTTGTCGCTCCCGAGGGGAACGCCCCCTGAGAAGAATAAGAAACAGTGCATTGGATCTGGGCCGGTGGCTGAGTGGCAGCTTTGTGTGCTTCCAAGGTAGAGGGGCCTTGGATTTGATCCCAGGACCAAGACTCTGCTGCCCAGGCCAGCCAAGGCTGGGGATGCTGTGGAGGCAGCGTTCATAGTCCCCCCCCCCCCCCCCCACACCTCCTGGAGCGGGGTGGGGGGAAATCCCAGCTATTGCTGGTTAAACCCAGGGTGCATGTTAACCATGGTCTGTGGGCCCCAGCCGAGGACCGTTACACTGCTGTGGGTGGACTCTGAGAGTCAGGAAGGAATATAAAACAGAGGTGATGGGGGGGGGGGGGGGCGGTTGTGAATGAAAGTTTGTGGAGCTGTAGCCCAAAAGAGGCCGCTTGCAATTGAACCGAAAGTGCGAAGAAGGCAGGAAGAAAGAGAGAACACGCAGCCTGGCTGTTTGTTAAGAGTTCCGGGATGTTACTGCATCCTGGTGCTGTGTACTGTGTCTGTGCTAATAGAAGTATATTTTCTAACCTGTAAGAACATTTCCCCATCATGCGCATAGGCACGCTCCAGCTCTTTCTGCCTCTGTTGCCACTAACCACAAAGATCTGATTTACAGAGGCATTTCTGTTCTCCTATTTCATACCTATTGAGGAAACACTTTAATGTATCAGACCATATGAATAAGCAGAAGCCAGTGATAAAAATTTCAGTGCTGCTATCCTTCAATGCCATTGGGACCTGAGAGGTCTGTTTTCAAACGGATCCAGCCAGCTGACTATGGAGACAGATTTGACTGGCTGAAAACTCCCCGCCGGCCGCTTTCAATAAGCAGGCAAGACCTGGCCACTCAGGGAGGGTATTTTTCAAAGTGGGCTTGTGCATGTTAAGTCCGCCTCCAAAACTGGTGTAATTTCCGAGCATATTTGCCGACAAACCTATGCGCAATATTAAACAAGATTACCTCTCAGTAATTACTATGGGCATTTTTAGGCCAAGGGGAGAAACTTAGCCAGCTGAGCACACCAATATTAGGCATAACTTTAGGTGGCAAATGAAAAGTAGCCGGCTAACCTTAGGTGAATTTTCCACCACCAACTAGCTGGCTAGTTGGTGGTGGAAAATTCTCCTAAAAATAGCCACTTATTTGGCCACCGAATAGTTTATTGAAAATCTAGCCCTTATGTTTAGCTCACTGAAGTAGTGGTAAGGTGCCCTGCAAGGCTGTAGATCTGAGTCATTTGTCTTCTGCGAAAAAAAAAAAAAAAGCAATAGTTGTGAGGCTTCCTGGCAGTGAGCATATCTGGTCCAGCGTTTATCGACCTGTTATTATGGCAAGCTATGCCATTCTTGGTTCTTGCGGCACTGCCCCCATGCTTGGCAATTCTTGGCAGGCTTGTGCGGGACGATCGGTATGCACGCTGCACAGAGAGCCAGGGGCACATGTGTGGAATCCAGCGAGGCACATGTCTTGGTAGCAATTCGGTTCCGCCACATATTCTCCTATTACAAATCATTTCAGCAGCAGAACTTAATGCATCACATCTGTGGCTAGTGGGGCAAGAGGCTTTTCATCATTTACTCAGCAATCTGTCTGCTTTTGTCCAGCACGGAGCAAAGAATTATATTCTTGGCTTGGCTTGGAGTGGCATATCCTGTAACAGCAGGGAGAGTGCAGTGAGAAACAGAAAGTGTGTTCACACACAGCCACCCTAGCCCTGCTCCTCTTCTGTTTACAGCAATTCTGGTAGTGGTGAGTCCGGGAGGAAAAAGGGCCAAAAGACCTGTACATAACAGAACTTGATGTAAACCTCGCAATGAGTCTCTTATCCAAGAATATGTTTTCCTTAGAAAGAAATCCAGGAGTAAAAGTAGAATTGTAAATGCCGTTTACAGTATCTGTTCAGCAGAAAGTGGAGCTGCTTTAAAACCTGATCAGGGAGTAAGCAATGCTGAACTTTGGCAAAGCTCTGGAGTTGGTCAAGCACCAGTTTATGATCTAAAGTCACAGGGAAGCAAGATTCTAAAGTTTTATGCTGAAAAGCACTCTGAAATAGGAATGGATAAATACAAAACATTACGTGGGCCTCATAATTCTGATTTGGATGGTGTGCCGTATGAGTCAACCTACCAGCATTGCCGCGAGGACGTGCCTATATTAGGGCTTTTGGAATCCACTGGGCAGGCTGTGCACTTGCACAGGGTGGTGGCTCGGAGGGGGCAGTGGTGCGGCACCAGGGGCCCATGAGTAAGAAGAGGCCGAGGGCTGCCAGCACCAAAGAAGAGAGAAAAGCCCTGTGGCCACTGGCAAAGGATAACCCTCGGGTGGCTGCGGAACGAATGAAGAGGCCCTGCTGGCTGCCGGCAGAGCTCAACCTGCCAGTGGCTGAAGGAGAAGAGAGGCCTCGCCGGCAGCTTGCTGAGAAGAATCACTGCCCCCTTACTTAGCAGCCAAAGAGGAGGAGGGCTGAAGAAGAGGCCTCTGGGCCACCAGCAGATTCCAACCCATCAGTGCGTGAAGAAAATGAGAGGCCCAGCCATCTGCAGAGTTCAAGCCGCCCAAAGCCAATAGTAGCCACCCTGAGTGAGAGCACGTGTGAGAGAGACAGAAGGAGCGAGCATGTGTGTGAGAGCATATGATTTTACGGACGAGAAAGCATGTATGTATGCATCTGTGCGTGAGAGAGAGAATGAATATGTATGTGCCTCTGTATATGTACATGAGAGAGAGAGGAGAAAGTCTGTGTGCCCACCTTCTTCCACTAATCTATGACAATCGCAAGATAAAAAGACCGCAGGTATGGAAAGCAGGGAATTTTTTTTTCTCCTTATTAGTTTTAATTATTGGATGTTATTTGATGTGTCTGGTGTTTTGAACTATTTTATTGGTGCTTGGAAAATTTTTAAAACTTTATGTATGAGTTTTTCATTATTGGATGTTACTCTGTTCCCTAGCTGTTTTGAAGTATTTATTCTTTGTAATAGTATGGTTTACTATTATGATTCATGTTCTATATTTTTTTGTTTTGTTGTTTGATGTTTTACAAAGAATGGTGATATTTCTGTTTCTACATATTACTAACATACAAAGTCTTGTTGCAGTTACCACTTCATTTTTTTGTCTGCTTGTTTCTATTTATACTTTATAGTCTCTGTATTCTGTATTTGGTGAGGGTTGATCTGTGCTCTGCATGTGTGACTGAGGTAAGGTATCCTACTAGCATTTCATTTCTGTGTAGGGATCAATAGCAGCCTGGCTTGTTCTGTTTTCTGGATAAGAGGTGTGCTGGTGTTTTACAGCCTGGTATAATCTTTGTAGCGTTGCATTTTTCCTAGGTAAGGTTGTTGCTGTTTTGAGTACTGGCAGTTATGCTTTTTTGATAAAAGAGGTTTATTATATTGTAATTCAATTTACACATGGCTTTCTGTGAGGGAGCTCATAGGAAACTTCCTTAGCTTGCCTTAAAGGGCCGGGCACAGCTGTCTTGCCCGGTCCTCCTTAAGATCCAGACCCACAGGGAATCCTGGGTGAAGGGAGGAGCCTTCATCAGCGTATAAGAACTCAGGGCCTAGAAGGGTGAAAAAGGCCCTGGGGAGCAGGGAGAGACCCACCCTATATTAAAACCTGCTAGGTTTAAGGACTGTGTGTTATCTGAAGTTAAGGTGAGATGCACCGTTTGTTTAATTTTGGTTTTCTCACTATAAAAAAGCCGCACCCAAGGAACAGCAAGAATCTTCCTCCTTATTTCCTTGGTTGTTTTCCTAGGCTACAGTTGTCCATGTTACCACAGATGGTGATAACAGTGGGGATTTCTTGCAGAAGTGGGAAGCACAGGCAAGAGCCCACAGCCACAGGAGTGAAAAAACAAAAAACCCTGTAGATTGTTTTTTTCCTTTTCCTGGGGACTCCCAGTTCGTGCCAGCCTTTGCACAGCAGGTCAAGGGAGCTAGCCCTGCCTGTGTAATCAGGTGTCAAGCAGTGAGTAGGTATCCGTTCTACTGATCTCCACCTGGTTCGGATAAAAGGTGCTCTGTTGTGTAAAATACTATAATATTTTTTTCTGAATCCTAATGCCTTGCTATGGTACTTAACTGAGTTGGCCACTCAATAGTTGCATGTGGCCAACGCAGAACGATTCATTTTAATTCATGTATATTTTTATTATTCTTTGATCCCTGTAGAGGTTGATTATGTTTACTAGTGCAATCCCACCCTGGTGTGTGGGGTCATAAAAGAATTTATAGTCTCTTTAGGGCTGGTACCCTGGCTAGCTCTTCTCTGGGCCCTTTCCCCAGGGTGGGGATCCTTCTGGTTGGAGGGAAAGGTTTATTTTCGGGCCCAGTGCAGGGGTGACTTCTTCCTTACTGAAATTTCCCTGTGAGAGGGGTGATCTCTTCACTGTGTGCCAAAAACCACAAGGGATGCACTGGGTTTAGTGTCCAAAATAAAACTTTAAGGTTCAGAAGTTGGGTGAATAATGGCACAATCAATATGAATCCAGTACTACAGACTTTCTTTCCTTGGTTACCTTCTTTACCCTCTATCTTTGCAGGGATCTGGAAATGGAGGTCCTGGTGGGCAGGGTAACCCTTCAGCTGGTCAGTAAAACCCCTTTCAAGGGTGGCCAAAAATCCCATCCTTGCACAGAGAGTCCAATTCTCTCTCTCCCCAGGGGGTGAAGACTCCGGCTGGGTGGCCTCAAGGATCTTTACAGTTCTTTTGCTCACGGTTAGCAACACTTCCAATTCCTTAGATTTCTCACGGACTCAGTCTCTTCTTTGGACTCCTGATGGGAGGGATCCCTGGATGCAAGTAATTTACCCTGCTCCAATACAGCCAAAACAATCTTCAACCTGGATGTCTCAACTTAATGTCCTTTCTCCTTAACCGAAAATAACACCGGAGTTACTCCTTGCAGCAGGTCACCAAGTCAGAGGGGCAAGTCTTCCCTATCCCCGGGCGTCCCAAATACAGGGTTCCCCGTGCCCTGAATCCAGGAAAGGCCCAGATATCCAGCAAGGCTCCTACTATGAAAATCTCAAAGTCCCTAAAACAACCCAGAGGGATATCCCGACCAGCCAGTGAGTAGTCTGGAAGGAAAGCCCTTCTGACCCTTGTCGGGATCCCCAGGCTGGGTTAGCCTGATTCCTCTCACTGGGACTGGAAAACGCGAAAAAAGGTAACGCCCTTCACTGCCTCCTAACTCTCCAAAAACTATAAAGGGCTGCCCGCAGGCTCTCGGGAGAGAGCTGTTATAAAGCCTCTCAGGGGGCTGGCCATTCCTCAAAGGGAGGGGCTGAAACTGAATGGATCTTCCCCCCATTCACTAACCTATTATATCTGGCATTTCCCAGGGCTTACTGGTAACCAAAAATGGCTCTCAATTACACCCCTCTCCCTCCTAAACAAATTCTGAGCAGGGATGAAACTCTTGCACAGATTGTTTGAATACACTTAAAATATTGCATAGAAATATCCATACCACCAAAAATGACAAAAAAGCCACCTCATATGCAGCCTTATCTGTCTGGGTTGGGCCTACACCTGGTGTAGGCACTAACATGCTTGGCCTGCTGGCTTCACCCTACAAAGGAAAAGTCAAATTACAGACATACCAAACATTGCCACTGGAATTTGGATGGAAAATAGTAATTTAGAAGATGAATGCCCAACACTGCCACTGTTGGCCTGCAGAGGGTGCTGCCACCACCCTGGGATGTAGTGGATCCTGTCACCATCCTGTAAACATATGCTTCATTGTTACACCACACTTCCACCTTCAAAGGGAAAGTGAATCCCTTAGGAACCTCCTGGAAGGAGAACAGATGACTGCTTTATCCTTGGCTCGTACTCACTGGCAAGATACAGAGGTATCTCTGCCATAACCTGGGGAGAGAATTGATAATTAATATGTCTTCTGCAGATGGTTGCCTCCTTCTGTGGTCTCCTCCTGTAACAAAACTGTTATAATGCATCGGATGGGCAGTTGGCACCCAAGCTACAAAGGAAACAATTATTTTACATGGCAGTTACAGCTAAAATAAATCCAAGGACACTGTTTTTCCAAACAAATTTTGAGATTTTTATAGAAAAATATTCTTTTATGTGAAACATTCTTCTTAGAAATTAAAAAAAACATGGTATCATAAATAGCATTTTCAAACAGAAAAATAACTGGCATGTATTCGCAGGCTATATAAACTTATAGAATTTAATTAATAGGTTGCCATCCATTTGATGTTATTAAATGGCAAAGAAGTTAATAAATAAAGTCTCTTCCCAACCAGGGATGGAGGCAGAGATCTCCCTTTCTTGTAGGCCTCTTGACCTGCCAGGTCATCTGACTGATTGAAGATGTACTGTCGGGAAGAGGAAAAGTCCAACAGAAACTAGTCCTCCTCAAAGGAGGAAAACGAACCAGTCTCTGGTATATACAAGTCCCAACTCCCCACCACAACAAAGGCAAACATTTTATCATAACAAGCCACTCTCCTCCCCAGGGTGAAACACAGAACTTTATTGTGATATTCCTGTTGCAACCGTCGCGGCCCGACGGCTTCACTCCGCCTACCTTTCTTTTTCTGTGACTCCTCCTGCTCCTCGTGGACGTCTGGCTGCTGCGGCGTCTGCCCGCCGTCCTCTCAGGCGTTCCCGGACCGGCTTGGGTGCTGCCTCCTGCCATACTCCTCAGATACCTTAGGGCGCGCACGCCGCGTGGACCTCATTCTTATTTCCTCTATGGCGCGAACCTCAGGGGCGTCCCCCTGTGATGATGTCACACTGCCTGGATATTTAAGCCTGCTGTTTATTGCTAGCCTTTGAGTTAGCAAGGGACTTCCTACGGATGGGATTCGCTCTCCGTACCCAGCTACTCTGCCTCCAACTTCTATTTGGACTCTTTCTGCTAACGGGATACCCGCTCCTTGGGGGCCTCTCTGCTTCTTTCAGGTCGCTATCAGGAACCGGTACTCGCTTCTTGAGGGCTATGTTCCCTGTCTCGCTGCCTGTGTCCATCTCCTCTTCTACTTGGAAGAATTCGCTACAGAGACCATCTGTGAGTACTACTACCATCTACTCCTTAGAGCTGTTTTCCTGGAACCAGGTTCTCGCTCCTCGAGAGCCTTACTCCGTTCCAGCGCCAGTGCAATCTTCTACGGAGAACTGCTGCGTGAGTACTTGCCAACGAGTCTCTGTGCCCAGGGATCTGGCACTCACTCCTCGAGGGCCAGCTCTCCCTATCTCGGGGCTTCTCCATACTGGGGACTCTGTGAATATCTCAGTGTACTCATTTTCTCAGTTCTTCTTCCTACAGCACTGCTACCAGAGGAACCGCTGTTCCAGTGCCCTGAGGAATACTAGCCCAGCCGGGATCCATCTTCTACTCACTACCGCCACCTCTCGTAGCTTCATAAACTGTCTAATAAAAGATATAATCTGAGCCTGACCTGTGGCCCCTCACAGGACTCCCCTCCCCCCCCTCCCCCCGTGAGCATGGTCAGCTGCCACAGTGTCCAAGGATCCACCCAAACCCTAAAAACATAACAATTCCAACCAGAAAATTCACTTTTATTACTTGTTCCTGGCTAGGAGGGGGAAAAGGGTAAGGATTGTAGTGGTCAGGGTGGGGTTTAAGAATGGTTACCTCGCAGGGAAGCTGACATTTTATACTGTGCTCTGTAGGAGGCCCAAGCACATGGTGGTATACTGCAGTGTGTTTATGGATGCTGCAGCCTGGTTGCATCTCTCTGGTATTCTTGGTTACCTCTCTCGGGTATTCAGGATGGACCCTCCTGAAACTGGGATTGGTGGGGTTTCTTGTAATGCGCAGATCCATTTCCTCCCGTAGCCATTCTTGTCTGTTTGCCTCCACATAGTCCTTGATGTACATTGAGACATAGGGGTAATAAAGGCCAAAATCTTGTTGGACTTTTCGGCAAACTAGCCTCTATGCTTGGGAGGCTTGTAGATGTCCTTTCGGATCAGGACAAGGTGCTTGGGACCACCCAAGATTGTTCCCTTATGATAGGCTGTAAATTTTTGTCGAATAACTAATTTGGTATCCTCAGGCTCTGGATAGACAGATCCACTGATGACTTGCTCGTAAAGTTATTTGAGGAAAGGTGATCCTGGTGACCTGCTGCCCGCTTGTAAGGCCCCAGCAGAGGAGAGACCCAAGCTGGACAGGACTTGGCACCCTTTCATGGCCTGGATGCAATATTTTCTGTAAGTCTTTAGCTCTTTGGTGTATAAGTTGACATTAGGATGCTCAATGTTAAATCATTCTCAGGACACTCTGGAGCTGGTTGCCATATTCCACTGGGGTAATTCCTGGACTCCACCGGATCTCTAAAGTGGGAACTGGTGAATCCTGCATCTGAAGAGCAGCCTCTTCCTCTGTTTATCTTTCCTGGTCACATAGTTGGTACACTTCGCCCCATCCCTCGGGGCCTTTTCTGGGTAAATGGTCTCCTAAGGGGAAGCCTATGTCGCCCAAAAGGCTGCTTCGCCACTGATTCAGTTATTGGGAGCACTGCTTCCACTAGCTCTCCCCACTTGAGTTGACTCAGCCTCGATGGCAGTCGTCTAGGATCAGCTGCTGAGGGGGATCCTAAGGCTGATGGTTTGGTAGGCCCCAGCCACCTCCTCGGATGGCGATGATCTGCTGTTACTCACTGGAATTGCTGGATAGGCTGTCACTCCTGTCGGCGCTGGTGCCCTTGTCGTTTGGTCCCCGCTGCCATCCGATCCCTCAGACAGCGATACTGACTCCCTCTCTAGATTTTGACAATTTTGCCTCTAGGGCAGCCACTAGCTAGGTGCCGGTTTCTCCAGGGGCAGGCAATGTGCTTGCCCCTGGAGTTAACAATGTGCTTGTTAACTTGGCCACCTTCAACATTAGACCAAGACAGTTCCAACACTAGAGCTGGATGGGTTGGGCGGGCTGCATGGTAGAGGAGCGCTGGCATTCCCAAGTCCCCATTACTTGAGCACCTTTGAGGGTGACTTTAACACTCCCATGAGAGATGAAGAAGGTTGACATCTCAACAACGGGTGAGGCATCTCCCGAAGTGGCTCCTGCACTAGGGTCTTCTTGGTCTGGCCATCCGGCACTGCTTTGTGCTCAGCGGTGGTTATCAGAGCCTTTGTCTGAACCACGAGTGGAGTGGTGGCTGTTACTCATGCCGGAATGGGCGGAATTGGCCATCACTGAGAGAGGTTTGTGTGCTGCATCACTGCGTTCAATGATTGCTGCACTTGAACCAGCTGCAATGGTGGTAATGAGCTCTGTACAGGCTAAAATTCCATCAGCGCAATGACATTGCACTGACATCCCGGTGTGGTCCCAGCCGATGATGTCATATGTTCGCCGACACCCCTCCCCCCCCCCTCGTTTGGCGTACTTTTGCTAAATACTTGCCGTTTTGGTGGGAACAGCGCTTTCGGCAGGAACGGAGGCCACTTTTCAGATTTCCTCTGTTCTTTCCCAAAACGTCTGAGCAGTTGAAATAGTTTATTTATTTATTTATTTATTTAACATTTTTCTATACCGAACTTCATGACAAGCTTCGATTCCCAAATCGATTTTGTCCGTCTTTCCTTAACCGAAAATAACACCGGAGTTACTCCTTGCAGCAGGTAGCCACCTCAGATGGGCAAGTTTTCCCTATCCCTGGGCGTCCCAAACAAGGGGTTCCCCCTGCCCTGAATCCAGGAAAGGCCCAGGTGTCCAGTAAGGCTCCTACTATGAAAATCTCAAAGTCTCAAAAACAATCTGGAGGGATATCCCGACCAGTCAGTGAGTAGTCTGGTCAGGATCCCCAGGCTGGATTATCCTGATTCCTCTCACTGGGCCTGGAAAAGATGAAGAAAGGTAACACTCCTCACTGCCTCCTAACTCTCCAAAAACTACAGGGTGACCCATGGAAAATAGCCCACCTCCAATACCAGTGCATTGAAGGCAGGCTATGTTTCCATGGACCACCCTGTATAAAGGGCTGCCCACAGACTCTCAGGAGAGAGCTGTTTTAAAGCCTCTCAGGGGGACGGCCATTCCCAGACCCCTCAAAGGGATCCTCCCCCCATTCACTAACCTATTCTACTGGCATTTCCCAGGGCTTACTGGGAACTGAAAATGGCTCTCAGTTACACCATCAATAACTTTCTTATCTATTACATTCCCCCCCCCCCCCCACACCTAATCAATTCCTAAGGATTATCCTAAGTGGCGTGGCTTACACTATCACACAGCTGTACCTCACCCCTGTCCTCACTAGGGAGAAAGGTCAGCAGTGCCATCAAAATCATATAAACATAGTTATACAAAAGTTTAGTAAAACATCCCCCTCAAATACTACCCCAGGCATCTCACCGCCCAAAAACTCCACCCCCTTTTTAGCTTTTGAAAAGACTTCCTAAGACCCAGATGACCCAAGCCATCATGAAGGGGGAGTCTGGTCCTGATTATTCACCCTGCAGAATAAGCAGCAAACTGTACAAGGACGAGCGTGAACAGCCACCCCCCCACCCCCCAGCACTGGATTCCTACTGTATGACGACATACCCGTGGTAATGCTTGATTCTTTGGCCACAGGTAACTTCTTATGCAACCAAAAGTAGCACTTAAACTATTTGCTGTGGGGGAGAATTGTCTCCATCTCTCTCATACTGCACCTGCTTATGTGTGAAGGCGGCTATTTTGTTTTGTCATTGGGCAACTATTTGTGATTCCCTCTCACCTCCCACCGTCCACCAAGAAGTAAAGTCTACCTCTGAGAAGAAAAAAAAAAAGCTTCAGATTAGGTGCAGGAGTGCAGGCAAACTAAGGATGGAAGAACTTGGAGCTGTTTAGGATGGAGAGGGGGGTGAAATGCGTCTCTCATTATGAGCCTAGGGGAGAAGAGGGGGGGGGGAGTGGGGATGGATGGAGGAAGGACATATGGGTTGTCATGGCTCCTTGTTTCCAATAGCAATTCCCCCCTTGCAACCGGGCATTGCTTTTTACAAGCTGTGTTCCTTACCATTACACAGCCCCCAAATCTCCATGCTCAGGAAAAGATTTTATTCTGAAGTGTGACCTGAGGATTGCAGCCTGCAAAATGCATCTCACAAACCACCTTAGCATTGTGCATTGGAATTTTGTGAATCCTTGGGTTTATCTTTAGTTGGGCATGTAGCCAAACCTTTATATTTATAAGTTTCTAGCTGTGTTGTCCTCTTAACTCTATGTCATTGGGAGATTTATTTTCCCATTCAGGTTCCTTAACGTATAGCACACTACATTGTGATTCTCGTAATATTTATCGTTTTTTTTCCAAGAAAAACTGACACTATACGAACTACAGTTTTTCAAGACTGGATTAAGAAAACTGGGGCTGAACCAGAATCTCATGATGTTTGGCTGGCAATACTCTATTAGATACTTCACAAAACATTTTATTTTCCATAAAATGTGATACAGCTTTCACAACATTAAAGCATATGTTTTAAAATGGCTAGGGTGCCGAGCATAGCCAAAACTATTGCATTCAATTAAATACTATAGAAGCTTGTAGAATTAGCAACCTGCCCCTTAAAGCATTTCTTTCAATGGGTCAAACAAACCCACCCATGGTAATAATCAGTGATTTGTCCCTCCTAGCTTTCTTTACCTTCCTAACCTTCAGATATCTATAGGAAACCACCCTGCCTTCCAACACCTGGGCTCAGGTTGGGTTTGCAGAGGGGATTTTAAAGCAGTAAGAGGCTGTGGATGAGAGTAAAAGAAGCCGGGGATAAGTCTTCAGTTGGTTTTAGAGTCTGTAAAAAGGAGCAGTGGAAGCTGGTAGAGATTGTATAGGATTTCTATTTATCTCAACTGGATCTTCTGGGAAACAGTTCTTAAAAAAAAAAAAATCAAATCAAACCTTTGAAAGGCAGTCTTTGGGTTCAAATGTCATGTTTCAAGAATTTAAAATTCTTTTAAGGTGGATTTGCTCATCATGGTAAAGCTTATGGACTAGAGGTTCCATATCACCGAAAGCTTATCAACAACCCCAGAGGAGTTGAAAGAATCTAGGTATATGGAAGCTAAATTCTAGTAGACTCAGAATTTGTCACTGGGCAACTAATGAGCAATTAGTTACAGTTTCAATGTTAGTATGTCAGAAATAACACCAGGATCAGATATGGATGCAGATCTGATATGTAATAATATGGTGCATCTACGAGTAGACTCAACCAGGACTGATATTCCCCCCCGGATCTCGACAAGATTTGAGAAGTTCAAAATAGATTCATGAAAATCTGCAACAAACTTTTAGCAGCAACCACCAGCGGATTTCCACAGTCCTAATTCGGGTTTTTATAGCAAATGAATTGTTTCTTTCTTGATGCAGTTTGACAAGCCCACAGCTTTTGCACAGAGCTTGTTGAACTGCCTTATGCACCTCTTTTCAAGAACTGTGCACACCTTACTCCTGGGGGAATTCTGCGCTACTGCGGAATGCAGAATTTGTGCAGAATTCCCCCCCCCCCCCCCGTGCAGAATTGCCAAATTCTGCACAGAAAATAGTAGAGAAGACCCCAGTATGCTGCGAACAGAGTGCGTCCCGCGGCACACGGGGGCCTTCCCTTTTTGCTGCGAACGGCGCGCCGGGCCTTCATCTTCGCCGCAAACGGAGCGCGTCCCGCGGCATGCCGGTGAGAGAGAATGTGTGTCAGGGAGGGGAGGGTGAGAGAGAGCAGGAGGGTATGAGAGAGAGCATGGGGGGGGATGCCGGTGAGAGAGAATGTGTGTGTGTGAGAGAGGGTAGGGTGACAGAGAGCATGTTTGGCAAGAGGGAGGTGGGGAGGTGAGAGAGAGCAGGAGGGTGTGAGAGAGAGCATGGGAAGTAAGAGAGGGTGATGCTTGAGTGTGGGTTTCAGAGAGAGGGAGCCTATATGAGGGAAGGGGGATGCCGGTGAGAGAGAATGTGTGTGTGAGAGAGGAGAGGGGGTATGGTGGAGGGTGAGAGACAGCTTGGTTGGTAAGAGGGGGAGTGGGGGAATGCTTGAGTGTGTGTTTCAGAGAGGGAGCCTATATGAGGAGAGGGGGTGTGGGGGAGGGTGATAGACAGCTTGGTTGGTAAGAGAGGGAGTGGGGGGAATGCATGAGTGTGGGTTTCAGAGAGGGAGCCTATATGAGGGGAGGGTGACAGAGAACAGGAGGGTGTGAGAGAGAGAGCATGGGAGGTAAGAGAGGGGGCTGGGGGGATGCTTGAGTGTGGGTTTCAGAGAGAGGGAGCCTATATGAGGAGATTGTGAAGGAGTGTGTATGTGTGTGAGAGATTGGGAGCTGGTGTGTATGAAAAAGGGATCGTGTGTATGTGAGGGTGCTAGCCTGTGTGAAGGGGGATTGTGTATGTGTGAGAGGGAGCCTGTGTGAAGGGCTGCATGAGAGAGAGACTTAGGTAGCCTGTGTGAGGATGTATGTGTGAAAGAGAAAGGGAGCTTGTATGTATGCAAGAGAGAGGGCCCTGTATGAGGGGATATGTGTGTGCGAGAGAGTGAGGGAGCCTGCATGAGGGTGTGTGTATGTGGAAGGAACACTCTTACAGTGAATTTCTAGGGAAATTCTGCTCAAAATATTTAAAATTCTGGGAGGAGTTGTTGGCTGGAATTGCTCTCGAAAGAGAGGGAGGCATACGGGACTGAATCGCTGCTCTTTTGCCACACCTGAGCCTACCACCGCGAACGGACCCGAGCCACGCCCCCGGAAGTGACATCACGGACCGGGCTGAACGCCGGCATAAATTCAACGAAGGCACGGCGCGCAGCCGTCGGCGCGCTGCCGAAGCCGCGCGCCACTTGGTAAAAAGTTTTCCTAAGTGACTTACTTTAAGTTATATGGGTAGAAAAAGAAAATCGAGGATCGTTACATCGTCTCCAGCTGTTCAGCAGGTAAAGGGTCCCATGGATTTTCATTTAACTAGGCGGGTAAGTCAATCAGCCCGCAATTCTATTCCAGATATTTCCTTTTCATCAGGAGCATCAGTAAGTCCCAGCCAGCAGCTTGGGTCCCAACCAGTAGCAGAAATATTGTCTTCACCTCAACCAACTGCAAAACAATCAGAGATGATATCTACTGACAGTATTGTATCCCCCTCTGCAGGAGGAGGTCGGGAGAATGAACTGGGGGCTATAGGAGGCTCAGAACTACAGTGTGTGGTTCCAGGTCCCATTGACCCCCAAAACATAACATTGGTTGATGTATGGAGGGCAATTAATGAAATGCAGAAGGTTATGATGGGCTTCATGGCTCAAAGTAACAAGTCATCTGCTGAAACAAAAAATGCTTTAGAATCATGTGATAATAGGCTGAAATAAGTAGAGGAAGCAAGTAAAACGGCTACCCTACAGATAACATCACTTCAGACAGCCAATAATGCCTTTATTAAAGATAGTATAAGTATTCACCGGCAGATTGAAAGTCTAGAGAATGAGTATAGGGTGAGAAATATAAGATTCTTGAATTTTCCAATGACTAGACTTCTATCTCCCAGTGAATTACTAAAGAAATATTTGGTGGAAAATCTAGCGATTACATCAATAGATGACAAAAGCATTTCAAAAATTTATTATGTGATTAATACTAAGTTAAGAAAGCAGGAGGGAGAGGAAGAAATGGACATTGTCCAGCAGCAGTCTCCTAATCTGACTGCCTTTCTAGAATCGTCCTTGGATGATATACCTGAAAGATCAACATTGATTGTTACATTTGTTAGAGAAAGTGATAAGATATTAATCATGCAGAAATACTTTAAGAATAAGGAATTTCTGTTTTGCGGACAAAAAGTCCAACTTTTTCCTGATGTGTCCCGCACTACTCAGACAAGGAGGAAACAGTTTTTGAATTTAAAGCCCAGAGTAATTACTCTGGGAGCAACTTTTTTCCTAAAGTTTCCTTGTAAGTGTATTGTGGTCCATCAGAAGAACAAATTTATTTTCCAAGATCCCGCCCATTTAGAAATATTTCTTTCAGATAAGGAAGTTGGTTGAGACAGTTAAGGAAGCTGCAAAAGTAGAAATTTCCAGTGTGTAAAGTTTGATTTACATTTTCCTTATTTATTATTAGAATTTATCCTCCCATAATGAGGACTAGGAAATTTTGGTTTGGAATATTACTTCAAACATGTATGTATTAATTTCTTGAAGTCAAAACTTATTCTTTGATTTTATACATTGTAAAAATGTTTAAAACTCTAATAAACTATCAATATAAAAAAAAAAAAAAAAAATATTTAAAATTCTGCAACTTTAAGTAATAACTTTTTTCTGTAATAATTTAAAATGTAATTACTTAAAGACTGTCATGTAAATTGTGTTATTTTGACCAATATAAAGTTTGCAGAATTTTGCAGAATTTTCAGTTTTTCTGCGCAGAATTCCCCCAGGAGTAACACCTGTCTGACACCCATTGTGCAGGCCCTGAGACATTTCGCAGCTCTGATTTTTCCCTGCTGCAATATTTTGGAAAGAGAGGAGAATTTCCTAAGCTGGCAGGCGGAATCAATAGCTAACTTCCGAGAAGGCTCTGCGTAGTCTTTTAAAGTGTGCCAGCATAGTCACTGAGTAGTAACATGGCACATTGCAAAGCTGGCTAGAGGTTGAGTTTCCCAACCCTTAGGATCTCAGGAGAAGGAAGAAGAAGGTTCCACGGAAAGGATGAGAGGAAAAGCACATCCCCCTCCTGGTACTGGAACGGCCCAAAGAAGTTTCCTTTCCAACTCCTAAGTTGGCAAAGAGGTTCTGGGTAATTAACCTGGTCAAAAAAAAAAAAAGAGAAATCCAGGGTAAAACAATAACAGCAAAATAAATAGATTGGAAGCTATAACAAGAAATCTACTTAAAAATGTTTACACGGAACTAACGGAGCCTACTTTCCGGATGCGTATGTGTAGCGGCGCGAGTAAGTAAATCAAATAATACCCCAGTCAGGATTCCCTTGGGCCACCTGACATGTCCTGAAAATTTGGTGAGGATAGGGCACCCAACATAAAAGGTATTAGGTTGGACACAAAAAACAAATATACTCACACAGAGGCAGGGCTGTCTCAAAAGCTTTCTTGCCTTCCAGACCTAGGCTCAAAAGTGATGACTCATGCAAGTGCCTTAAAAGGCTTTCTGACTAAAAATGGCAGACCAGATTGTATTCTCTGAGTCCAAACAAATAGGAATTTGGACATATCTCAAGGTTCAGTTTAAAAACTTTCCACTGGGCTGCACCGTGTGCTTGGAACAGTCTTCCTGAACTGGTGCGTCATGCTCCTTCTCTTGCCATGTTTAAATCCCATCCAAAGACCCACCTTTTTGAAACCGCTTTTAAATCTTATCCATGATTGTCTGCTTTTAGTCTTGTTAACTAACTTTCTTTTCTTTTTAACCATTGTCTCTGCTTGCTGAAATATCACAAGTCTCTTCTCCTGTATGTTTGTCTTATTAGATTGTGAGCTGTATGGAGCAGGGACTGTCTCTTTGCATGATTGTACAGCGCTGCGTATGTCATGTAGCGCTATAGAAATGTTAATAGTAGTAGTATAACATTTTGCTGAATACTGTCATCTGAAAAAAGGGACCTAGTGGGCTTGGAAGACGGTTTACTTTAACATTGTGTATTATTCTTATGTTTTATCCAATAAAAAGTATCCTACAAAAAATGAGTTTTCTGCAGGATAAATGCAACTGCTACTACTCTGCACTACAGCACAGAATTGGATGGTTGAGAGCGATGCATACAACAGGCAAGGAACTTTTTTGCCCTGGAGAGCTTGTAATCAAGAGTGTGAATGCTCACATTTTTTAAAAAAAAATAGCACATGCTAAAATGATTTGGTATGCGCTAATTGCAAAAATCACGTGCTATTTCAAAAAACATAATAAAACCCTTAACACCACCCCCCCCCCCCCCCGCCAGGTGTTGGGGATTTTTATTCCATTTCATTTCAGAAATGAAACAAAATGACAGAAGAAATATCGTTGACATTTCTTATGTCGTCTCAAACAACTTGCAAATCCCTATTTATGCAAAGATCTAGCGGGCATCCTCTCGGCTTTTCACATGTACCACCAGGAGAAGTGTACAAGGAATTACAGTCTTAGGGGTGCATTTTCAAAACTTTACGTGTGTAAGAATTACTAGCGTGTATGTACATAAGTAGCCTCAGCTCGTGTATTCCATATTTTATAAATGTCAAAAGTATTCGCAGATTTTCACTTTTGCACCCACATATGCGTGCATAAAAAAGGAGCAACTTAAGGCTGTTCCCGTGTACATTTGCCAACCTACTTGCACATTTTTACACCTGTTAATTATCTGGCTTAAGTGATAATAAACATGTTTAATGGGCAGTACTGACTGGGTAGGAGGTGTGAGTAAACTGGGGGAGTTAAGACTGAAGAACCAGGAAGGTCTTGATGACCTGGAGAAAGACTGGGCAAACTGGTGGACTAATTGGTAAACTGGTTCATTTATTTCTTTTATTGATTTAAACATTTTATATCCGGTCGTTCCATGTAAAGGTCACAGCGGCTTACAAAGTAATTTTAATGTACGTGGGCAAGTTTTAAAATTGGCAAACTTGCACACGTAAATCAGGACTTATGTGACAAAGTCCTACTTTCTTTTGGGAGTAAAATATATGTGCGTATATTTTTTTTAAATAAGTAGGAAAAGTATGTGGTTTCAGGGCATTTCATGTATTTGCACGTATGCGTATATATGCGTGTATGTTGTGGGATAGAGATACACGTATTTTATATAACGTACGTAGGTTATAAAATACTTATGCATTTCCGCTCGCTCCCATGTATATGCATGCACATGCCAACGCGCACCTTTGTTTGAAAGTTATCCTCCCTCTATCAGGCGCCTTCTTTGGTCTGTCTGTAATAATTATTTTATTGTATTTCACTGGCTTTCCAGAATAGCAATGAACGCATGCATGGAACTGCGCGCAACCCATACTAAAGTGGTACATATCACCAGTTACTGTGTCTCAAAGGCAACAAACCCAGCCCCGACAGTCGCTTTTACAGGGCGTAATCTTGAGCCTTCCACAGGTGGCTCTGAGAAAGAGGAAAACTCTGATGCTGGCTCGTTCAAACAGGGAGCAATGGCTGGATTTATCAAAATGCCAACCAACACCGGCTCGGAAATTAAACAAACACCAGAAGGAAAACGGCGAACCCTAACGATTTTGCTTTTGACCTGCCACCGGCTGAATCACGTAAACATTTCTTTTTTTACTAATGCCTCTGCTTTAGTAGAACAAAGCGAGGCATTTTCCTGAAGGTGGATGGAGCGGGGCTCAAGACATCTGAAAGCCATCTGTCCTCATACTTAAAATTGTGATGGTGGTTTTTTTTGGAGCATGTGGGTGGGAGGGGAGAGCTGTGGAGCCTCCGTCACAGCCAAGCAGACATTCTTGCTTTTTATTGATAGCCCAAATTGTATTTTTTTTTTTTTTTATGATCGTTGCTCTTGCTCGATGCAGAAGTATGGAAAGACTCTGAAATCCCCGTTCGCTTTCTTTGTTGCTCTCTGTAAAGGTAACGAGCAAACTAGAAGAAATCTTCCTTGGTTCATAGACATAGATACAGATGAATATATATTTTTTTAACCGGGCAGTTTCCTACCGTTCCTTTGGATCTCTGGCTCAGTTTGGAACCAGGACTGGGTTTCTGGTGCCGAGCCTTCATTCACAATTAGCAGAGGATTTTTCCCCCCTCCCTCCCCCTAGTCTGCTCATTGCAGTGAACAGTCCTGGGCCAGAGCTCCTTCCGGGACTCTGTAATCATGGGCCCTTGCATCTGGCCACTAGATGTTCCCCCTTCAACAATGATCAGGACTCCCTTCCCCCCCCCCTCTTGGGGGCTGTGAGCATTTTCTCTCCCACCGTAGTATCCCCATCTCCAGCTGACCCAAGCAGCCGAAAAAACCCAATCCAGGCTTCGAATCGAGGGACCTTCTGCATGGCACTGAGCCACTGGGCCAGCCCGGCCTTGGGTTCATAGTCAAATGTGGTTTCACTGACGTTTTCATACCTGGTACGCTTGCAGTGGATTTACATCAAAGCCTTTCACTTTGCATAAGCCTCTGCTTTAATGAGGTGGTGCAGGGCCATTTGTTGAAATCAGAAACACATGATGTACCTAAGGCAAAAGAAGCAATAACCAGCTGGTCATATCATAAGACTACCATAATAACAGAAGAAAAACACAAACAAGAAATTTAATATAGCTGTCTGGCCTCGTATATTAATTTTAAATTGAACGTCTTATTTTTTATAATATAGCTGGAAGGTACAATGCACTCTTTTGTTGTAGTTTGGTAAGAATATTCTAATCAAACCATTTCAGTGTTTCTGTCTTGATGACATGTTTACTTAAAGGAGGCAGCAAAAGTTGGATTTCTGATTCTTTATATCAGGGGTGGCCAACTGTGGTCCTCAAGTGCCAGAAACGGGCCTGATTTTCAGGATATCCACAATGAATATGCATGAGATAGATTTGCAAGCACTGCCTCCATTGTATGCAAATCTATCTCATGCATATTCATTGTGATTATCCTGAAATCCAGGCCTCTTTGTGGCTCCTGAGGACCAGAGTTGACCACTCTTGATTTATATGAGATCTATGTAAGGCTATTGTTCGGATGTATAGAGGCACTGGAATTGAAAGGCTTGCTTTTGGCTTGTCAAGCACAGATTCACTATTGTCTGGTTTTCTTACATCATAACAGTTTTACCAAATAAGTTCAGCCCAATGTAGAATTCTAATATCTGTACTGATTGTAGAGAAAACTGGATTTTTTGCAAGATATTATAGCTGTTACTGAACCATCATTCAGACTATACACAGATCCTAGATAATCAATGAATCAGATTAGGAGTGAGACCTGGATGTGGTTTACTTAGGTTTCAGCAAGATCTTTTACATTGGTTTGCACCGAAGACTTATAAAATAGTTGAACAGTCTGGGGCTGGGTTCTAGGATGGTAAACTGGATTAGATGGTTGAATAATAGACAACAAAGGGTAGAGGTAAACAGAGTTGACTTCAAGGAAAGAGAGGTTATCAGCGGAGTGCCATGGGGATTTGTACTGGCTTCAGTACTGTTCAGTCATTTCATAAGTGATATTGCAGGATACTGGAAGGAAAAAAATTGTCTTTTTACAGATCTGCAATAGGGTGGATACCCCAGATCGAGTGAGTAGTTAACTGGAATGTGCATTCTTTTGAAACAAAAGTGTAAAACGGGACAAATGAACCAAAACATTTAAAAAAAGAAAAATTTTGTATAAGAACATGCCATACTGGGTCAGACCAAGGGTCCATCAAGCCCAGCATCCTGGTTTCCAACAGAGGCCAATCCAGGCCACAAGAACCTGGCAAGTACCCAAAAACTAAGTATATCCCATGCTACTGATGCTAGAAACAGCAGTGGCTATTTTCTAAGTCAACTTAATTAATAGCAGGTAATGGACTTCTCCTCCAAGAACTTAGCCAATCCTTTTTTAAACCCAGCTACACTAACTGCACTAACCAGATCCCCTGGTAAACAAATTCCAGAGTTTAATTGTGCGTTGAGTGAAAAAGAACTTTCTCCAATTAGTTTTAAATGTGCCACACTCTAACTTCATGGAGTGCCCCCTAGTCTTTCTATTATCCGAAAGAGTAAATAACCAGTTCACATTTACCCCTTCTAGACCTCTCATGATTTTAAACACCTCTATCATATCCCCCCTCAGCTGTCTCTTCTCCAAACTGAACAGACCTAACCTCTTTAGTCTTTCCTCATAGGGGAGCTGTTCCATTCCCCTTATCATTTTGGTCGCTCTTCTTTGTACCTTCTCCATTGCAACTATATCTTTTTGAGATGCGGTGACCAAAATTGTACACAGTATTCAATGTGCGGTCTCACCATGGAGCGATACAGAGGCATTATGACATTTTCCGTTTTATTCACCATTCCCTTTCTAATAATTCCTAACATTCTGTTTGCTTTTTTGACTGCCGCAGCACACTGAACCGATGATTTCAAGTGTTATCCACTATGACGCCTAGATCTCTTTCTTGGGTGGTAGCTCCTAATATGGAACTTAACATTGTGTAATTATAGCATGGTTATTTTTCCCTATATGCATCACCTTGCACTTATCCACATTAAATTTCATCTGCCATTTGGATGCCCAATTTTCCAGTCTCACAAGGTCTTCCTGCAATTTATCACAATCTGCTTGTGATTTAACTACTCTGAACAATTTTGTGTCATCTGCAAATTTGATTATCTCACTCGTATTTCTTTCCAGATCATTGAAAAGTAAGGGTCCCAATACAGATCCATGAGGCACTCCACTGTCCACTCCCTTCCACTAAGAAAATTGTCCATTTAATCCTACTCTCTGTTTCCTGTCTTGACTCCAGCTAGGTTGAGCCAGATGTTTCATGCATCTAATGATAGGTGCTGGAAAGGCTGCGGGGCCTGGGGTACATTCATTCACTTGGGGTGGGAATGCCCAGAAATAGTGAAGTTGTGAGAGGCCATTCTTAACTTTATTCACTCACTGAGTGGTATTACAATCCCCAGGGATCTCTGTTTATTGTGTATACCAGGTGCCATGGGGAATGAGTTCTTTCAATGTCAGGTACAACAAGTTGTCACTGCTAGCAGATGTGAGCTTGCATTCTGGTGACGCAGGTCTACGGGTTCCATCTTTACTAGATGTATGTTCCAGAATTGATGGAGTCTGCTACATGGGGAAATTAACAGTTATTAGAAATGATAGGCTAATTAGTTTTGAGAAGATATGGTCTCCTTATATACTGTGGAAGGCTAAGTCCGCTATGGATGTCGGGGAATAAGAGGGTATGACTTTTAAATCCGATTTGCTAGATATGCCTGCTTGTGCTTATGGTTTCCTGTATGGTCTATTTCCATCCCATTCTATGTGTTCTCTCTGTATTTGTGATGTCTCTGGTCAGGATCTCACCTGGTTTCTTTCAACTTGTATGATCACGGGGGAGGGGGGGGGGGAAGAGAAGGGTTGTGGGGTTCAAAGATTAAAAGCCACTCCTTTATTGATTTCTGGTTGTAAAAATCTTTATTGTTTACATTATGAATACATAATACTGTATTTCAGAGCCATTTTCCTTCAGTTCTGTGCAGCGATACTGTTACACTATGTTTTTTCAATAAACAGTTATTATAAAAAAAAAAAAAAAGAAGCGCCCAGATTTGCCAATATCCTTGTCTGTGATTTTATTCTGGAACTTTACATAAAGACTGGTGCAGTTTACTAGAGAACATTGGCAGTAGGAACTTTCTCGTAAAGGGAGTTCCTTGTAGTTTGGAAAGTTAAGGAGTGATAGGTGGGTCCTTTCCCCGTGGGGTGGGTCCACAGAGTCAAACGTTATAAAAGGGGGACTCTGTGAGTCCTGCAGAGAGATGTCTTGGAGGGAGCCAGGAACGGGCAGCAAAGGAGCTGTGCTCTGCCGGTAGCTCCATTAGATTTTTTGGAGAGGGGAGCCCCCTGCTGCAAACTGTGTGGGGTTGATCTAGGGAGATTCAGTCCTTTTGACAGCAGGGAGAGAATTTGTTCTTGTAAAGCCAGCCATCTGTGAGAAACTTTGGATTCTCTGAAATTCTTCGTGGCGCTGAAGACTCGGAGGCCTTTTTGAGAGTATTAAGAGAGTCCAGCGTCCCTGAATCTTACTTAAGCTACATAAGGAACTGATCTGACTTTATGTGAGTTTTGGAAAGTAATAAACTGTTTCCTGCTTCTGATGTTTGTCTTCTAGACTGACATTATTTTTGTAGCTGCTGAGCCTTTTATTGTCTTCAGTAAAGTCTTATTTTTGGTTTGGAGTACAACACTTTGTGTGGGCTGTGCAAGTTTTGGAGAATGATCCTCCCTAAGACTATACAGGTTATGCCTATCCCCATCACCAAACCTGTGTCCCCAAGGCTGCAAAGCGTGGGTGAGTGTTCGGAAGTCTGACCCAGAGGGGTTACATTTATTTTTCTGTATTGATGCACACTATTCAAAAGATTTTATATCTGCAATCATGTTTTCCATTAAGGGATTTAATTTTAAACAACAGCCACCTTGAGCCTGTGGGTTTCATTTTGCTGGACTAGGGCGGAAGAAACCCTAAGGGCCTTGAAAGCTCTTTCCTTTTGTCCCTGTCAGGAGAATGCAGGCAGGTGCATGGGGCAGAATGTAGCTCCAGCGATCCCCCGTCAGCCCCTGAGTCCTGTTAGCCAATATCCAGCAGGACAGGGGGCTACAGAAAAAAAAAAAAATCATATTGCATATGGGATGCAGTCTACGATGGGGAGAGATACTAAGGATGTGCCATTGCTGAAATAAAATGGGAAATGTTAAAATTCCGCATTTCATTTCATTTTCAAAATGAAACGACAGAAAAAGTAATGACATTTACTTTTGTTTTGTTTCATTTTGTAGGAAGCCACTGATGCTGCCTTAAAAAAATATCACCTGGTCCAGATCCTTCTTCCCATTCACCAGATATGCAAAAATGAAAGGCTCCCTTCAACAGCTCCTCATCCTAACCACAGTTCTTTCACAGGCAGGAGCAATCCCTACTTGCTTCTGCAGCGCAGCTTCTGTTTTTCAAAATGGCCATTGGTCAACCTGAGGCAGGCTCCATTGTGTGGTACAGCAGATTCAGCCTTACATCATCATGATGCCGGCCTCGGGTTGACTGGCGGCCATTTTGAAATCCCAGATCCGCATGGTAGGAGTGACTTGGGATTGCTGTTGCCATTGGAAGAGCTGAGGATGGGGTAAGAACGTAGTAGGGGGGAGGCTTATAGGGATTAGGCGGGGGGGGGGGGGGGGGAAAGAGAGCAGAGGAGTTCTTTTACTTTCACTGGTTTAATGGGCAAGTGGAGAGGACACTTTTCACTTTCTTTTTTTGTTTTATTTTGTTTATTTTATTTTGGATAAACAAAACAAAATGAAAAAAATGATCAAGAAAACAAAAAAAAAGAAAAACCAAAACCAAATTGAAAATCTTTCCCGTGCACACCCCTAGGAGATACTGATGTGCATCAAACAGGAGGAGGAACATGAGTGATCATAGCTAACGCTCTCAAGGTTGCCAAGCAGTATGGCGTAGCAGTGGCGATAGCCAAGAGGCATGCTAGGATACATAGGGATAGTTATAGCCAGCTTAAAAAAGGAGGCAAAGCATTGCTGAGACCTCATCGGGATTATTGTATCCAATTCTGGAGGCCACGTCCCCAAAAAGATACAGACAGAGAAAAGGTAGTCCAGAGGAGGGCAACCAAAATGGTGCAGTTATTATATCAGTAGCCTGATCTGGTGAAAGATTCAATATGGAGGATAAAAACATTCAAACATTTCAGAGATATAAAAAATGTGCAAGAGGCAAGCATTTTCCAATGGAAAGAAAATTACAGAACAATGTGAAAGGAAATATATCGTCACAGGAGGGGTAGTGGGTGCATGGAACAGCCTCCTAGGGAAAAAGATGTAGAGGAAATAACTATCCCAGTTCAGGTAAGGTTTGCGTTATTGACACAGGAAGAGCTAATTGGCAGAGACTAGATGGGTCTCACAGTTTTTCCATCACATTCTCTATTTCCATGCTGACTGTGGACTTTTGATGCTTTATCAGTCCACTGAAGAAATGAAGTTGGTTGAAATATATTGTCCTCCTACAGAAGACAATACGAGGTGAAAATCGGGAGATATGTGCACAAGTCGGGCTTGCGCGCATCCACCGAATTTTAAAAGCTGACCAGATGCACACATATCTCCTATTGTGCGCACATCTCAAAGGTTTTAAAAAAAGGGGCGGGGTGTGGGCGTGGTCTGGGCGGGCATGGGTGTGGTCTGGGCGGGGCACTGCCATTTCAGGGCGTGGCCAAGAGATGTGCACGTAAATACTTACGCGCCTGGGCACGCACCAGGATCCTCTGCTGCATAAGTTTCCTTCTGCTTTGGAGGAGGTGTAAGTTTAAACATAAAAAGAAAGAGACATTTCTCAGAGGTTTAAAGGGTCTGGGGTAACAGGGGGGAATGCAGACAATCATTCCAGGGGGTTTGGAAGACCTAGTTGTTAACTGAATGAACTTTAGATGAACTGGTGAAATCGGCATGCGCGCCCCTTTTAAAATTCCCCGACTTAGAAGCAGGATTTACTCGCTTAGGAGCACACCCCCTTAAAATTTGGCACACGTGCTCACGGTCAGGCTATTTTATAGCATGCGCTCATATACGCATACAAGTTATAAAATGGCCGTGTATCTGGGCGTGTACCGACGCATGTGCGCCCATGCGCCAGTATGAAATTTACCATTCACTGGTTTTATGCTTTCTTAAAATTCAATGCATCAAAAATATTCAAAATAACTTTTGAAATCACTACCTGATATTAAAATGGCAATATTAGATAGACCTATTGTTTAAAGACTAAATTCTAGGACACAAAACCTTTCAACAGATCAAGGTCATCTTCAAATCAAAGCATTGCCCGCTATTAGGTAGATTCTTCAGAATATCCTCCCTTCTGCTTTTCGGCTCTGGGTTCCCTGGCTTATACTTTGTTTCATTTTGCAGTATTCTTATTTTTTTGTGCTAATATATTTTATGGTATATAAATGGTGTGTACCTTTTATGGTAATTAAATGGTGTGTACCTTTTAAATGATGTGTGTGTAAAAAGGCAACCTCAACTGTTGGCACAGCCTGATTCATCAAAAAAGGCACACGCATGTTTCAAAAAATATCTGTTTCAGGGGTCTCTCATACTGCTGGCCTCCCAGGATCACCCTTTTAAATAATGGCCATGCATGCTCCTGTTTATAGAAATCTTTAGACCTGCGTCTACTTTTCAGCTGTTCATGCTGTATTCATGTTTACCTGTATCACTGCTGCTTCTGCACGGGATTCTGATTAGCACTGGTTTAGCAGTGCCATGATTTATATCATGGTGGCAGCAGTTAGGTGCGAGGTGCCTTCAGACAATAAAACCCTAATACCTTCTCAAGGATGAAATGGAAACTGGGTACAAATTGTATTGGAATAATTCTGTGTGATTTATCTGCCAGCTAACCCCTAGATTCAGGAAAATGCTATAATTTTACATGGATAATGCCCGCGATAAGACCCCAGACAGGCATTTACTCAGTTGGGAGGTCGGAAGAGAGAGAGAGAGCTATTTACTATAGGAGGGCCAGCTAATAACTAGAGGTGAGGTTTTGGTAGTGGTTTGAGGCCATGCAGAGTGAGACATATGAATAGCACAGTACACCTTGGTGACCATTTGACGTCATTTGGATTGAGGAAAGTTTCACAAAGATGATATTTCTACAACTTTCTCTCACCCTAGCTTGATAGTACCCTGGTATAGAGTCCATCAAGCTAGGGTGAGATAACATTGTAGAAATCTCAACTTTTGTGAGACTTTCCTCACTCCAAATGACATCAAATCTTCACTGAGGTGTCTCGTGCTGTTCGTATGTCTCACTCTGCATGTAAAACTGGCCCCAAAACCCTAAATCACCACCAAAACCTCACCTTGACTTATTAGCTGGCCCTCCTATAATGATATAAATAGTTGAATACTGTGAAGGCCTCCCCAGAGGCTCTCTCTCTGTGTGTATCTCTCTCTCTCTCTCATTAAAAGCATGGGATAGTTATCGCACAGTAGAAAATGTCCTTCATTTTCATTAATCCCGCTCAAACTCCTCCCCAATCCCACCCCTTTGAAAAATTTGCATTTGCACCTAACTCTCCCATTACTATCACATGCGTTATGGCATTAACGCCATAATGCATTTTGATGAGTGACCCTGTCAATTATCTAAAATAATATTTTGCTAGTTCTGAGGATTGCAAACTATTTCAGTCAGTGGTTCCATATTAAATTCTGGTTATAGGCATTGTTTTTTTTATAATGTTATTTAAGAAAAGAGATTCCAAACCACAACAGTATTAAAATTGTTAATGGCTTCCTTTTCCTGTTTAACACATTTAGCATCAAATTAGTTAATGAATTCAAGACTGTGGTAAACAACACTTGCAATCCATTTGCTTCAAGTCCTGAGACGTTTTCCTTGTTTTGTCTTTTAGTCATTGTTTCTGAAATCTAGCAGCAAGCTAGTACGACAATGTAGAGATGATTAGATGCTTGTTAAAGACATAATCCCATCCCCAAATCTCAAGGCAGTGCTTTTTCCATCCGGCTGGAAGGATCACTTTTTGACAATAAATTGTAGGCCCAAATGTATTGTGAGTAGGGAATGAGCACATGACCAGTTTTGTTTGTTTTTTAACTTCTGCTGCAAAGAATTTGGGGAGTTCCTCAATGTGAAAAGATTTTCAGTTGGAATGGATTCCCCCCTGATCAGGAGCGTGATGACCTCTTTATCAGCTATCAAATGACCTAAAAACTTCAGGCGTTTCACTTTCCCTTCTCTTCCTGGTGTATTTGGAATGCTGATATAAAATGGAAGACGCAGGACTACCCCAAAAAGTGGTGTGCAAACATGTTAGCTAAGAGCAACTTTTTTCAAGGATTTATACCCAATCTATTTATCATTTTATACAAAATCTTCAAAAAACATGAATTAATTTACCACCATTTAGAAAATCTCAAAACACAACTCAATTACAAGACATCACAAATAGGCCCAAATAGACAGGGGCGGTTCTATAATGAGGCAGGGTGAGGCGGCCGCTTCAGATAATAAACTTTGGAAGCGGCAAAAGCTGCCCCCCTTTCCCCCCAAACTCTTCTAGTGGATAAGTCTTCTAGTGGATAAGTCTTGAGGGAATTCAGTGCAGAATTTTCCCCCTGCGCAGCCGGGGGTCTCCTCCTTCTTTGCCATTTTCCTGGCAGAAGCAGGTGGCTTCCGGGACCCCGTCTCAGGGCACAGCTCACTACCTTGTCATACATCTCGATGCTGGCCGTCGGTCAGGGCGAGAGAAGCACTGGAGAGGGCATTGATGAAGGCGGAGCCGCGGTCCTCCGGCACCAGCACCCAGACATGGATCTGGGCTCGCGGATACCGCTCCAAGCGGACAGCGGCTCCAGGCTCTCCTGCAGGGCCAGGCTCAGTTCCCACTCAGTGGCTGCCCTGGCGCCGCCACCGCCACACTGAGCCCCAAACTGCGCAAATGGCGCCCAGGGGACCTCGCATAAGAGCCGTGCCCCGCGCAGGCCGGGTCTGTCCCGCCGCTAAGCCTCCCAAGGACTGCTCGTGCTGCCCATCTCCACGTAGGTCGAACCCTTAGCTTGGCTCAGCAGCCCAGCGCGCGCATACAGAGGTCTGGGCGTCGTCTGGGCCTGTTCCGGGGATCGCAGCGGCTCGAGCGGAGCATAGAGCAGGGGCAGCAGGACTCCTATGGGCCGCGGATCCATCAGCTACCCCCTGGCATCCTGTCCCCACAAGAAACAAACCAGGTGGCAGAGCGAATGAGAGCGACCACCGGAACCAGCAAGTGAGACGGGGAGAACAACGTCTGGACACCATAGACGGCAAGTTCAGAGCGCATGACATGCGAGGAAGTAGGTTAGGTGGCAGGCTCCCACTGGATGCCAGAGAGAGGGAGCCTGGGGGGGGGGGGGAGTGGGGTGCCATCTCATCCCTCACCTCAGGCAGCAGATTGCCTTGAGCTGCCCCTGCAAATAGACATAGGATACATATAATGAGATCCATATTCAGACACAGTCTGGATAGCTGAAGTTAGCCGGATAAAATTATCCAGCTATCTTACAGTTAGCTGGGTAACTATAGCTGGCTAACTTTACAACAGCTCTTTGGCCCCACCCGACTTAGCCGGCTAGCTATGAATATTGGAATTAGCTTGTTAACATAGCTGGCTAAGTCAACTCCTCTCAGCTAGGACTCTGGAGCGCCCGTTACTTATGTGGCTAAATTCTAACCACCTAACTTGTTTGCTGCTAGAAGTTAGCCAGATATGTGCCCAAATATTCATTTTGCTGGCTAACTTCTGAGTTAGCCGGCTAAATGCTATTGAATATGGAACTCAATTATGTAAATAAAAAGCTAGAACAAACCACCCAATGGTGGCGAATAGCTGAAATGCTGTGCATGAGTCCATTGTACGCCACCATGATTCCATTTGTAGTTATACAATTTGGAAGGAGGACATTTTTCTATTACTGATGTGCTATCATAAGAAGCTGATACTGATTGTGTATGGGGTTGGTGATATGTGAGCAAAGTGTAGGAACATCAACCTGAATAAACGGGAAATTCATTGTGTTACATATTTGAAACCAACATAGATTCGCAAAAACCATACTTATAATAATTTATTTTTATAAATGGACTATGCAATTGAAAATTATATTTGTAATTGTTACATGTGTTAATGTCCCCTGAAGAAGACGATTATTTGGCAAAACAAGGACCCATTGTTGCGAATGTGAGAATATTGGGAATGTGAGAATTTTTTGGGAACATTTTATTGTACAAACGTGGTAATATTTCATTGTGCTTGATTATATGTGGTGATTTTGTGTTTTTAATTGTACTACTAAAATAGATTGTCAGGTACATTTGTTGTTGGTGATGTGACTGTACATTGTACCTGGTTATTATACCTATTATACCGTCCATATTTGTATTATCTTTGTGTTTATCTGGTTAAACTTTTAGCCAGATAAGTGTGAGGTTACTTATTTGGCTAACCCTAACGCATGTGATAAATAACGAAACATAAAATTGAGTATTCCAGTGGGAGGAGTTTGGCAGGTCAGTAGCACTCAGTGAGATACAGCAATGTAGGATTTAGCTGCAGAGAGAAAATATTTTGGGAGACAGAGAGAGATTCTGTATAGAGGCAGTCTGACACTCTCTATATACAGGTACCACTGTAGAGGGGCACTTTGAATCGAGGTGGGTTTCGGAAGGTGGGGGTTTAGGGGGATGGTGTTACAGAAACATTCTGAGGGATTCATGAAAAGTACAACTAGAGGTTCAACTCCTCTACTTATACTTTTCATCCATTATAATGATTACAAATCTTTAGTGATGTCAGTTTTACTATCAGTACCTCAGAATGTTTCTGTAACAACCCCCCCCCCTAAAAAAAACCCCTACCGTCCGAAACCCACCTCGATTCAAAGTGCCCCTCTACAGTGGTACCTGTATATAGAGAGTGTCAGACTGCCTCTATACAGAATCTCTCTCTCTCTCTCTCACATTAATCATTGTGTGAAGCTATGGAAATTGCCTATGCGGGATTAGGGTAATTAGCCTAACCATGCCTTTTTTTTTTTTTAATCACAGGTGCTATTTCTGCTAGATTTTTAGCATTTTCATAAATCTAGGCCTTAACTTGCTCAACCAGATAGCAGATGGATATTGGTCTCTAAACTCCTCTAGCCACTTTTAAAAAAATTCATCGGGATGAAATTCTTGCAAATGAAGTCCAAGCTATAGCCACCTGGAAATGATAAAGTCTGTATATGAGACAAGGGCAAACTCCTCATATGCCCAAGTGTCTCAATAATAATCCAAAAGTAGTGGTGATCCAGAATGGAGAGCACTATAAGCATCTTTGTATGCCCAACATGTTTTGCCTGTGCCTGGCTTCCTCAGGGGATTTTCTCTACAGTGCTGCTTAATCCATTTCTATCACACTAAAACAAAAATATCCAAAACCATCTAAATGCCATCTAATATCAGTCAAATAAACCCCAAATAAATCTCATTTGCAAGAATTTCATCCTGATGAATTGTTTAAAAGTGGATAGAGGATTATAGAGTTCAATTTCTTTAGGGTGGTTTGTTCTAGCTATTTATTTATATGTTATATTATGTATATTGTATGCCTGTTTGGGAACTGACATCTTGGTGTGGATGTGCAGATATTGCCTCCGATCAGAAGTAAATGGAGATGTTTTCCTTTTCTCCAAGAGCCTACAATCCATGTGTTAGAAATGAAAGTTTATGTACCTCAAGGACAATCTGATCCTGCCCCTTGTAAAAGAGAGCTACAAGGAGGAAGCTCCAGCACTTGAGCCCAGGATTCCTGCACTGCAGCACTGCTGCTGGGTTGTCAGGATGGCTCAGAAAACAGCAAAATGCAAGGAGTTCCTTTAAACAACGCCAGCTTTTAATGCATTATCTATACATTGTAGTTTAACAATTGACACTTTTGTGGGCCATGGCTTGGAAAATGTTGAATGAACAGCCATAGCCCTAACAAAATGATTAGCATATGGGAGAGGAAACTACTGACTGCTAGAGGCGAAATGCTTGGGATGACCAATTTTGCAGGCGTAATTATATTAACTGTGAAGATACTTCTACTGTGCAGTTAAATTTGGTTCTAGAGCCCTCTCTTTAATGGTGACTCCTTGACACCACGATGCTCCCAGCTAACCCCTTTTGTTGTTTCTTTAGACATGCACATCCAGTCCTCTCATGGGCAATTCATGAAACTATTTGGCAGTATGTTTTGATGCTGTAATTGTATGGGTTTCTAAATGAAATGCTTTCCAGATTCCTTCCAGGTGGAGGGGGCATTGCATATCTACCAGGCTTCGGATGACTACGCATGGAAGGCGCCCCAGCATGGATATGCTGGCGCAGGGAATAATTGGGCACCTGCTGCATCCGTGGGGGGGTGCCGCCATCGCCGTGCCGGACGTGTGTGCCTTCCTGCATGAGGCAACTGCAGAGGCATCTAGGCCACTGTTGTCACTTCTTCATCTGGATGCTTTCTTGTTAGAGGAAAGGAGGTATACCTGAATGGGTCAAGTTGTTTGACGTGATTCAGGAGCTGTTGGCATCCCTTTGGTAGAGGATAAGTCTCAAAGCCCGGCAACGGTGTTACGAGTGCGGCCTCGGCTGCTGTTACGAACCGAGGGCATGGTCATTTCTGAAGCGGGTGTGGTAAGCCCTTGAGCCATGGCATGACTCAGGGAAGAGCCTCAAGACATACCGCGGGAGGTGAGCTGGTGCGAGCTCGGGTAACGAGGAGCAGGACAAAGCTGAAGCAGAGACAAGGATACAAGGTCTGACCCTCTACCGGACCTGCATGCCCCAGGATGACCAACAATGCAATGTTGATCGATGAACAGTCCTCCGACCGTTCCAAGCCCTTTTGGACCTGCCGCTGGGTACAGCAAGAGGCAGGAGGCCGGATAGAGGATGAGGGCAGATGGAGTCCTTAGAACACAGAAGACTTTGGACGAAGACTCAGGCGAGGACACTGTAGACAAAGGCGAAGACACTGTAGACGAAGGCAAGGATCAAGGCACTGTAGACGAAGGCAAGGATCAAAGCGCTGGGTCGAGACTGCGACGCAGCACGCCATACACTGTCCACCCGCGGGACTGGTCGCGGACCACGCTGGACTCGAAGCAGACTCCAGGAGGGATAGTGGAAGCTGATACTGGAACATGACAAAGATACTGAAGAGGCCTGCACTGGGGCACGTCCTACACAGTCCACCTGCGGGACTGGTTGTGGACCATGCTGGAGCGGAGCAAGTTCGAACAGAGTCTTGACATGGACAGACGCGAATTGCAATAGGCTCCGAAGACCAGGACAAGATTCAAGCATAGGATTCAAGATTCTCAAGGATTAAAAACTTAGGACTGAAGCAGAAGTCTTCCGGAGGGTTGCACTGCGGAGATGAAGATGGCCTTGTACCATGAGGCGCCCTACATAGCCTGCTCATGGGCTGGTCGCGGACCAAACAACAGCATGCCAGGAAGGTGGACATCAAGGAACCAGGGCATGGAGGCAGAGGTGAAGGCAAAGGCATCAGGAAGGACATCGGACATCAGGAGGTACAAGCGAAGGACATCAGAAACACGAAGACATCTGACGAAACGGACGAAGGACATCAGGAATCTGAAGACATCTGGATGCACTGACGAAGGATATCAGGAACAGGAAGACAACTGGAGGCACGGACGAAGGACATCAGGAACAAGAAGCTGAAGCCGTCAACGCAGGAGAAGACCACAGAGGACCTGGACCGGAGAGAAGACACAGACGACTGTGGAACCCGATCCGAAGGCCAGGAGTGACTGAAGAAGAGGCCCTCTTATAGGGCAGAAGCAGGAAGTTGTCATCAAGTGGAGCCTGGGGCATATCCGGCCGCGGGCCCTTTAAATGAAGTGAAGAGGTGCGCGCCGGCGCCTAAGAGGAAGCAGGAAGAAACAAGAAGCGCCATGGACAGCGGCGCCCAGCCGCACAAAGGAAACAGAACAGGCAGGCTACAGGGCGGCCTCTGGCCATCCGACGAGGACCCCAGGAGGAACGTCAGGGAGTTGGAGAGGTATCCGCCACGTGAAAAGGCTCCCGGCTGCTCGGCCCTGCCGAGCAGGGCTGAGGATAATTGGCGAGGATCCTGGAGGCAGTGGCAGGCTTGCCGCAATGAAACAGCGTCGGCGGCCCGACTGGCCATAGGAGGTAGGGGACTTGCCCACGCTTCTCGCGGGCAGGTTCACAACGGTACTTACCTTCATAGGGATCGAGCTTGATTCCACCATGGAGGGTCTGATTTGTGACCACCACCACTTGCATATAAGCAGGCCAATTAGGGAAGACCTAACTTTATGATCTAAGTCCCTACTCTAGACTGGTTAGCAGCAAGGACATCCAAGTATATTCTGATGTGTAAGGAGGCGTTTGTTTTGGTGTTATGTCAAAATAGCTTGGTGTGCAGTGTACTGGCCAGCGCTGCCCAACCAGGAACATCACATTTACTGAGCTGTCTTCCCATTGCAGTTGCCATGGGGTGAGGCGCTTGGTTGTCAATGAGTGGTGTTGCAATGCAGTGGTGGTCCGGTTGGTGAACGAGCAGACTTCCCATTGTCTCCTGGTGTAGGAGTTGTGGTGAAAGTTTGCATTGTGCTGCTTGCGCATGAACATGGTGTTTTTTGTGAGGCATGTTCTTGGACATTGCGGTGAAATGGGAGATTATCTCTCTCACAGGGCCCAGCCACACACTTAACCCCTGGATTTTATGTGCGCAGGGGATTTAAATTTCTGGCTTTAGTGAATAGCCACTGCTTATTATCAGCATTAGTAGCATGGGATCTTTTTAAGATTTTGATACTTGCTAGGTTCTTGCAACCTGGATTGGCCTCTGTTGGAAACAGGATACTGTGCTTCATGGACCCTCAATCTGACCCAGTATGGCAACTTCTTATGTTCTTATGAATGGAGAAAGCCTCATGTGAGCTAGCTTTGTGTTAGTTAAGAGGTGGATACAAGGGACTGTTGGGAGGACCAAGCCTCCTTCATTGCAGTGTATGTGGGCAAAATTTGAGAAAGCTATGCTGGTGCTGTTTAGTTCAGGCATTTAACATTTAAAGTACTTTGCTTTGACTTTATCTTGCTATCAATTAGGAATCATCAGAGCTTATTCAGATTAGGATTCATATGGTCACTGGACTTGGACCCTGCCAAAAGCCTTGTGGCTCTGTTTTGTAACATTTGGAGGTGTTTGAGGCTGTGCTGCTGAATATCATGGTTTCAATTCTTGTCGGCTCTGAATTTGACAGCAACTCCAGAACAGTTTCTCCCTGTGTTGGCGATATTAACTCTAGCACAGCGCCCCTCTGGGCCTTGTGCTGGAAGGATTTTGCTGTCCCTAAAACTTTGGCGCTCTAATGGAAGCATCGGCCCTGTCTGCAGTTAAGATCCTGTGACTCATCGTTGTTTTGTGATTACTTCTAATTTTACTGCTGGACCCTAGAAGAGAAAATAAAGCTTGGAAGCTGGAAGCATAAAGCCGTTGCGTGAGACTCACTTTGGCAATCCCAGGGTTGAGGGTTCGACGAAGATAAGGTACTTAGAAGAAAGTCTGAAAAGGAGACCCGTAGTTTCTCTTAGGGGGCGGTTAGATGCTCACGGAGGGCAAAAATTGTGAGTTTTTCTTTCTCCTCTCCTGCAGAGAACTGCACGCCATTCCATCTGAGCCCAGTTCATTTCAGCATCTTACCCCATAGACTTGGTTCTAGGACGGAAAACCCATAGTGCCAGGACTCTTATTTTATGTCGTCCCTAGCAGGAGTTACCTGGGCATCTGATAATCAGCCCTGAGCAATGCCTTATTCAAACTGCTTGGATGCAGAGCACTCCTGGTTTCTCTATGGCAACCAAGCTGCTAATCCGTTCTGCGGGCTCTGTCACTTTGGCAATGATGCCATCCTTTTCCATTTTTTACAGCCTTCAGTATTTTCTCTTTCAGCACTACTGGGGACCTGGTATGGCAGATGTTGCACAGGCTGAATACAGCTGTCTATTTGGAGGGGTAACATGCCTTGTATTCAGCTCGAATTTGTCATGGATAGTCCCCCTTGTTGTGTGTGCTCTTGTACACTGTTTGCACTGCGGTAAAAGTTTATTGTATGAATTTCCTGCACAAGATTTCATTTTACAAGGTTCGTGCATTTACCAATGTAGGAGCATGCCCCAAATTTTTCAGGGATCTTCTCTTTCTGCTGGAGTCATGTGCAGATGCTGCTGCAGCATTCTGAGTCTTTTCTGCATGACAGCTAGCAGGGTCGCAATCCTTATTTGCTTATCTTTTTTGTTCGGTCCTGTTGCAGTTTCTTAATTCTCCTACTGTGCTCTGAAAAAACATCTAATTGTTGACTATTTCATCTGTCGTTTCCATGGGCCCAGAGCCTGGAATCAGACTGGCTGAGGCATGTGCTTCTCGAATTGCGCTGGTTCTTCATTTACCAGGGCACTCAGACTTCTAACACCATGTTTGTGTGGCTGAATCCAGACAGAGTCATACATTTTATAACCACTTAGATTTTATTCAGATTGACAGGCCTGCTACCGAGGCTGCATCTTAGCACTGACTGTCTCCAGTAGTTTTCCCTCTGACCTCATGCTGTGTGCTAGAAGATTGCTATACATCAAGGCATGCAGTTCTACCTCATGCACATTCATTGTGGATGACCTGAAAACCTGACTGGCTAGGTGTATCCCGAAGAGCGGGTTGAGAACCCCCTGTTGTAGATGATGTTGCATTGTTCATTTCTCTGCAGGTCATTGCTGCATGTCCGTCTGGGGGAAGCAAAGGCTGTCTATCATGACATCTAGCATCCTGTCTCTGACCAAAGCCAATCCAGGTCATTAGGAAGTATCCAGGAGATTCTAAAGAGTAAATCCAATTCGTTATTGATCACTCTCAGGGTTCAAAAAAGGTTTGGATAAATTCTTGGAGGAGAAATCCATTAACTGCTATTAATCAAGTTGACTTAGGGAATAGCCACTGCTATTAATTGCATCAGTAGCATGGGATCTTCTTGGTGTTTGGGTACTTGCCAGGTTCTTGTGGCCTGGTTTGGTCTCTGTTGGAAACAGGATGCTGGGCTTGATGGACCCTTGGTCTGACCCAGCATGGCAATTTCTAATGTTCTTATGTTCTTATAAGTGATGAGCTTCCTCGAGTCTACTAGACTAATAGTTGTTTATGGACTTTTTTTCCAGTAACGTGCCCAAACCCTTTTTCAACTCAGTTATGCTAGATGCCTTGACCTCATCCTCTGACAACACATTTCACAGCTTAATTGTGCGTTGAGTGGAATAATACTTTTTCCAGTTTGTTTTAAATCTGCTACCAGTTAATTTCAGGGTGTGTCCTCTAGTCCAAATACTATTTGCAAGGGTAAATAATCATTCCCTGTTTATCTGTTCCACCTCACTCATGATTTAATAAACCTCCTTTATGTCCCGTTTCAGCTGTCTCTTCTCCAAGCTGAAGAGCCCTACCGTTTTTCATTTCATTTTATTAAAATTTATTAATCATCTTTCACAAATGGTCAAGGCGATTTACAATAAACACATACATAAAATAATTGAGAAACATAAAACATGACAAAACACAACATGAATTTCATATAGAAAAGTATTGAGAACATTGAACAGTGTCAACAAAACATTGCCCATATTCAAATATATAAGCAATTGTTGAAAACATTTGTCAATATCCACAATCATCAGTCATATTCAAAATCAACAGAGATTAAGGCAGCTGAATATATGGTTAACAGATATCATAAGCACATGTTTAGGCTTTCTTCATAAGGGAGCTGTTCCATCTCTTTTATCATTTTTATTGCCTTCCTTTGTACCTTTAATAAAAATATGTATACACCATTCACTGTGGTGCTGCTCAGGTGCAATTATTCATAATTTCTAAATTCTCCCATTTGTTTCTGCTTTTATTGCTTTTACCCATTTTTTCCCTCAATTCAAAATTTCCAGGAAATGTACATCACTATCTGCAACCCCCTTCCCTCCACCACAAACAGTTTGCAATAAGTTTGAACAGAAGGTTAAAAACCTTTGTCAAAGTTGTACCGTGTGTGATAAAGCGGGTGAAGGAGACTGGGCTCACCGAGTCTGACTGCATTGACAACACACACTGGATCTTTCTTTGGCACGAGGTTCATTCATTAATATATCTACCATTTCCCCCGTTACATAAACTGCCCAAGGCTGTGAACAACATATACAAACATAATCACATAAAATCATCAACATACCCTCCATACATAATACAAAGATAATACCAAAATACCCTGCCACTTACCCTCCCAGGGATCCATCTGTTGTGTCTTTTTGATTTGAGTACAGAACAAATGGGGAAGGTATAATTTTAAAACTTCCATCAAAGAGATTAGTCGCTATCGAACCTGGACTTGATGAGTGGGTTCCAAACCCCTCCCTGGTTGCAGAGTTCTTACTGGAATGTAGTCAAGCAAGTGGCATAATGGGCCTGGCCCAAGGTGAAAACTCACACTGGACAGGGATGACAAAGCTCCTCTGTGGCTGGATTTCCCCTCCAGGATTAACAACCTGAAAAACCCTCGGTTCATACACACTTGCTTTTCACCTGTCAGGAATCCAAACCCTGGGGAGAAACAATTCAGTCTGTACTCAGAGATGATGATTCTGACAGGTCAGATTATTTACATAAGAGAACAGAAGTTAACAAACTCCAATACCAGGTTTCTCAGCGTAGAAAGCATTAGCAGATTTTTAAAATTGCGGGCGGGGGGGGGGGGGGGGGGTACATTTGTGCGTTCTACCCGGCGCGCACAAATGTACACCCGATTTTATAACATGTTATAAAATCCAGGGTCAGCCTGGCTAATAAAATGTTTTGTTCTGTGTTGAAATGTATTGTCAAGGAATGAGTCTGTAGTCAAGGTTCACTTAGCAGCGGACAAGAATATTTACAAGCTCCTACTGCAAGTTGCATTGAAACATTATTTTAAAACTCTTTGAATCCACATTTTTTAAATTTAAAACAGGGAGGAATATTTTTCTCTTCTATAAGATGCCTGTGTGTGTTTCTGTTGTCTTTTTTTGTACTTCCACAAAAATGAAAAAGAAACTGAAGAGTGACCTGCTTGCTGACCATGTCCAGCTGCTTAGAGTTCCCTCTAGCAGTGTATACTTACTGCCCTCTAGGGGCTAGTGTTGAATAGCTTGCATTTAGATGCGTAGAATGAAAACAGATCCAAACTTGGACCAGATTCATAGCCAAGACTAATGTTTGAAATATAGACATAATAAAGGTACTCTAAAAAAAACAAAACAAAACCCAAAACAATTCCCAGGACAAAAAAAACCCCCCAAACAATAATGCTACAGTTTTTACTATTGTGTGCTGTGAAGTACGATTTGTCCTTTAAACTTTGAAAGTTTCATTGATCAAATGTGCTTGGAGGTCAGTTGGATCTGCGGTTCTAATGAAATGCTACAAAATGGGATGCGTAAGCCAGCAGATCATCAATGTCCAGGCCCAGCAGTCCTTACCTAATGATGCAACGAAAAATTTTTAAAAAATAAAAAACTTAAAATAATGGGTGTTTTTATTTATAATTATTTTAAAATCCTGTTCTAGTAGCTTTACCTCCAAATACTTATCCTTGTCCTGCTGTTAGTTGCTTTCTTCTTTCTCAAAGGCCTTCTGACTTTCTGTGACCAGAGTCGCCTGACAGAGCACTAGAGGTTGTCACTTAATTCACTGTCATGCAGTTCCGGGGAGCACTGGCAGCTTTACAGGTTGTGATTACCTATAGATGGGAGCAACATAAGCATTATCTACAGATCGTGATGAGCCTGAACTTACACAGGTTGGTTCTGACTCTCCAAACCTCAGATGCAGCAGCATCTCTGAAGAATTCTTATGTTAGGTCAACGAAAGATATCATAAACAGCCAGAAAAAAAAATCCCGAGTTAATTTTGAATTCCCAATATTGCTTGTTCCCAGCCTTGGTTTTTAATGAGGCTCGAAAGAAACTTTGCCATAAAAGCAAAATCGGTTAAACCCGCTTTATGTTCCCTCCTTCCCCCAAACTCTTCAAACTTTGGGCTTTCTGCTGTTTGTGAAAAATGCTTGCAGCAAATTCTGCTTCTGTGATTTGCGTTTGCCATCAAATTTATTGATAACTCTTTTTGAATGGACCAGAGAAATTGGTACATATTTTCTGCATTTTCAAAAACCTCCTGTCCTCCTTGTTTTAACTTTTAGAAAAGCAAAAATAAAAGCTATTTTTGCACACAGATACATCCTAGTTCTGGGTGAATTTTTATGCAAAACTTCTGCCATTAAAGTCTATAGTGAACAATTTTGAGAGTCCACAAATGCTATCACATGTCAAGAAAATAACCATGAAACAAAAAAAAATTCACTTTTCATTTCCTTCGTTATCCAGTAATTTACTTCATATTCCTACTAGCCGTTAAGCCCGTAACAACGGGCTACATTAAAAAAAAGTTTTCGGTCCATTCCTTCCCCCTCCCCCCTCATTCTCCCCTCACCCTCTATTCCCCCTCCCACCTCCCCCTCTAGTCTCCCTCCCTCTCACCTTCCCCCTCCCTCCCCCTCCCCTCAGTCACTCCCTCCTCCCTCCCCCCTCCCTCAGTCACTCCCTCCTCCCTTCCCCTCAGTCACTCCCTCCTCCCCTCAGTCACTCCCCCTTCTCTCAGTTAATTCACAACCCCTTCGGATGGCACAAACGAGAGATCTTTGGGGGAGGTCCCTCCCTCCCTCCCTCCCTCGCGCACCGCTACTGCTTCTCGCCGTCGCCGCTCCTCGCTGTCGCCGCTACTTCTCCTCCCAGCGCCATTTTTGTTACAGGCAAGCTCTGACCGACATGCTAGCCCGCGCATGCGCGGTAGAGCTGCTCTCTACTGTGCATTTGCGGCACGTCGGTCAAGCTTCATTTATCTAGTAGATATATGTATTATTTAAGTTTTCTTGCAGTGCATTTGAAAGCAACAGCTTTTTAGGCGTTTGTTTGCAAAGTAAAGGAGAGTGGACACCTGGGGGTAGATTTTAAAGGTGCGCGCCTGTCCACGTGCACGCGGTTCCCAGCGCGTGTGCATGGACACGCAGATTTTATAACTTGTGCGCGCATGTGCGGGCAGCGTGTGTGGGGAGGGAAATTTAGTAAATTACCTATGTCGACACAATTGGGCCTTCCCCAGTTCCCTCCCAGTCCGCTCCAATTAAGGAGCGGACTGGGAGGGAACTTCCCTACCTACCCTACCCATACTCACTCCCTCTTCGCTTCTCCTCTCCACCCCTTAAACCCGTCCCAGCAACTTATGGGGTTTTTGTTTTACTATTTACTGCTCTCGTGGAGCAGAAGTAGTTTACACGTGCCAGCTAACTGCCGGCACACGCTTCCTCGGGACAGCGGCTAATGGCCTTGGTCCTACCCAGCCCAGACCATGCCCCCCTGGCCTGGCCCTTTTTCAGGGTCACTTATGCGCGTGGCCGAGCCCTTTTGAAAATGATGCGCATAAGTGATGATATTTGCGTGCGTGGCCATTTAAAAAAATTCGGCCACTAGTGAGTATGTTTTGCCTGTCTGTGACCTCCTTTCAGCACAGAAACCAGCAAAGGGATTGTGGGGATTGGAAAACTGGAAAAGGAAGAGCTTCCTTGGTCGAAGGTGGCAGATTAAAACTTTGGGTAGTGCAGTATTCCTATTCCTGTTCTGGCCCTGTGCCATTTCACCACAGTCTGGTTGGCATTGATGCAGGGCATCTGCCTGTTACCTGTGCAACAGGCTAACTCCCACTAACTTGTTACAGATGAAACCGATTGGGACAAAATGCAGCCGCCTGAGTTATAATTGATGTTTCCAGAAGAGAACACATAACCCTGGTTTTTAAACTTTTGAAAACCATCTCTCCCTGTGTATTGCGAGACCATATTGAGCACTATATTCCAAACTGTGCACTGAGGTCTGAGGGTACCAACTTATTAGTTATTCCCCCGGTTAAAAAGTTCAGGTGGGCTAAAACAAGAGAGCGAGTTTTTTCATCAATAGCACGAAATGAGTGGAATAAGCTGCCTGCTGACCTTAGATCCCAGCAGGATCTTAAAGTGTTTAGAAAGGCGTTAGAAACAGAGTTTTTTTTTAAGAATCATTTGGGTGAAGCAGCATTATTTTTAATGTATTGATGTAAATGTATTGATTTTATGTATGTGTATTGATTTTATGTTAAATGTCATGTGTATTATTTTGTATAATGCTGATTTTATGATTGTTTTATTTAATCTGCGCTGAACAGAGTCTAGGAAGTAGCGGAATATAAGAATTTTTAAATAAATAAATTTAGCCCATGATGTCCGCAAGAGAAGGTGTCTATGTCCCTTGGTACTGTGCCCAACGAACGTCATTATCACCCCATGTGTGGAACCCATAGGAGCACGCAATGTTTATTTATTTATTTTTAGTAGTGTCTTACTGTTGCGATTCCTCCCGTGGCTGTTGCCACGGAAGGGTTCTTACCTTGTGGCAGGAGCCGCGGATGCCCTGGATCCCGCGGCCTGGGGCCGCTATCTTGCCAGCATGGCAGGAGCCATGCCGGGGTTCCTCACGCGGCAGGAGGCCTCTGCCGATGTCCACTCTGATGCGGCCCAGAGGCCGTCCCCGGGGTCTCCCGGCGGCAGGAGCCGCCCTCAGTACTTCTTCCTGCGGCAGGACGCCACCTCCCATGTTGCGGCCTCCACGGTCCAGCTCTGGCTCCTCTGGTTCAGCATCGTCTACAGGGCCGCTGTCCGTGGTCCTGCACTTCCTGTTCCTGCTTTCCTTAGGCGTGGGGCCGTGCCTCTCTGCCTGCCTTAATTGGCCAGTGCAGGTGTGGTCCTCTTCTGACTCCTCCCTGGGTGTTCCTGCTTTGCCCTACAAAAGGGCTCCTCCGTCAGTTCAACCTTGCCTTCGCAAGGAGCAAGTTCTTCCTAGAGCTGGTCTCCTGAGGATCTCTGTTTCCTGCTCCTGCCTGGTGGTCCAACTCTTCTTGGGATCCCTCTTCGTTCCTGTTCTTCACTGGATGCCCTGTCTTGATGTCTCCAGCTCTTCCGGTTATCCGCTGTCTTCTTGCCCTGATGTCTCATCGTCCTGATGTCCACCTGTTCCTGATGTCCTTCTTGTGTGGTCCGTGACCAGCCTGGCTGGGCTGTGTAGGGCGCCTGAGGGACATTGCGCGCATGCCCGTCTGTTCCTCATGTCCGGATGTCTGTCTGTTCCTGATGTCCAGATGTCTGCCTGTCCTGATGCCTGTCTATTCCTGATGTCTGGATGTTGCCCCTTCTTGAGCAGATCCCATTCTCCTCGTGGTCCACGACCAGCCGGCTGGCTGTGTAGGGCGCGCAGGAGACAGAGTGATCCGCAACCAGCCCGGCGGGGCTGTGTAGGGCGCCTGAGGGATATTGCTAACCAGTCCATCTTCGTCCTGTTCCTGGATTCCCAGGGTCTTGATGCCCTTCTGTGTGGTCCGTGATTAGCCCGGCTGGGCTGTGTAGGGCGCCTAAGGGACATTACTTGCTTGGTAGTTCTGGACTTTTATTTCCTGTTTTTAGCTTGCCATGCCTTGCCTTGTCGTGCCATGCCTGAGTCCTCGTCTCATCCATCAACACCTGAGACCTCATCTCATCCATCAACGCCTGAGTCCTCATCTCACCCTCCAACCTCTGAGTCTTCAACATCGGCGTCTTCGTCTCTTCCTCCAGTGCCGATGTCCTCTTCAGCCCATGACCTCTGTCTGGCCTGCCACCTTTGCTGCTCCCTGCGGCAGGTCCGAAAGGGCTTGGAGTGGTCGAAGGACTACTCAGAGGCCAAACCTTGCATGGTTGGTCTCACTGAGGCTGTGCAGGTCGGCAGGGGTCCACTCTTTGCTTTCCCAGACAAGGTCTACCTCACCGCAAGGGCACACACATCTCATCCCGCAATGGGGAGTGCCCCCTAGTGCTCCCTCCCATCGTGATTGCAACACTTACTGCACATGAGTCGAGGTGGAAATAGTCTTAGAAATGTGTAACTCTACAGAGTGTGCTTTCTCAGAGTAAAAACAAGCTAGAATCGTAGCCTGAAACCTCGTCCACTATGACTCAGGTTTATCCTGCTTGGTTTCTGCGCTGAGTAAATTTCAACAGTCTGGGATTTGAGCTCAGAGTCACAGGCAGTGCCTATCGAGCAAGAGAGAAGAGGCAGAAAGAGAGAAAGGGAACGAGACAGACAAGCACAGAAAGACAGACAGAGAGAAAGAAAGTGAGGAAATAACTGAGACATTGAGGGACTGCAAGGGAGATGAGAATCAGAGGGAGATGTAGAGGGGAATCGGTTTTAAAAGTCAAAGAAATTCCTGGTAATATTTTGTGGTGAGAGACATATTGCAAGAAAGGTCTAAAGGTACAAAATGGATATCTCACTGAAGTGGGGAAAAAATGCACAAATATGTTTCTGAGGTTCACCTTTTGTATTTTATTGTGAAAGGAATGGATAATGATAACAGGGGGTAGTTTTCAAAAGTGTGCCTGCCTAATTCAGTGCATATGTCCATAAGTCTGCACATCTAAGGTTATCAGTATTTTATAAACTGTGTAGTGAGGGTCGCACAATTTATAAAACACCATGCGTTTCTGTCGAGAGCCTACGCACGTATATTTGTAATGCAGGAAAAAGCGTATTTCTGCTACCCATTTTATAAAAATGTGCAGATATGTTTTACATGCATAATAATTTTCAAGAAGACTCATCACCCAGTAAAAATGTTGCTAGTAGTGCAATTTTTATGGGAATAACCGCACGGAGCGGCAGTTGCTACCCTTAAGAGAAACATGGGGGTAACCTGCATGGCGTGCCAGATACTAAAAGAAACTTACCAGGCAGACTAGATGGACCATCACTACTATGTTAGTCTGTTAATAATATCTGAAACGTGTGTGTGATAACCTGAGTTATAGGTGGAACACATGCATTCCGCTTCTCAGAATACTTAAATTGTACGCCTGCTTGCCATCACCAACTCCCCAACGCCTCCACTGGTTCACCCAGACCTCCACCAGTTAGCCCAGTCCCTTCAACACACTTCACCTGATACCCCCCGCCTGCCACCTAATCCAGACGTCCTTATCAAAAACTGCAGACAAAAGTCTTACAGATGAATTTTAAAAGCCCGGTGCACACAAGTTGGGCCGGCGCATGCCAAGCTGATTTTAAAAGGCGCCCGTTTATGTGCGCACCCCTCCACCACGCGTACAACACTTTTTTTTTTTTTTAAAGGGGCAGGGCATGGGCGTGGCATGGGTGTTCCTGGATTTCACAATGAAACCAGCGCGTAAATACTTCCGCACATAAGTGTGTGCCGGGGGGTCCCCCGCTGCGCAGCTTTACTTCTGCTATGGATGGCGCGTAAGTCATAAAGTAAAAAAAAAATCTGGGCATGTCAGCATAGTTTTAAGGGTCGGGGCTAACAGGGGGAAGCGAGGCTATGGAACCTGGGGGAGGGGTTGGAAGTCCTGTCCCTTGCCTGGGTGAACTGGGAACGAACTGGGAAAACTGGTAATTGCGTCGGTGCACGTGTCTACTAAAATCCCCACAGAAGCGGCATATGAGCACGCCCACTTAAAACTGCGCGCACGTGTGCATGCATTCAGACCGTTTTGTACCGTACACGCATGCACGCGCGTGTGTTATAAAATGGACGCGCCTCTGGACGCGAGCGGGCAAACTCCTGTACATTAGCAGGAATGAAGGTGCAAGAACAAGTTCCAAAACGTAGGCCCTTATACTGCTTTACAAAGTAACGACGTTTGTGTGCATTTCCGAAGCCGGCACTGGAACCCGCCTTGTTTGTTCCCCTCGCCTTTATGTGCGACACCGCATGTATACATTTACTTTGTGCTCTTGCAAAATACCGACTGCAGGTGTACGGTGCCAATTCCACTCGCCCAAACGTTGTGAAAATGTACCGATCGACGCGCGCGGCGGTGTACACGATAGATGGCGCCTCTCCGAAGAGCGTATGGGCGAGACACGAGGAGGGGGTTAAAAGGCTCGCGTACCCCAAAGGCAATCCACGGCAGCAGCCTGGGCCACCTTACGAGTTTGCATCGCGTGTTTCGTGCGCGGATTTCCCAACGTTCAGGGTCGCACGGATGACGATGGCGAGCCGGGCTTTTGGCAAGTCTCCAGATGTCGCAGATCTGCTTCCAGCAGCCCCGGGCCGGCGTAAGAGGGAGGCATTAGCAGCACAACCTACAAATAGTCCTGCGACACCGCGAGCCCTGCGGGTGCTTTCGACGCCCGTACTTCCAGAGCATTTTCAAAGCGGAATGACCCCCAATCCCTGCTACATTTGAAAATTGAACATTCACGCTCCATTTACCTCCCCCTGATCTAAACGGCATCCAGAGGAGCATTTCCTCTCAATGCAGCTGTAAATATGTAAACGCTGCGGAACCTGCAAGGACTTTTAGGTGCATCGGAGGGGAGCAGTTTTTCCCCGGGTAATTAATTGGTATCTGGGTAACTACCTTTTCCACATCGCCCTCTGTGGGTTAAAGCTGAGATTTTCCTCTAGCACTGAAACCTGTTACACCGGTTCTCTCCAGCAGTGGGAAAGAAATAATCTCCCTAGGCTTAATGACTACATCATCTGTCACAATAATAGCACCATGATTGGACCGAAATAAGAAAATGTCAATAAATTAGGTAACATGGTATTCAGGCACATGGAATCTGTAGGTCTCCAGGGGACGTGGCCTGCCACAAAGCCCATCAAGACCTTGGCCCGTAGCACCTGACATCTGCATCCTGCCCTGGGGGCAGAATATCACGCATTTAGGCCATCGAATCGCACCTGCCCAGGCAGACGTGGATCTCTGGCATAAAAAAAAAAGGGCCCCCTTCTAGCATGCATCATCAAGAAAAACAACATTGTTTTCAGTACCCCCTTATCTCTCTGCTCCCAAATTTCCTGTTTCTTCGAGTTGCTGTATCCAGGACCAATAGAAACCGCTTCCTGCCATTGGCTGACTTCATTTCCCAGAGTTAACACAATCTCATCCGCTCTAAACAAACTCATGCAAACCACCTCCCTGATCTGCACGACACAATAATAATTATTAATATTATTAGCTATCATTTAACGTCAATAAACGTGATTCCAACCATGGCAAGCACCATCAAGGTAAGAGCTGCTGTTATTTTTCTGTACAAAAAAAAAACAACAAAAACTTCTTAGACTGAAATTCTCTTTGGTTTCCTTTATCAAGAGAGAGATAAGTTTTGGCTTGGGCTACACCCCCAGTCGCCACAATAGAAGAGAAGGAGATTTCCTCTGCGCTGCCTTGTAAATTTCCTTTTCCTACTGCTACCATCCGCAAGGTTTAAAAAAAAACCAAAACGTCGAAACAGAGAAAAAATTGTGTGTGTTTTTAATTCATTGCGTGATGCTGCCGTCTGAGGATCACCTTGAAAATTTCCCCTGTGATGGGGATGCTCTCGGGGTTCTTGCCGGGGGATGGAGGATGTTCAGAAGATTCAGACCGCTGGGTCTGGACGTGACCTGGACTTCGCCGGGAGAGATTAAAACCCGAAAGCCCTATTTCTCCTGATCATTAAACTTCTTGGACAAGCGCTTACCACCTAAACGTGGCAGCGTGCTGAGAAGCAGCACCTAGCAGAGAGGGTTTCTATCCCCCGCTGCCTTGGTCGGTCCGGTCCTCTGAGGAGCTGATGTCTCTGGGCTTTTCCTTGCTTTTAAGGCTGCCAGTAAATCTAGATGCAATTTGAAGCCAAGTGTATTTTTGTGCATTCTGAAGGCGGTAACAGCGATAAGCTCTGGTCAGATGTGCAAAGTAAGTGTTTTAGAGAAGGCAAACGGATGTAACCCGGGTTATGCTTTTGTAGATTTTAATAACAACATTATTTCTTGCTACCTAATCCAGCGGTCCAACGAACAAATGAATCTACGCTTAATCTAAAAACTCAAAATATGCAACACAAAAACCATAATAACCAAATGGCAAAGTAGTAAATGTATTTCTATGATGAACCAGCTTGCTTTTTTGTTTGTTTTTTTTAAAGTATCAGGATTTGCCATGACTGCATGGTTCTGTGCATTCAATAATGTGAACTTTTAGGAAAGAGAATAAAGAAACACATGACATGTTCTAATCCAAAACTCTCAGACATGCTTTCATTCAGATTTCTTATCTCTCTTCACCCTGGGTTGTGATTCTTTAAGGCTTTGCATATCGCACCTGAGAAACTTTTATTGGGGGCGCGCAATGGAAAAGGAACACATTTTTAATATTTTTTTTCTGATCTATTATTTTTCTGCATTGGGGAATTTTTTTCCCCTCTCTTATCTTTCTGCACAGAATTTGAGAAACGTTTGCAAAATCAGGATTGAGGAAGTCAGAGAAGAAAGTTCAGCAGAGATCTTTTTACAAGAGTGGAGTCTGGAGGGGGAGGGGTTGAATGTTTGTTTCTTGCTGGGAAATTGAAACCTTAATTCCACTCCCATTTAGATTTAATATTTTGTGCGCAGGGGCCGACAATGATCGTATAAGGATTCCAGCTTTTTAAGTAATGATGTTTATAGTTGTGAATGCTATGTGTTTACCTTCTTCCATCTTAGAAGTTTTTACATATTTATTAATAGTAAAATCACTTTCCAACAAAGGTAGCTGAAACTGGCTAGTAGGTGTATCATGTACTAGGCTTGGTCTCCGGTTGGTTTTAGGTATTCCAAGGTGAGATCCCTGTGCACAGATTATAGGCAGCTGATTCCACGGGAGTGCCCGATGGGTTTTATTCTCCTGCATGTTTTTCAGTTTTAATTTACCTTGCCGTTTCAGCGCCAAGTTCCTGTGGGCTTCTTCTGTAAAATCATGCCTGCTGGACCTTAATTTTGCTTGGCTGGCCTAAACTTCTAGTTTCTAAAATAATACATAATCACATAACATGAATTGCAAACACTGCAGTGATCCAACTAGTGAAGTTAGTGTGCCTCATGTACAATAGGATTTCTGTATTCCATGTATGCAGGATGCTGTATAATTAACTCTAGCTTTACATTTTTTTTGAATATGTTATTTTTACTTATTGAATTTCAGCCTGTACAATAGTTAGGGTCCAGCAAAGTGGTGGATTTTTTTTTTTTAATTATCATCTAAATTCCTTGAACATTTCTGGGAGATGGTTCTTAATATTTGTAGGAGAAACAAAGGTCAACAAATTGTAGGTTTTGCTGTTATTTTAGTGGACTAATTTCGTACATTTATGGCTAGCTTTTGGAAGCCATGCTCATCTTCATCATGGTCAGTGCATAGTAAAACCTGGCGCAGACTTTTCTTTCTACATATCTAGGTAGACTAACATGGTGCCAATTTTATTTGATTGTTTAAAATTTAAAAAAACAGTGATACGGGAGAAATATGAGCAGAAGAAAGGAGCATCACCTCGGGCTCAGACAGAACGCCACGTGGCATGATCGAGGCCTTCGCGGACATGTTTCTATGGATTGTTCCAGATATATGTGCACAGATATGGAGCTATCGCATGCCTAGGGAGGTCAGAAGGGCTCTGCCAACCTTCAGGCACAGGAATGGTTTGTACGCAGGAAAATGCTCGCACCGAAAAACCAGGAATATGCCGTTCAGATTCTAAATAAACTGAGTGCCGTGAATTACTGCAGAGAATATGGGAGAATTTTTTTTTTTTTTAATTTGACTTAGCTGAGTTTCTTGGAAACATGAATGAAAAAGATTCAGTAAATACCCCTGCTTAAAGTACTTGTGTATTTCATATGTTTCACAAGCGTTCACATGCAGTAAACTTCAGTGCAGTTAACATTATTCTTTAGTTCTGTGTGCATCACATTTGTTTTGATTTTATGTATCAAGTAGCCTTCTGCTTCTAGATCAGTCAGTTTGATTTGGGAGATGAAAACAAGAACAGGGAAAACATTTCAGGACTTTCTGATTCTTTTCTGGTTTTCACCACTCATGTCTGGTGAAAAGAAATGTTATTCTTGTGTCATATTCATCAAGGTTTCGGTATGCTAAAATAACATTCTAAAAGACCATCAGAGCCGTTTTACTCTCTGTGATGAAGCAGACAAGGTTATTGCTATTTAGAAATATTTTGTACTTGGAAATCTGCAGTATATATAGAGAGATAGATATAGATATGTCATATTGATATGTAAAAATATTGAGGTCCTTATTCAAAAGCATTTAGCTGGCTAGCTCAGAAGTTAAGCCAGCTAAATGAATATTTGGGCACATATCGAGCTAACTTTTAGCCAGCTAATAAGTTAGCAGACTAGAATTTAGCCAGATACATCAGGGGTGTTCCAGGGGCACAACTGGGAGGAGTTGAATTAGAGAGCTAATAATGCGGTTTCACTATTGAATATACCTCCAGAGTTAGCCGGATAAGTTTGAATATGGACCTCAGTGCACTTAGCATATTTCACTCTGCTCTTACCCTGTTACGAGTGTAATGAATAATCACTTTACATTGGAAATATACAAGGCTGAACTGATCAGGCTGGGATTTCCCTCTGTGGAGTGCAGGTGCCCAGATGCTAAAGGCAGATATCTTAAGTTGAATTATGCTTCTGATCAACTGAAGGAGTATTCATTAGAAATTAAACAGCTAGAGAAATGAAATTAACAAGGGACTGAGTACCATTGATGCTGTGGATTAAATGAAGAAATTAATGGTTATAATAGATAACTTCAATACAGCCTTTGTAAGGTTAGGAGGTGAAAGAGGGCATATGACTACTGTACTTTCAGGAACAGCACCAAAAACTATGTCATTGAACCGAGGGGGTGTACCTACCCCTTGCACCAGCCTCAATGGATGCCTTGTACCATCCTCTGGTCCACGGGCCAGCGGTTTCACCTAATCATGACTTCATTGAAGAGTTAGATGCAAACAGGGTCTTGTATTCACACGTGTCCCCTCTTTAAAGAGCAAAGACATTTCAAGCAGGCCGTGTGCATGTGCAGGGCTTACCCTGCGTTGGATGTAGGTTTACTCCAAAAACAAGAATGCAGAGATTAAACGACTTTCAGAGTCTGTTCTTAGTACTTTGAAAATTTGGGGGTTATTATTTTTCATAGTAACCTTAAACAGGTGACAGCAGTCAAAGACCCAGCAGCTCCTCCAGTCTGCCAGGCTTTTCTGCTCTACACTGCTAAGGATATATCCCAGACCCCAACGCTAGAAGCTTGAATGTTTGTAGGACATCATTTCTTAGCTAGGCCAGTTTTTGTTACCTTCCTCTTTGATTCAGTATCATGCTGGGTAGATGAGCGTACAAATTTCTGTACTTAATTCAACACCCAGAAATTCCTCTCTCTTCCTCCTCCCCCACCCCCAATCTAGCCACCAATCTTTGTAATAATCTAAATAACTACATGCAGAAACAGAGTACTTCTGAATTTGCCCTTCCAGTGTGCCATCTAAACCCTTTGTCATGAGATGGCACCTGTTCCTGTCTAAAGACTCCCTCTGCATAGCAGCTTGACCCATGTCAGCATTTACTAAGAATTTATGGGCCAATACAGTAAAAGTCGCGGGAGAGCGGTGCGCGCACAGGTCACTCTCCTGTGCGCGCGTTTTAGTATTCAAATGAGGGCCCGCGGTAAAAAGAGGCGCTAGGGACACTAGCGCGTCCCTAGCGCATCTTTTTTGACAGGAGCGGCGGATGTCAGTGAGTTTGACAGCCGACGCTGGCGTCGGTTCTCAAACCCGCTCACAGCCACGGGTTCAGAAACCAGACGCCGGCAAAATTGAGCGTCCGGTTTTCAACCCGCGAGCCACGGGCTGATTTTAAATTTTTTAAAAAAATTTTAATTGTTTTTTTACTTTTGGGACCTCTGACTTAATATCGCCATGATATTAAGTCGGAGGGTGTACAAAAAAGCAGTTTTTACTGCTTTTCTATGCACTTTCCCAGTGCCGGCAGAAATTAACGCCTACCTATGGGTAGACACTAATTTCTGAAAGTAAAATGTGCGGCTTGGCTGCACATTTTACTTAGTGAATCGCACGTGAAAAACTAATAGGGCCATCAATATGCAATTGCATGTTGCGGGCGCTATTAGTTTCAGGGGGGTTGGCCGCGCGTTTTCGACGCGCTATTACCTAGCGCATCGAAAACGTGCGTCCAAACGCGGGATAACAGTGGTTCTGGGTCCAGCCACTCCCTGCCATCCCCCTTTTCATTTGTGGACTTGCAGATCCAGTTTCTCCAAGAAAACCGGGCGGTCTCTCGTTCTGTCCCTGAGCCTATTAAAGAGGCTGGCGCTACCAATACAGCGCAGCTGGCTATGGGATTCCTATAGACTTAGGAAAGGAGGCTGAAAGCAAATCGAATTGGAAAGATTGCTATTCAAGGAGCGAATCCTAGTGAGGTTTCTGATAGGAGTGGTAGAGGGGAATTTTCTGAAATTTGACTCACGAGGCCCCCCAAAACAGGGCTGTTTTGCACAGTGACCAAAATAAGCAGAGCAATTTGATGCGTATACCAGCCGCATGAAAACGTACCCTGGAAACACTGATCAGGAACAGCCTGAGAGAACTGCACACCTGTCGGGGGGCTTGGTGGACAGGGTCTGAGAAATACCAGGCTGGAAGTGGATGCATTTCATTGGATTTCCTTCTGCGGGTGATCTGATGTATTGACCCCGATAACTTTAATACGTGGATATCTCATTATTTCACAGACAGGGTTTCAAGTTTCCCATGTTTGGGGTTAGTGCTGTAGGGTAGCTGTGCTATCCCCTTGTGTTAGCCAGGTAATGGTCTCCAGGAAGAAGGGAGCTGATTTATTTTAAAACATAAACCTATGTTCCCCATGGGTTTTGGTTTTGTTTTTTTTAAAGCAAATTGTACAGTACAAGAATATAGATGTGTGTGTGTGTGTGTGTGTATACACACACATATCTTGTCATACTGTTATATATTTTTTAAGATTACAAATGATGACCTTTAAACCATATGTTAATGGACACAGATTCCAGAGTGTTCACGAAATATCTGTCTTCAGTTGGCCCTATAATGTTAGGTCTTGTTGCAAGCCAGCCGCTTTACTTTCTTTGACCGCCAGCAGAATTATTGTAATTTCCATAAGCCAGAGAGAACCTCCAGTCACTAATCTGCATCCAGCCATGGCTTATCTGGTGCAGTTGTGCAGGCCTTACCTAATCTCTCTCTAAATATACACATTGCCTGCTTTTTTTTTTTTTTTTTATAACCAGCTTCCTTTCTGTGGTTTACTGAGAAGCTACACTCTTGGAGATAAAAGCGAGCTCCCCGTTTCGCTGAGAAACTGAAATACTGGATCAAGAGGCTGCAGGGACGAGCGGTATTCCTCCAGTGGGCGCCCAAAATCCACGCGGTGGGCCAGACGTACTAACCATTTCCCCCATAAATACAAAATGCGTTAGTACATCTGGCTGAAAAGCGCTAATTAGAATAGGGCGGGGTAATTGTCAGAGCTCTTCCCGTGGGTAAGGCCCCAGTGAAGATTGTTCCTTCCCCCTCTGCTGGTGGAGTCGGGGGGAAGGAGGGAGGCCAGGGACGTGCATGCAAGGGGTCTGCATTCTGAAAGGACCCCCTCCCCCCCCCCCATGCGTGCCGCAGTCGCCTTTGGAGCCGATTGAAAGAAGGTACTAATGCACGCAGGTGTCTGGGAGCCGCTGGCTGCGCCGACTGGATTTTCAGAAGGCAACCCCCATGTGGGGGGCTCCCCCTTTGAAAATTAGCTCACAATCCCCACGCTTTAAAAATTTGCCCCTGAAAAAACCTAAAAAAACCCACTTGGGGCAATTTTCAAAACAGTGCAGGTAGTTGCGAAGCTTAGGGCTCCTTTTCCCTGTGGACCTTGCACCCGCCCTCAGAAGGAGAGGATGCACAGTCGTTCCCTTTGAAAACTGACCAGGGAGAAGGCACCGGCAGTGATTTTCACCTGCTTTTTTCTGTAGGTAATTTTTTTTTCCTCTTGAAAAAAACAAACCAATTTCTGTAGTTTTGGAAATGCTAAACTACGTGTGTAATCACCCCCCCCCCCCCCCGACCTAACCACGTCTCTCAGCCCCCCCCCCCCCCCCCCCCCCCGCGCTGCTGATCCCTGTGCACTTCTCCCGACATCCTAATTTCCCCGGGTAAAGAACATCGAGGAACGTACAACGATACCAGTCTGGCTTTGTGAGGCTTTTAGTAAAACTGGATTGTGAAGTGCGTTACGCTTATGATGCTTTAGACACATTCACATACAGATCCAAAGGTTCTGAATGCGTATTTTGCGTTCGCAGTTTGGGAGATGTAGCATGACAAGAACATTAGATAGCTTGCTGTGGCATTTTCCTTGCTGACTGGCGCATACAGATAAACTCCATTGTGGTTAGATCACTGTGTTGAGATATTGCGCAACAGTAATAGCCTCTCTTAGATTCCCAGACGAGATGGATACAAAGTGTGACTATCTTTTTTAAAACAGATAATTGTAGTTCAGGATCTGTAGCATGACTTTTTCTTTTTTTTTTTAATGTTTCCGACATAGGTGTGTTTATTGGCATTCCTGGTAGTGAGCCCTGGATTTGTCAGTGGGAACATATTAGGCCTGTGCCTACGGTGGCAACGGGGCCGGCGCGTCCATTAGGCGAACTTCGGCGGTCGCCTAGGGCGCCAAGCCGTACAGGGCACCGAAGAGCAGCCACGTGGTGCCGCAAGCGGGGCCTATCCCGCTCACGGCAAAGAGAAATAAGAGACTGTGTGCTTCTCAGGGCCTCTGCACCAGCCCTCGACCCCCGTGCTCTGTGTGCGCGCTAAGCATTTCCTAATTCAGTCATGGGCTTCGGTTGCCACTACCTCTGCCCATCGGCTACTCCAGACCATCAAGCAGCCTCTCAGTAAAGTAGTATCTTCTCATCTTTCCACTACACTTCCTCTACCTGCAACTTCAGATCAGGATCTCCCCCCACTGCTCCCAGTTCCTTAAATTTTCTTCTTTTGGAAGATTTTGATCTCCTTCAACACTGCCCTAGAATCACAATAGCATTCCAGACTGTCGCACAGGGCCGGGTGTACCGAGGGTTCCCCCCCCCATTTTGTGTATATGGGGAAAGTAGTGCATGTGCCCCATGGTGCTTACTGTGACCCAGTAAACAGCTTGCAGATGTGCGATACGCAGAAAGGCGCCCTAGGCAAGCAGGGCATAGCATGGCCATCCATGTTGCACTGGGGAGATCCGAGGATATTTCCAAATCCCCTTCATCAAACAGATATAAAACAGCAATGCCTCCTACTGGTTGCAAAAATATATATTTGCAGCAAGTAAAAGGCTGAGGAGAGAAATAAGTGAAAAAAAAAAATCTCCCAGTCTTTTTTGTAAAAATAAAAGGGGAGAAGTTAAAGAAGTCATTGGATTTTGAGCCACTGTGGAGACCGGTCTAAACATCGACCCTTCCTCTTTTTCCAGTAGTATTTTGGATATTAAAAAGAAAATGCGCCAAACCCTGTGACCTGCAGATCAGGATTCATCTACCTCAGAACTAGAGAGCCCGATTCCATGTTTTTTGTGCCCTCCTAGCCATAGAGGCACGAGTAACATGCACCGATGCTTAGATGTCTGAATGGATTCTGAGTGGGTGTGCGTTGAGGGAGTCATAGCACATGGCTGATATAAAAAGCTGTGGCCGTCCAAGCCACTCCAAACCTTTCTTTTGGCTCTTTTTGGTACCCATTATACTATGCTATGGACAATGTTATATTTCATGTGTTGCTGTATGGTGCGGACACAGAATAAAAATTAAATTTTAAAAAAAATCTGAGGGCATCCCTGTTAATTTAAATGCCAGACTTATAAAAAGACTTCCTTAGATTGTAAGTCCTCTGGGGATAGGGAAATACCCAAATGTAATCCACTTTGAAATGTCACCACAGGTGGAGTATAAATAAAATATGATTTTTATTATTCCTCATTTGGATTCATGAATTGTTCTGGATTCCGCAACCATAAATTTAATGATACTTACTTTGTCACTAAGTTGGTGACCCCCGCTGATGGCTCAGTTTGCATCCCTGCAGTATTTAGTGAAAAGCAAAAAAAAAAAAAAAAAAAAAAAAAAAATCTTTGGGTTACTTGAGTGTTTTAAATTTCTTAGCATAAAGATGTCAGTCACTGCCTTCTCCGGGGCTCCTGAGGATTTCAGCATGCCCGGGATCCTTGTATAAAGTTTCAGAAGCTGAAAGAAGACGCAGAGGTACCTGGCATTTTCAGACTTTTCCCAAGTGCCGAAGAGCTCTTTCTGTGCAATAATACAGAGAAAAGAAACCTTCCTCTCCTCCACCGCAGCTAATCTTTCATCCCGGAAAAGATCAGTTTCTTCCTGACTCTGGGGTCACCTGCCTAGAATCTAAATACCTCGGCACTTTGTTCCCCACAAAAACGTGGCCGGCCTTCTTTAGAACTGATTTGGCATTGTAGCCACGATGGCCTCCCTGCCGGCAAGGGAGGACAATTCATTTCAAAGTCACTGCCTGCTTTGCACCCGTAAGTTTTGCAGCAGTGCTTTCTGTGAAAAACTGCCGAGGCTAGGAAGTGCAAGCCGCCCCCTGCTCCTGTTCTTTGCGTGGCTAGAAGGGAGCTAGGAAAATCCGTGTGCAGTTTTGAAAATATAACAATCCACGCACAATCTTATTAAACCCCCCCGACCTAAACGCTTCCCCGGGAACGCCTCCTCTAAATGCGGCTCTCCCTTGTCACGTTCGTAGCTCCCGGGGTAAAGAGATTGCCCGCCAGGTTCTGAAGTTGCTTCATGTTTTTTTCCCCAGCCCTAGAGGCACAGTCCGGTCCTCATTCAGTCTCCCTGCACAAGAGCTTCACCCTCAAAATCATTGGATATTCAGCTGCGGCAGGGCAGTTAAAGGTAGGGTTGAATAGCCGCTTACATCTAACTGCACAAACCTGCCGTGCTTAGATTTAGGTGAGCTGATCGGCTGAATTTGAAAGGCTCACTGTAGGTAGGCCCAGACTCAGCCCCCTTTCATTGTCCACCCCCCCAAATCTGTGTGCAAGGCAATTTTGTGCAGACAAAATTTAGCTGGACAATTGGGAGCATATATAACCGGTCAGTTCATGCAGTTAAAAAGCTGATTTTAACTGCAGTCGTTTGAATATCAGCCCCTAAGTGTGCTAACAGCATCTGGAACACATTTTCAACTGAAATGTGGAAAGTTAAAGGGTGTGACCTATAAGTTTGATGATTTACATTCCTGGGCCTGAATGGTGGCCTGACACGTTCTTCTGAAAATACTTGTTGGAAAGCGTGGATCGTGAGTCACAGATTGTTTGGCGAGATGCTCATCTGCCTGGAGCAGAACAGGTCCAGGAGTCTGTAACACATATGGGATTCACAAGTCCTGGAGTCTGCCGCACACCTTCAAATCACCCTCCTCTTGTTCAATGCCCTCCCCCCGCCGCGGATGATCACAAATCCACATTCCCAGCCTTCTTGTTACTTAGCTTTCAAAACCGAATGTTATTAAGAGCTCTGGTGGTCATCTTGGCAAACACTAAAATGCTGTCACAGCAACTGCATTCATGATAAAATATTTGTAGACGGAGACTTCCTTTGTTCGTTTCCTACACTGATAACCGGCCAAATCAGGGAGTAGCAATACAGGAAGTGCTTTCAATAGGAGCTTCCTGCCTGACCTTCCATTTCACCATTCATTCTTTCTTTCTTTAAAATCATTAAATATTTTTTTTTGGGGGGGGGAGAAGGTAGACAGCATTATTGATTTTGATAGGAAGAGATTAAGGACATGGCAGCACCTTTCAGCTGTCCGTGGGAAGTGAGGGAGAGCCCTCAGCCTTGCAGAACTACATGCAGTAAAGGGGCCAGCGCTGTGAGGTCCAGCCCCTGCTGCCTCTCCAAGATACAGCAGTTCTTACAGAATCGCAAGGTATCTTCCGTCTTAAACTCCTGCTTTCACACACTTTGCACAGACTCCGTGCTTTTTTTTTTTCTTCTTTTTTCCCCCCACACATGCATGCATGCTTGCTCTCTTTCTTTCACGCTCACTTTTTATCTCTTTTCTATGGGAAGAGATTCTTAACAGGCGCTGGCCCCAGGCTGGAGGTTCTGTTGTTTCTGGGAGAGAAGAATTAATAAAGAGAGAGTGAGACATCTCTCTCTCACTCACAAGTGGCAGAACCTTTCCCGCCAAATGCTTCTGGCTCACTTTCAGCTCAAGACCAGCTCTGCTTAAGCGAGCTGGTGCCGGGGGACAGCAGGAGTGCCACAGGAATACCCCTGAACACATTCTTAATTCATTCATCACTAGAAGAAACCGTGCCCAGCAGCGGAAGCCCTTTTTTGATGTCTGACTTTTATTTTGTTCCTTCGGAGAAATGTATGCGTCTGGTGGGCCTCTTCCTACTTATCCACCGCCACCCCATCAGATCAGCGTAAAACAGAGATTCTGCCGGGCCTAAGGTGCCAACCATTAGGCGGTGCGAGTCATGTGGGGCCGCGAGCGGCGGCGCCAGAGAGGAGTGGAGATTCGTCAATCTCCACTCCTCTTTGCCGCCGCTCGCACCCTCTAAGAGGGATGGAGCAACCGGGTGGGAGCAGCGAGACCGGGTGGGGGGTAGGCACATGGGAGAAGGTGCCTAGGGCGCCAGTTCCCCTTGCACTGGCCCTGGCCTCCAGGCCTGCCCTTTCCCTTTGTGCTGCATCCCTAGAAGAAGGCAGAGAGGCCAGCCTCAAATAGAGAGAGCTTTTCCCTCCTCTGCTATGAGAGCACTGCTGACCACATGTGCTCCCTGTGTGATTACAGCAGCTCCCCAGCATCCATGCAAACCATAAGGTCGGTATTCAAAAGTTATTTAGCTGGATAAGTAGGACTTAATCTGGTTAAGTCGTGGCCACTGAATATCCAGCTATGTCACTTATAAGACACTTATAAGTCACTCAGCCAGTTAAGTTTTTAGCCAGATAACTTGTAGGTGGGCAATGGGCTTAATGGGGTAGTGCTACTTAGGCAGATAAATTATCCAGCAAATTAGCAATATTCAGACTTCGCCAGATAAGTTGCCCATCATTTATCATTTCGCGTTAGGATCTTAACACTAGTGTTAAGGCCCTAATGCATGTGATAATTCTGAAATGTGCGTGGTAAATAGCGCAATGCGTGTTAGTATGCAAATTGATTGCGGCTAGGTAGAGAGTACATTGTACAAATCAACTCCTCTTTTACCTTTCATCACGCCAAATGACAGAAAATCTTCACTGTTGTCAACTTTGCTGTTTGTACCTCTAATTGTGATTGTAAATCTGTCCTCCAAAACTTAGCCCATCTCCCCAAACCTCACTTCGAGTTTGAAGTGCCCCCTTTTACAGTGGTATAAATAGGAAACATATACTGGTCTCTTTCTCTATCTCTCTCCCTCCCCCTCTCCTGGAGTTAGCTGAGCCAGATAAGTCTACCTGGATAACTTAGACCTAGATTTATCATTTTGCTATAAATTTTGCATGAATAGCACCCACGATGAAAACAAAAAGGGGCATGGTTAAAGTCATTTTTAAGATACTGCAATGTGCACTAAATTTATCACACCTGAGATATTTTCACATCACAAGCTGAGAAGTGCCCAGACAGGCTTTTCCATGTTTTGGGCTGCTCCTGGCTAGAAACAGAGAGAGAGAAACAGAGAGAGAAAGAGAGATTCAGATTCAGACAAGCTCTTTATAAGGCTCTCATATTAGTCAACTTTTTATACCACTGTAGGAAGGGCAGCTAGTAATTCGAGGTGACGTTTTGGTGGTAGCCTAGATTTTGAGGGATAGTTTTACATGCAGAGTCAGAGGTACCAACAGCACAGTACACATCGGTGAAGATTTGGAGTGAGGAAAGGGACACAAAGATGAGATTTGTACAATGTACTCTCGACCTAGTTTGACTAATATGTGTGCCTCCCCAGAGGCTCTCTCTCTCTCTCTACTCCACTCTGCTCCACTTCCCTCTCCTGCCCGAAATGGGATTTGCAATTTTTAGCGCAAATCCCATTTCGGGCACATTGCACAAAATAACACAAGGAAAAAAGGCATAGTTATTTGCGGCATTAAGAATATAAGAATATAAGACATTGC